>NC_137816.1:54804060-54851560 GCF_963921795.1 Nannobrachium achirus
TTTGCTTTCTGTGGAGAGGGCAAGGGTTCACACTTTGACAAATAGCACATTTCTACAGGGAGGAAAAAAAGGGAAATCCAAATGGTGAATAAAAGAGAATAGAGTCTCCTCACTGGTTTCATTTTACGCTCTCAAGAGTTAAATTATTGTTAAACATCTGCATTACTTCATTTAAGTCTACACAATTAGAGAATGTAGAAGAATTGTTATTATGATCAACGTTTGCCTTTCATCTCTCCAATGGCACCAACATCAATTCAGCATGGTCCTGGAATTGTGGACAAAATCTTAAGTATACTTAACGACAACAAAATATTCCAAGTCTTGGGTCTGACAGGCTAAATCTCATCAAACCGTGGTCCGTGGCTCAAATGCCAAATGCTGTAAATAAAAATAAAAATAAACGCCTTGCATTTGAACTGTGGACGAAGCTTGTGGAGTGTGTGAGTGAGTGAGTGTTTGTGGGGTGGGACAGCTTGTTGGGCTGTATGTATTCCCTCAGCCACCCCCCAGTATGTGCTATCTATCTGTCACAGACAGACTTGCGGTTCAACTTCACACAGCTCTTTCATGTGTTTTGTGCCGCGGCATCGCACTAGCAGTGAACCAGCATCTGCCATTTAGCAGCCTAATTAACAACCAGCAGCTGGCTGCAGGCCACACAGTGCACCGCCTTAATATATGCATGCACACCACTAATGGTGGCGCGCACACACACAGGCATGTATGTACACATACAGTACACTGACACACTTGCACACAAACAAACGTAACCGGCTGTTCACGGTAACCTAAATATGTAAACTCGCAATCTTTCATAAACCGGTGAGCCATAAAGCATTTCACAAAATGCACTGAAAATAACAAACAAGTCGTTCACAATCCATCTGAACCTTTTGTGCCTCCATCCTCTCCATCCATGTGTTGCATCCATTTCTTCACCAGTTGCCCCATCATTTCAAAGTTGTGGTGGTTTCGTTATCTCCGTCAAAAGCCGAAGGTCGGGGACAGAGGTAATGGTTTCACCCCCGCCTGTTTGTTCGTATATCTGTCTGTCGGTGTGTTCGCGGCTATACTTTTGCAGACTACTGGACCGATCGCTCGACCAATAGAGGGCCAAGGAAGCTACTCCCCGAATATTCTTCCCAATCCATCAACAGCAACTATGTTATTTAATATCAGACCCACCGTCCCTCCAGGCTATGGGATACAAGCTGTCTGTCTGGTGTATGAGTCTACTACCGCAGTGGTTCTCAACCTTTTCAGGCCGTGACCCCCCCAAAAAGAATCATATTTATTTTTTAGTTTTTCATAGTATAGTTTACTTACTCCTAGTTTATTACTTTTGATGCAGTAACGTTATTTTTTAAAACACACACAAACACACACACGCGCACACACACACACACACACACACACACACACACACACACACACACACACACACACACACACACACACACACACACACACACACACACTGTGAGGGCACCAAACTGTATTAATGTAGGGATGATAATAGGCCTGCAGTTTTACTCTCAAATATTACAACGGCTCACATAGAAACACATTATCCTCACTATGCTGAGTACAAGATGTGGCAATAAACATTGAACCTTGTTTCTAATCAGCGCAATCTTGCCGTGTCATTTTACACACACTATTTACAGTTTACTGCTGTACAGGGATGTGCAGAGAATGTTAGAGAGGCAGGGGCTGACATTTCTAATAGGGCCTTTTGGAGAAAATACCGAAAATAGCAGACCTCTAAGTTCACAAGCTTGAAGCTTGGAGGTCGGCTATTTTCGGTGCTTGATACCACACTAAACTAAGCATAACCAGTAACACTCCCTAATCGGGAGATACGCGACCGTAGGTTTGGTTTGGCAACTATCAGGCTCACAACAAGTTTATCCAAGTGTCATCATTAAACATAACTCAATTGTAATTCAATTGTAGTTAATTGTTTAACTATTAATAATAGTATCATGATTTATACTTCTATTTTCTTTTTTTTTGGGGGGGGGGCATCATCTTGAGTACCCCCTGCAGTACCTCCGCGTACCCCTAGGGGTACACGTACCCCCATTTGAGAAACACTGTCCTACGACATACTGTACATACTATTTGGATTGACACGATACCACACTCATCCTGCTCATGTCATTGCGGTGAAAAAGTGACATACAGTAACACAGCCTCCAGGGCAGGCCACCCATGCAGCCTGGCGGAGATCTGTACTCCGCGGAGCACCCCTTTCTAGTTGAAAATGTCCTGTGAAATATCTGTGCGGTTTGTGTGTGTGTGTGTGTGTGTGTGTGTGTGTGTGTGTGTGTGTGTGTGTGTGTGTGTGTGTGTGTGTGTGGCACCATCTGAGTTCCACTACATTGGCAGCCAATTACATTTCAATTCCCTGTGGAGGTAATTCCACAATGCAATGAGGAGAACAATGACATTCATTTCTGCTCCCTCTTCCCTATCTAATTATTGATTTTATTGTGTGTGTGTGTGTGTGTGTGTGTGTGTGTGTGTGTGTGTGTGTGTGTGTGTGTGTGTGTGTGTGTGTGTGTGTGAGTGAGTGAGTGAGTGAGTGAGTGAGTGAGTGAGCGAGCGAGCGAGCGAGCGAGAGAGAGAGAGAGAGAGAGAGAGAGAGAGAGAGAGAGTGGCGTCAGTCCAGCAAAAGCTAAGGTATGGCAACATGACTGGTGTCTTGCACGCACGCCTTCTCAACAGGCACGATTAATTTATTTTAAGAAGTACATTTAATGTTTTTCCCCTGTAGCCAAGGTATGGCAGCTGCCATACCTTGCCAGACCCAATTGACGCCTCTAAGAGAGAGAGAGAGAGAGAGAGAGAGAGAGAGAGAGAGAGAGAGAGAGAGAGAGTTGATTGGTGCAGACCTGGAAGAGTAAATGGTTTGGAGAGTGAAAAATGAACCCATATAGACAGAAATGGCGTGTGTGTGTGTGTGTGTGTGTGTGTGTGTGCGCGTGCGCGCGTGTGTGTGCGCGCATGCGTGTGTGTGAAAAATGAACCCATAGACAGAGATGGAGACAGAGAGCTGTGTAGCTTCCAGCTCACCTGCTGCCAAATACAGTAGAAAGTGTAACATCTCACTGTGGTGTTGTCACAGCAAAGCTCTACTTGACACTGAGTGACGCCGGAGGTATTGAGTGTAACACACACACAAACACACGCGCACGCACGCACGCACGCACGCACGCACGCACGCATTTTATGCCCATATATGGAGATCTCTGTAGGACCTGTATTGACCATCTGTTTGCCTGTGTCCATTTATGCTCATATATGGAGATATCTGTATCTGTCTGTCTGCATCCATTTCATGCCCATATATGGAGATCTCTGTATCTGTTTGTCTGTGTCCCTTTATGCCCATTATGGAGATCTCTGTATCTGTCTGTGCCTCCGACTGTGTTGCAGACACAGTGCTGGTTCCCCCTTTAATGCAAACCCCATTATACCTGTTGTCATTAGGGCTGTCTTCGACTCAGGATTTATCAAGTCGACTCGAGTCGCGGGGGTTAATCCGACGCGTCGACGAATCGTTTGTGTAAAAAAAAAAAAAAAAAAAAAAAAAAAAAAGTTGTGCTTTAATGACTGGAGAGGAGGCGCGACCGCGACGCATTGATAGAGTACCGGTACAACAGCTGTTGTAAACCACTATGATTGGTGGATTCTCTGCTTTGAAAACTGCCTGGTTGTAATGATTTTATGCCTCTCCAAGGCTAAAGGAACAGGGCTAAAGCGCTAGCATGCTAACGATTTAGCCCCGTTCCTTCAGGAGGAAAAACAACACCAAAGTAGGCTAAAGGTAACAATAATGTAACATCACTGCGTCGATGCAGAACGGTACACGGCTGCATCACAATGCAAGCAAATTGTCATAATCTAAAACTTTTTAAGAAGTCCTCTACTCCACCGCAGTCCTCTGCCTTAGACCACCACCACAGAGCCACACTCAGCGAGTCAGCGGCAGTGAGTGAAAGTGAAAGCACATCGCGCTGCTGCTTCTTGGTCAGCTTTAACAAGTAGAATAACAAGTCGACGCATTTCCTCTCAAAGCGGTTAACTTCAAAATAAGAGCACCTTGTTATATGATCAAGGCAACTTTCAAGTCACGTGAACTGGTTTTATTTTTAAGTCTAGTTGCAAGCAGTAGGAAGTATGGACTAAATAGGAAGAACATGACAGTCCAGCGCTCTCATACCGCACCGGTGTGATAAAAAATAATATATTTTTGACGGCTCGACTCAAACAATTGGCGTCGATTCCGGGGGCTTAAAACAACGCGTCGATTCGTCGAATTTAAGACACCCCTAGTTGTCATAGGACCTGTTTTGACCATCTGTTTACCTGTGTCCATTTATGCCCATTGCCCATATATGGAGATATCTGTATCTGTCTTTTTGCGTCCATTTTATGCCCATATATGGAGATCTCATCTGCTTGCCTGTGTCCATTTATGCTCATATATGGAGATATCCGTATCTGTCTGTCTGCATCCATTTTATGCCCATAAATGGAGATCTATGCAGACACAGTGCCGGTTCCGGAAAACCCTGATGTCAGACATCAGAATCCGAACCTTTCGTGCTGGTTCCAGAAAATCGCGTATCGTATCGGATCGAGGCCAGGCACTGCACTACCTGCTGCGGCGGGGAACGCGCGTGCCGAATTTGAAATAGGGAATGAATGCCCCACCCTTTAATGCAAACCCCATTATACCTGTTGTCATAAGAGCCGTTTTGACCATATGTTTGCCTGTGTCCTTTTATGCCCATATAGGAACATCAGAATACGTAACCAGGGCATTTTTTGTTGACTCAGGTGGCGTACGTGATCTCAGATGTGATGTCACAATGAGTCAGCGCTTGCGCCGATTTCCTCCGGAACAGCCTGATGTCAACAATCAGCTTCGCATAAGGAGATTCCGAATGTTTTGCGCCGGTTTCGGAAAACCGCGAGTCGGGTCAGGTCGAGGCCCCGCACTGCACTCCGCGCGGCGGCGGGGAACACGCGTGCCGAATCTGAAGCCGGTGGGACGAACGGTTCTCGAGATACGCGGATTACAAACAGACAGACACGCAGACAGACAGAGATTTGTCGCATTTATAGATAGATTATAATTTATATCTGCAAAGTAACTAGTAACTAAAGTTCTCAAATAATTGTAGTGGAGTAAAAGTACAATATTTGGATCCGTGATGTAGTGGAGTACAAGTAAAAGTATAGGAAATTGAAAACACTCAAGTAAAGTGCAAACACCTCAAAATTGTAGTTAGTACAGTACACACACACACACACACACACACACACACACACACACACACACACACACACACACACACACACACACACACACACACACACACACACACACACACACACACACACACACACACACACACACACACACAGAAGAGGGAGTCTGTGACAATTCTCCGTTCAAGCTGTGAGTTTTTCATTCCACTCAGGAGGAGAGTTTTCTCCTCATGTTCGTTGACGGGAGGATGAGAGTCAGAGCAAAGTTAAAACACAAAGGGCCCTATATTTTCGTCAGTGCCTTGCCCCTTATTTCTAAACTTCTTTTGCCTTTTTTATTATTTCGAAAATCATTATAAAATACTTCAAATAGCCCATCTACATCAACACGTTGTGAGCTTGTAGTTCGGCTATTTGGACTATTTAAAAATGTTTTTCAAAATAGTAATGAATGGCAAAAAGGTTTAGGGATAAAGGGCTAAGGCACCGGCCAAAAAAGGGCCCAAAAAGTCACCCACAGTGTTTGTGAGAAGAAAGCAGAGTAGAGAGACAGAGGGACGTATGAAACTATTGGGACTCCACTGTGGAAGGAAACACCACTGGGGAAGGTATAATTACACAGGGAGTCAGACAAATCATTTGCTCTAATCAGGGGGGCGTTCTCAAGTTCTCCCAAACAGCAGCAATTAAATATGTAGATGCTTAGTCACAACAAGCAGCCCTATCTCACAAAGTGACTACATAGTGCCACTGTACAGACAGATACAGTAGTAGTGCAACAGTGTGACATGATGCAGACAATGAAACAGCACATGATGCAACATGTCAGTGATGGCTTAAAGTACAGTGAAGTGTAAACAGTTCAATGACCATTTAGGAAGCAAACAGCCTGGGGGAAGAAACGCTCCATAGACATGGTGGTCTGGATGTGGATGCACTGGTACCGAGTAAGAACAGTCTATGTGCTGGGAGGGTGGGACTTTTTACTATAGTAAATGGTATAAAGAGCCTTTATCCAAGGCACTTTACCTAGATTGTGCATTACATTCACCCATTCACACACCGATGGCAGAGGAAACCATGCAAGGCACCAACCTGCTCACAGAGAGCAACTAGGGGTTCAGAGTCTTGCTCAAGGACACTTCAACATAAACTATGGGGGAGCCCGGGATCGAACTGGGAACCTTTCGGTTGCCAAGCGGCCACTCTACCCCTGAGCCACTGTCACTTTTTATATATTGCCAATGCTGCCGGGCAGAAGGTTCTCCATATTTCATCTGCTTATGTTTTATTTATTTTATTCTTTTCACAAATTAAAGCCCTATTTGCTTTTCTTTTTTTTCTTTTTTTAAATAAGGACACCAGGTTGAAAGTGGTTACGTCCGTTTGTGAGTTTCATAAATATTTAACCAATAAAATGTATCAACAAGAGCTGAGTGTGACTAAATGATTCCTACATTCCTACATTCCTACAGAGGATCGCCCCAATGGTCAATTTCAACACACTGAAGACCATAGCTGGTGCAATAATCCAGCCCCTCTTTGACTACGGAGTCCACGTATGGTATCGTGACGCCCCACAAGCCCTAAAAACTAAACTCCAAACAGCCCAAAATAAACTAATTAGGGTCCTACTTCACCTTCCCTATCAGACTCACCTCACCGCTACTCACCAGTTAAGAGTGGGGTGGCTCAGAGTAGATGACAGAGTACAGCAACTTGCAATGGGCCTGGTGTACAAGATACACTACACCACTATGATACCCAAGTACCTGTCAAAATACTTTATAAACATTAAGGATGTCCATAATTACAACACCAGAGGCAGCGCCACAGATCACTTTCAACCCAGAGTCAAAACCAACAAAGGGTCAAACTCCTTTTTCTGCTATACCACCAAAATGTGGAAAGCCTTACCGAAGGTCATAAAGGAGTGTGGATCACTAGCATCCTTTAAAATTGCCCTGAAGAATCACTTACAGGCAGCAGCCATTCGCAACTGGTAAAAAACTAACCTAGCCCAACCCTACCCTCCCCTGCCCCTTCTTTGTATATACTGTTTATTTAGACTTACTGTTTTCTTTTTTGTTTTTCTTTACATATCTACTGCATAGTACTGTGTTCTATTTGTCTGTCATTCAATGTTATATGAGATACTTCAATGGTTTCCAGTGGAAATAAGCTTAGTCTTTTCATGGATCTCCTTTTAGTAGACCTTGTACCAGTGAACTGTACCGTCATGAAACTGTACCTTTTCCTATGCAAACTTCTAATAAAGTCTTCAATCAATCAAACATGGGCTCCGTTGGAACAGGTTATTTATTCCATGTCCTTCAGCGTGTTTGGACATAAAAAGGTTTCCACCCAATAGCGATGATACATACAGTTTGTACGCCTATCATTACAGTAAATAGTATATGAACACTGTTGTACTATCCATTTGTTTGTTTGCATTGGTTCACCTCTTGTGTTATGCGTTTCATACGCCCTTTGGGGCTTTCTGCATGCATTTCTATTTTTCCTCTCTTCTGTGCACGTTTTATCATGTAGTGTCGGTGTCCTATAACTATGCAAATCAAATATTTACACTAGGCTTAGCAGCTAGACGTACTTCGGTTTGCCAGGGGCGAGGAAAGCAGTTTGACACAATTTAAAGATCAGCTCATGCAGTACGTTACGCATCTCCTGTTTATTTACTGAAAAACTGATTGCTTTTTCAAATCAATCTCAAATGCAATACCTGTAATCTAATGCATGTATCTCAACAACTGGGAAAGACATGCCTTTTAAATCTGTATGTCCTCGCTATCCTCTGTATAGCCTGTAGGCTAAAAAGAACGTTACTCTTCAGGACATGGAAAAAAAGGAGGCTGTGATCCAATGGATCTAATGTAGTTATTAGTTAGTCACAAGATCTTGTTGATACTTTTTATTGGTTCAATATTCATAAAAATCCACAAAGATACTTAACCAATGTAACCTTCACTTTGAACATTTACAATTTAGGGTTCATTTGGTTCCAGTTGTCAGAGTTGAGGGGAGACCTTGACTTTTGAAAGTTTGAGAAACACTGCACTACAGGATGCCAGATCAACAACGTTGAGAAAAAAAAAAAAAAAAGGGTTCAAAAACTGCAAAAATAGCAGATGTACAGTACAAGCCTGACATAGTCTCGCATAGCCAGACAACTATTCCACAATCTCTGGAACTACAACTCATGAACGGCGAGTAATGGAAGCTGGCATTTCCATTCATGAAAATATATTTTAAAATGTAATCTCTCAAAAGCAGAAAGCTAAATATGCTTAGATGATTTTTATTTATATTAGGATAATTGTGCGCGATCTTAATAATGAAACTGAAGTGGGGAGGAGGCTTCACTTCCGCTTTAACCGGGCACTCATCATACAAACTTCCGTCCCCCAGACTGTATGACGGGAGCATTTGCAAATCCTCAGGCCACGCGAGACTATAGGGATGGGACGATACGTGATATTATCGTTTATCGTGATAAAAAACACTCACGATAATCATATCGCGGAGATTTAATTTATCGTGATATCGTCCTCCGTCATGCACTAGGATCAATTCACCTTTTATTTGCAGAGCTGTATACCATTTAAACCCTCTATAATTGGTAAAAGGTACTTATAATATACGTACATACTTGATACAGTCTTTTTTCCACTCTATCAAATGTCTTTGCCAAAAAATAGCCGATCTACAAGCTCGAGCTTGTAGATCCGCTATTTTTTGACAAATGTTTCGCCCCAGTATAATGGATTTAGATTATCGTGATAATATCGTAAATCACGATTTCTTTTGTCACAATAATCGTGATATGAAATGTTCATATCGTCCCATCCCTACGCGAGACTAGATGCGACGTGATGTGAGCCCTGCAGATCTCCAGCGGTACACAGTCAAATCCTAAGTGTAAAATGTTATCTATTTACATAACCGTATGTACATTACATTAAGCGTGTTAAGGGTACATTTGGTTCATTTGTACACTCTCAAGTCAATTTAAAACCCAGACTTTTACAGCCCTCTGTCACACATAGACGATTTTTCACTTCCTGTGCAAATTAAGTTCCAGCGGTCTCAACGTGACTTGTCTTGCCTGTCACAGCACGCTCGTTAATGACGCCTGATCCTCACTCACGGGGATGGCAGTTGCTAATGTGGGGCGGCCACATAGGCTACAGACGTACTCAGACACGCACACATTTCAATGCATACCCACGCAAAAACGGTCATGCATGTTATCTGTGCACACACACACACACACACACACACACACACACACACACACACACACACACACACACACACACACACACACACACACACACACACACACACACACACACACAGCATATCTATTCACACAAGTGCATACATTGATCATGCAGAGACACACACACGACCAAACATGCAAACATGGGTGCCACATGACCGTCCACACGTAACACACACGTGCACAGACACGCATAAAGCGATCGCGATCCTGCCGAAATTGATAGTAGGAAGTAGGGAGAGCCAAAAAAACACAGGGACTGTTACGGCCAAAACTGGGGGTCTGTGGCCAAATACATATCATTTTGGGGGTCCTTGACATGAAAAGGTTTGAGCACCACTGACATAAAAACATAGGTTTTTCAGAAACCTGTTCGGATTTAGGAGACATTTATAGAATCGTGTAAAAAATGTTCAAAGACTTGCTCAAATTGTAATGATCTTTCAAAAATAGCAGATCTACAAGCGCGCAACGCTGCACTCGGTGCCGCGCTGTGAGCTTGTATATCTGCTATTTTTCAATAGTTAAAGCATAAAACAACAGTTAAAGTAATAATGCCAAACCATCCATGTACCACCATATCACATCCGCATGCCAAACCAGGAAACGAGTGCCGCTTTCATCCTGCCTTGACTGTGCTCTCTCTCAGAAAAGCCCAGAATAACTGATCTCCATTACTGTCACAACATGTGATATAGGAAGCCTGGGTTTTGTGTGCAGTGCAGGTCTTGGTTTGGTTCCCGACTCTTACTGCTGTCGCTCGCTGCTATGACACCATCGTTTACATCCAGGTATCAATAAAGGTTGGTGTGTGTTTTTGTATCCAACTATGAATGCCCCATGTATGGAGATCTGGGTGTCCAGAACCACCAATATGACCGATAAGCCCATATATGGGCCATATTACTGTATGTGTACCAACGGGGACCGGTCTAGTCTTATCTAATTTACAGGAGGATCTTTATGTGTGTCTCCTGAGTGACTGGACGAGTTTTAGGCCCACATTCAGTGAAAATGGTTGGGCATACAGGAGCTCCCTGGCTGTACAACACTGGTTAGTCAGTCTGTCAACTCTGTCAATCTATCTGTCCATTCTTCTATAGCAGTGTTTCTCAAAGTGATTTCAGGGACTCTCTAGGTTCCTTTATGGGGGTCTACATTGACCCTTACAAGTCTGTAACTCTGACAGTGTACAAATGTACATATTTGTACACAGTCAAAGTTAAGGGGAGACCTTCAAATTTCAAAGTTTGAGAACAACTGATCTAGAGGTATCTACATTTATTTTGTATGCGCACACACACGCACACACAGCTCCTAAGGCAGACAGACCGTGCCACTGTATCTGTCAGTGACACAGAGCTGTGCTGAGTCAGTCACTGCTACAGTGTCACCAACATGTATGATGTGTGTACAGTATGCGCTCCTCAATGACAATGTAGCCATGATATTAACACATGTAAGCATGAGCTATGATGACCCGTGAAGAAATAAATGTCACGCTGTGAGGCAACCCATGACATGTAAAGCTCCATTCATGAATCTAGACTTGAACTTCTTCCTACTGCTCCTGTCTCCTCTCTCCCAATCAAAGTCAACATCACATGACCTGATTTAGAGAATTTGGGGGCAATTTCTACCTATAATATATTATGTCTCGTCAGCCTTAACAATGTAATGTGCAGTAGGTGCAACAAAGCAGTGCCAGGAATTGATGGTGCAGATATCTTAGGACAACCACTGGAACTGGGTATCTTGATTGGTGCTAGAGTGTTTGTTTACTACTACTGAAACAAAGTGTTCAAATGTGAGTGTTCAATGAATGTTAACCCCAATGGAAACCTCTCAGCACCCCACCCACTCTGTAAAATACATTATTTTTGTCATGAAATAAAACGCACCCACCTCAAGCCACCTAGCGGCCACCGCAGAGTCAGACACGACCCGGAAATAAGCGGCGGCGAGCGTTTTATTTCATGACTAACCTGACTTGCGTCAGATGGTTGCAGTAGTGCGTAGGCTACCGCCCTACTTTACCATCTGAGATCTCTCGGGGGGGAATTGATAACGCTCGTAAAGCCCCGGGCCGGACCAATCAGCGGCAGCTACGGGCGGGCTCTGAGCGGCTCTGAGCCAATAGAGTCTGATTGCAGACCACGTGGATGCAGACAGGCCAATATGAGTGGTTGGAGTTGGCACTCCCAGACTGTGATAGAGAGACGGCCACATCCAATCACCTGCTAAAGAATTTGAAAAAATGGCCCGCCCCTTACATTGAGTCTGCCCGAGAGGTCCCAGATGATGGTAAAGCAGAGCGGTATGCAGCCAGGCATACGCACTGCTGCCATTATCTGGCGCAGTCAGGTTATTTCATGACATGAAAGAATGTATTTTACAGAGTGGGTGGGGTGCTGAGAGGTTTCCCACTGCGGAGAATAGACTTTCAACAATGCAAAACTACCTTTGGTTTGGTGAGTAGTGAAGTAGTTTAGTTTATTTTGACTGAAGTTGAGCCCTCGTAGCGGTAGAGAAATCCTGGTCTAGTCTTTTAGCCAGCCGTCTGTCAGAGGAGCGTCAGTGCAGCTCTGGACCAGAGCTAGTGCTTATGCAGAAGTTTACTGCACTAGCTTAGAAGCTGCTGAGTCAGCCACATCTACAGTGTCACCAACATGTGTGCATGTGTGTACAGTATGCGTTCCTCAATGACAATGTAGCCATGATATTAACACCGGCCGCGCCCCCCCGTCACTGCACACATTAACACACATCAGCACATCCCAGCCGCAGCGCTAACACAGTCAGGAATCCAGAAGAGCATGCACAGGCGCACGCACGCACAAACACCCACACACACTCTCTCCCCCTCCCCACACACACAGTTTCGCACACACTCACACACACACACACGCACGCGCACACGCACACGCACACACACACACACACACACACACACACACACACACACACACACAATGATAGCCGCCAAGATCAATAACCCATGCAGCAGCCAGCGACTACGGCCAAACGCCTGAAGTTAGAGGATCTGCCTCCACTGCTCTCTCTCTCAGCCATATTTGCCTCAGGCAGAGAAACAGAGAGACAGAGACAGAGAGGGGGGCACAGTCAAACAATGAGATACACTAACCCCATCTGACCCTCAATGAGTTCCAAACAGACAGAGAAACAGCTAGCCGGGGACCCACAAGCCCAAAAGCTCAAGGAATAGGGTAGGACCTGTGATTTTCTGCCGTACTTTTTATTTCTGTTTTATCTATTAGTTTGGTCATGACCCCTCACATGCTACTTAGAGCAGACTTTTTTTCTTTTATTAAATATTTCTAGTGGAGTCAATGGGACAATGAATATACAAATGTCCATAAAAAAAAATTGCGATGTTTCCAGCAGAGCAGGCCTCTCATTCTGTGGACCTTAATGACCAAACTTAATAGATAAAACAGAAATAAAAAGTAAGGCAGAAAATCACAGGTCCCCTCCCATTTTGGTGACTGGGTCCCCGGTGTGTGTGTGTGTGTGTGTGTGTGTGTGTGTGTGTGTGTGTGTGTGTGTGTGTGTGCGCGCGCGCGGGGGTCTGCATGCTGAAAACATGGCAGAGTACAAAGTGAACTGTGTTGAACTTCTAGCAACAAGTGAGGAATTCCATTGAGCTGAAGCTCAAGAGATACAGTAGGCCTACCTCCTGGCTGGTCTAATAGAGATACAGTAGGCCTACCTCCTGGCTGGTCTAATAGAGATACAGTAGGCCTACCTCCTGGCTGGTCTAATAGAGATACAGTAGGCCTACCTCCTGGCTGGTCTAATAGAGATACAGTAGGCCTACCTCCTGGCTGGTCTAATAGAGATACAGTTAGTTACAGTAGGCCTACCTCCTGGCTGGTCTAATAGACCACCCACTATCACTGTAACTAGTACTACTAATGTACTTTGACAAGTACTGTCAGTCAGGGCAGGAATTTCAGGGAGGCCATGAAGGCCGGATACACACATACCGTACACACGCGGCCACGCTATGGAGACCGCTCAAAAAATGACATGCCATGGTGACCTTAATGCCCCAGCTGACGGTACCACCTTCTCCTCTGTTTCTTTCTGGTCATGTAGACACTAGACACCAGTGTATTTTTCTGAGATTCTGAATTCATAACTCCCCCAAGTCCCCATCTTTAAACCAATCCAGTGACTTTGATTGGTGCAGGGCTTAGCATGGATCAGATTCTATATATTATTTATTTCACTGCACATAGTCTACATATTAAATCATCCTTAAATTCAATGAACTCTTTCAATTGACTAAAATCCTGTCTTATTTGACGGCCTTCCTGCCCTGGCATTTGGCCTTGTACACTAAAGGCCAAATGGCCTTGCCCCTAAAATGATGAAATTCCAGGCCTGCAATCAGTATTAGTAGTACTACTTCAAGTAATTGCGAATGTCAGGTTGCAAGTTACTATTAAAAGCTCCCCCGGCTGTCTGTCTGTCTGTCCGTCACGTCACACTTTTGCCCCTACTTCATCTCTGGCACCGCTGGCCCTATCGATGCCAAACTTTGCACACACACTCCTTGGATGGCTGATTTCTAACATGGCCCTCTTTTAGCACTACCATCAGGCCGATTTTTGCAATACACATTTTTGAACACTGCTCCAACAGATTTTGGCCTAAAATCACGCAAAACGGTACACAGTACCTCTAAAGTCATGCCATCAACATGGATCTGTCCCATTTCCCATATTCCCTCCTGATTGGCTACGATTGCCTTCTAAATTTTGTGTATACGCGACGTGACGGTTGCTTATCTCCCGATTAGATAGTCTTACTGGTATTGTTACTACTAATGCTTCTGTTGCTGCTCCCACTTTTATTTGCGAAAATGCACACACACATCTTTTCCACCGAAAGACTTTAATTCAGGGCCATCCAGGATTCTGCAGTGTGATATTACTACTACCACAAACCTACTACTACCATAAACAGTAGTAGTAATCTCCTCACAGAGCTGTTGTGACAGGCCAATCGATTCCTGCTCTAAAACTCCATCTGCTCAGTTCTTTAGAACTCAATGAGAGAAGCTGATCTTGCCAGAGCCTTGTGATGCGATGCCTGCTGAATGAGGCCGGCACACTGTGTTATGAATTCTAAGTATATTCCTCTCAATGATTCAGAAATGGAACTGGCTTCCGAAATTCAATCCTTACAGTATCTAATCTATAAAAGCCCTAGCCTGAACCTATTTCTATAATCTCTGAGAAAAGAAAAAACAAACATGCAGCGTACACACTGTAGACAAACACTGACAGAAAGAATATCGTCGTTGTCGGGTGGAAACCTCGTATCTCCAAGTTTCAAATTTGTATGTTCTTTCGCAAAGTAAAGCCCTGCTTCATAGTACAAGGCTGTCACACAAAAGTAGTGAAAACAGCAGATCTACAAGCACACAACGCCTCGCGGTGCGAGGCGTTGTGTGCTTGTAGATCGGCTGTTTTCACTAGTTTAAATCATTTTTAAAATAATAAATGCAAAACAAACGGTTTTGGACATACAAGGTTTCCACCCGACAACGACGATATTCATTATGTTACTAGGTACAATAATTCATGCTTTGGACACAGAGCAAGCAAACATATCACCAACCATCCATGTACACGCGTGTATCCACGCACGCACGCACACACACACACATACGCACGCGCGCTCACTTGCTCTCTATGTCGTGCACACTGTAGACAAACACTGACATATGCATTATGTTACTACGTGCAATAATTCATGCTTTGGAGCGAGCAAAAGTCGTAAAGTAAAGCCCTGCATGCTTCATCATACAAGACTGTCGAACACAAAACTAGTGAAAATAGCAGATCTACAAGCACACTGCGAGGCGTTGTGTGCTTGTATTTCAGCTTTTTTGAGCGGTGGTCACAATGCTCCTATACGTGGCCGTGTGTGTGGGTATGTCTGTCTCCGTGTCTGTCTGTCTGTCTGTCTGTCTGTAGCCTGTCAGTACCTTTTTTGACCACACATGTTAAGGGAGGGGCGCTGTTGTTCAGGCCAGACACGACACACACACACACACACACACACACACACGCACACACACACACACACACACACACACACACACACACAGGGGGGAAGGGGGGAGGGGGGAAACCACCGCTCAGTTCACACGGGTGTGATTTTAAATGCTGAATACTAAACGAACGGTTTTGGACATACAAGGTTTCCACCTGACAACAACGATATCTAACCATCCATGTACACGCTTGTATGCACGTACATGTGCACTGCACGCACACGCGCACGCACACGCACACACACACACACACACACACACACACACACACACACACACTCTCACTGGCTCTCTATGTCAGTGCCGGAGGCTGCAGAGGTGATTCCTGTATGGCTGCTGTGTGATGATGGCTCAGGAGACGGCCGGCTATTTTTAGCCTCCTCTTTCACAGCCCATGCTTTCACACGACCAGCCTCCTCCGCTTTGTACTCGTCTGTTCCCTCTGTGCACAGAAGAATCGCTTTTTGTGCCCGCATGCAGAAATAAGTGTGTTTATGGGTGTTTGCATGTACAGTATATGTGTGGCATAGAGATGAATGAATGAATGAATGAATGAATGAATGAATGAAAAAACCTCTGACCATGAACCCTATAAGCTTCCCGATTCTGAGCATGTCATGACAGAAGAACCTTCTGTTTTATTATATCTTGTCAGCCCAGCTATTACTGTCTGCTACTGAAATGAAGTGTTCAAATTTGAGCGTTCAGTCAATGTTCAAACGTATTAATTAATTTGTGAGTAAGGCACACCGCAGGAACCAAAAGTGTGAATATGTGAAGTGGGGCCTACGAGTTTTAACCCATTTAGACCGGGAACGCAAAATGCGTTTTTACCTTTCAGGTCGGGAACGCAGAATGCTGTTTTACCTTTCAGACCGGGAACGCAAAATGCGCTTCCTGCGTTTCCTGTAGTTTTTACCCTTTTCTGGTCTCGTGGCCAATGAAATGCATCAGGAGGCGATGACGTATGCTTGCCTGACGCGTTCGCAAAGCATTCTGGGTTTTTTTTTCTGTTTGGGAGGGGGCTGCACTGGGAGAATCCCAGTGAAGCTTCTCATAGCGGCGAAATGGAAGACGCGTTGAGCGAAGGCAAACCGGACCCGCTGGAATTGGCATTGTTATTGTTACGTGATATGTTTGAAAACGACGACAATGATGAAGAAGTGTTTCATGGATTTCATGAGGACTGGATTACTTTTCACGGACGCACTTTGACACGGCTAGTTTCAGAGACCAACACGTTAGCCGAACAGCTAGTCAACCCCAAACTCCAGAACAACAGATTTGCAGCTATCTGGAGGTAATAACACTTATAAAATGATTATGATGATATGGTTCATTCATTCACATACACAGGCGCACACACACACACGCACGCACATATAATAATAATGACAAATGTCGCTCGCCAGATTTACCGTTATATGGAGCTAACAACTAGAATTGAAATATTCAATAGAAGGTTTTGGTGCTTGTTGTTTCTTGTCAAAGTGGTGGCCTATGGTGTAAGGCCTATGGTGTAAGGTCTCAAATATTTGCTAATTATGTTTCTATGAGCTAGGCTGAGAAATGTATTTGTTATTAGACGTTTTATAAGATTTATTCAAATTTTTGAGTTTGCAGATTTCTTTTTAAAAAATGATAAAGGTCTGGACCATGACAAATAATTTCCCATGAAAGCCAAAGGTGTAAGCTATCAAACAGTTTTGAAATTTTGTTTCTAGCTGCTACAGAGGCTGAGAAATAAATGTTTTAGTAGACGTTGACACCTCTGTGAAGTTTTCCATAAAATCTCAGGTTTTAGGGGTATTTTTCCAATCGGCCATAGGTTTTTAAGGCTTTTTTCCAGGCGGACTTAGGTCTAAATGGGTTAAGGGACCACATTTCGCAAAGCTGGCTCATGTGCTGATAGAGAACTTGGGAGTCTACTGCACTAGCTTAGATGCATCAAAGCGGTCGTTTTTTTTTTTGACAGTTCTGCTTTATCTCCCTACAGTTTGCTAGCTATTAATGAAAAGATTCACACCCAGTGTGAAGTGAGCGGTGCTAGTTAAAGGTAGCAGGTGTAACAAGGTGATGCAGTTGGCAAACACAACACAAAATACTCATCGCATGGTCTGGTCTGATAAGGGTGATAGTGCGGGTGTGCGCACGCTTGCGCGCGTGGCGTGTGTGTGACTATGCGCGTTTGCTGCCGTCGACAGTATTTTAATTGGTCAGTCTTACATAACGATTGGTGGTTGTTAATGGCTGGGAAGCTAACTGGGTCTGAACACAGCTGGGACAGCAGAGAAGTTCAGAAGGTCTCTGGAAACGCAGAGTGAGAAAGAAAGAGAGACAAAGAGAGGGGGGAGAAACAGCATATAGCGACTTAAACAAAGACATCAATGGCAAGTGATAAGAGTCGATAGCAGAACAATAATGTATTTAGAAACGCGATACAAGGGAGAGACAGAGAGAGAGAGAGAGAGAGAGAGAGAGAGAAAGAAATTAAATGGTGCATTTATACACGCTTTTGTCCGAGGCGCTTTACATAGATTGTGCATTATTACATTCACACATTCACACACCGATGGCGGAGGAAACCATGCAAGGCACCAACCTGCTCACCGGGAGCAACTAGGGGTTCAGAGTCTTGCTCAAGGACTCTTCGACACTTGCTCTGGGGGAGCCCGGGATCAAACTGGGAACCCTTTGGGAACCCTCTGTGTTCTAATGACGGCAACTCTACCCATGAGCCCCTGCCGCCCAGAAAGAGAGACAGACAGACAGACATTTATCTCTAGGAATGTTGGATCAATGGTAATCATATTAGTGGGTCACTCTGAGAACAGGAAATGAGGTGATGAGAGAGATCACCTGGTTAACTCAATAGAACCAGAACTAAGGACACAATCACACCGAGCCAAAGAGAAAGACATACCGTCCGAGACACGGGGGCAGAGAGAGAGACACAGAGAGAGAGACAGAGAGAGAAAGAGAGAGAGAGAGAGAGAGAGAGAGAGAGAGAGAATGACACAGGAAGAGCAATGCATTAGTGATGACAGCTGGAGGCCTATACAGTACTCAGTTTAAAATGTTGTTCTCTGCTCTCTCGGCCACATTGATGAGCTGGGAGAAGAAGGGAGAAGTGAAGAGGGGAGGAGAGATGGCTTCTTTGTCAGACAATAAAGCATTTGGTTCCATGATTAAGAGGCAGAATGCGGAGAGACTGGGATGGAACAGGAGGTCTATTCAACTGTTTGTTGACAGAAAGGAGAGGGAGAGAGAGAGGGTTGTGAGGACAAAACCGTGATAGAAATATTATGTAGACAAGACTACAAGAAAATATAAACAGAATTAGGGCTAGCCAAATGGAGAAATGTTCTAAATGTTCTAGAAAATATAAACAGAATTAGGGCTAGCCAAATGGAGAAATGTTCACAAATGCGCTATTTTAACCCATTAAAAAAACTAAAATATACACAGTGTTTTTCCCTCCATAATAAAGTGCCCTATTTACACATTAAAAACAACAATACAACGAGGAAAAAGAATAAGAATACAACAAATGTTTTCTATGAGAAATTAGGTTTTGCAGTGAAACGGTAGGATTGACGAAAGAAAGAAAGAAAGAAAGGTAAGGACGATGACGGCCTAGATATAGAAAGATAAATCTCCTTTGTATCATCATCACCCACTCTCTCACTGCTGAATGCAATTTAATTACAACATGCCCTCCCCTCATTTCCTGTCCTTTCCCAGAGGACGCTGACAGAAGCAGAAAGACAAGCGAGGGGTAGAGAGAGAGAGAGAACAGGGATGAAGTAAGCCTGAGTGAGAAGAGATGAAGCTATGGGGACAGCATGGAAGAGACAGTTAAGGGGACTTCTGAGACGTCGCTTATAAAGAACAAGTGATGGAGAGAAACAGGCCACAGTACTTAGTTTGTTACTTATTCAACAAAATGTGTCTCCCACTTGTCAACACTATTCCAAGCATCATTTATTCATCAATGAAACACGCCAGGCGCCACTGAAAACAAAGACTTTTGTCTGCCTCGCCTGAGACGTTTTCCCTTTCAGCTTGGCAAATGTTACGCAATCCAAATTAAAAGAAATGAATGGAAGTGCAGCTATTAATAGTGTGACAGAAATGTGACAAAGGAAATAAGTGACGTTTGATTTTAATTCCTCAACCGGTGATAATTATGAGGGTGACTCATAATAACCCTCTTGAAAATGAACGGCACAAAAAGGAGAGAAATGTCTTGACCAGCGGTTTCTCAAAATAGCAGGTCGGGACCCCGACGATGGAGAGTGAGAACATGTTATGAGGGTCAAGGGAAAGAAAAGCAGCTTCATTACATTAATTACTGTCCAGTTCCCAGGTGTGGCGGTAAGTCAAGAGGTGCTGTCATGGAGAACGAGACGTGAGACCAAAGGAAGGAAGAAGACACCCACACACCTCACCCCCAGGGGTGTCACACCAAATTCTGGGCCCTGGGTACAAGGATTAACTGCGGGGCCCCCATGAATGTTCTTCATAGGGGGAGGGGGTTTAACCCATTTAGACTGGGAACACATTATTACTCATTATTTTGTGCTTTAACTATTGAAAAATAGCAGATATACAAGCTCACAGCGCCGCGCTGTGAGCTTGTAGATCTGCTATTTTTGAAAAATCTATGTTTCTATGTCAGTGGTTCTCAAACTTTTTCATGTGAAGGACCCCCAAAATGATATGTATTTGGCCACGGACTACCATCTCAAAATATTTAGCTCCAGGGACCCCCCAGAAGCAAAATTTGAGTTATAAATGTTCGCTTAATATATATATATATATTATTATTATTTATTTTTTTTTAATTTATTGTACTTAACTTTGTTTGTGTAACTATTTTTCTTTACTATCGTGCATATTGTGTACGCTGATTTATTGTTTTGTATTTATTTTATTGTTACTGTCTTTATTATTGTTTCAAGGAGTGATTAATGATAGCAACATGGGGGGAGGGTTGGGGAAAAGGGGAAAAAAAAAAAGAAAAAGAATGTCTTTGCAATATTGACTTGTTTGATGTACAATGTTGAAACATATGTGACATGAATAAAGATATATATAAAAAAAAAAAAAAATGTTCGCTTAAAAAATACATACAAAGATATTTTCACGACTTTTCAAAAATAACAGATCTACAAGCTCGCAGCGCGGCACTCAGTGCCACGCTGTGAGCTTGTATATCTGCTATTTTTCAATAGCTAAAGTATAAAATAATTAAGGCCCCTCCACCTTGGGTCTTCAGAGGAGTGAATGAACGAGACACAAAGCGGCCCTGGGTGTCCAAAGAGACCAAGACGAGGGCACAAGCCAGGAAGCATAAAGGACATTTCTCCCTCAGTTTGAACACGTATACACACTAGGGATTTATCGTGATAAAAAACACTCACAATAATCGTATCGTGGAGATTTAATCGTATCGTGAATTCACCTTTTATTTGCCGAGCTGCATATCCGGTACCACTTAAACCGTCTTTTTTTCCCACTCTCTAGTCTCTAGCAAATCTCTTTGCCAAAAAATAGCTGATCTCTGAAGCTCACAAGGCGTCGAAACGCGACACGTTGTGAGCTTGTAGATCGGCAATTTTTTGGGCAAATGTTCCGCCCCAGGATAATGGATGTTGGGGATATTTTGATTATCGTGATAATATCGTAAATCGCAATCTCTTTGGTCACAATAATCGTGACATGGAATTTTCATATCGTCCCATCCTCACACACACACACACACACACACACACACACACACACACACACACACACACACACACACACACACACACACACACACACACACACACACACACACACAAAATCAAACACGCACTTAAGTCTCCTGACAATGCTCATTATGAGTGACACCTGCGTGTCATCCTCTCCGGGGTCTAGTATTCAATCTGTGTTTCCGACCAATCATTTCTCTGCCAGCAGGGAGACAATGGAATTGGGGAGCCTGAAGACTGCATGACATCATCTGTAGCTGAGCGTAACCGCCCTGCCCCCCCTGGCTGCCTCATTAAACTAGTCCTACATACAGAAGCCCCCATTAGCACATTCACTGGTGGTGGGCGAGTCTTAATCTTGCAGTTTTGACTTGTTCATTTTGAGCGAGTACAATGGATGAAACGTTTTTGTGCTTTCCACGTTTTAACCCATTTAGGCCTGGAATTATTTTATACTTTAGCTATTGAAGCAGATCTACAAGCTCACAGCGCGGCACTGAGTGCACCACGCTGCGAGCTTGTAGATCTGCTATTTTTGAAAGGTCGTGAAAATGTGTGCAAATCTTTGAATATATGTTTTTTTTTTTTTTTTTAAGATTTGTTTTGGGGCAAATAATTATTGATAGGACAGTAGAATGACAGGAAATGGGGGGAGAGATGGGGAGCGACACGTGGCAAAGGTCGTCCGGATCGGGAATCAAACCGGCGCTGCCGCCAGGCATCCATGCCTATGTGGCAATGCCCAAGTGGTATGCACCCTGGACCAGTAGGCCAACGGGTACCCCTGAATATATGCATACTTTGCTTCTGGGGGGTCCCTGGAACTAAATATTTTGAGATGGGGGTCCATGGCCAAATACATATCATTTTGGGGGTCCTTCACATGAAAAGGTTTGAGCACCTTAGAAGGATTTAGAAGACACTTATAGAATCAGGGCAAAATATTCAAAGACTTCAAAGATTTTAAAAAAATCAATGCGTAATAATGCATTCCCTGCATCTTAATGGGTTAAGGTTTGTCAGGCCCAGTAAAAGCTCGGTTTACACTCCATCGCTAACAGCTTACAGTAGCTTGTAGATCTATTCTTGCCAACATGTGACAAATGAGTCATTATTGGTTATTATAATACATGAATGCCAGCAGAATGGAGTACAACCCACAGAGGCTCAGTGCATGCCGAGCTGCAAAGCGATCCTTCTTTCATTTTATCCAGCATTTGATTGGAATTTGGTCTGATTGCTCCGTTGCATTGTTCGAATGTGTTCTTGTCAAAGCCAAAAGGACAGAAACTTTGTTCCTCTGGCTTGATGCTGATAAGCTGTGAAGAAAGAAGATTAATAGCATGATCAGCGATGTGGAACGTGTTGAAAAGTGCATTTAGACCATGATTTCCAAGACACAGCAAAACCGCCAATCAATTCAACACAGAAGGAGGGAGAAGGAGAGCGAATTGCTTGATTTGGAAGAAGTCGTTCCAAGATGCAGCGCCATCAATCAGCTCAGCAAAGCAGGAGAGAAAGAGCAAGGGACACAAGCTCATCTCTATTTTGAAATGGCATTTGGAGATAAGGTTTCAAAGATACATATCTGCACGATTCTTGCATATGCTGTGTGTCTACTAAAATCACTTGTCGTCTGTGGGGAAAGGATTTCAGATGCTCAGCGAATCGTTTTCCCTTTCTTCTAAATGTCTCAATGTGTTATGGAGATGGAAGGGAGAGAGACTGACATTTAAGAACAAACTATGTTTTTATTTGGTTTTTCCATTACTTTATTATTGTGAGTTTTGTACACAGAGTATTAGAGCAGCGGTTTAATCAATACTGTAGTACTGTAGCTAATACATGGAATTGTATAGTACCACAACCTGTGTAAGAGGATCAAAGAAGCTGAAAATAGACCTGAACGGAATGTCAAACTCAGCGTAGACATTTAGAATAGAATTGTTTCGTCTCTCTTGGCGCGCCTGCTGGCCTAGCGGTCCAGGCGCATATCACATAGGCTCTGATGCCTGACAGCGTGTCGAGTCCCAATCCCGACGACCTTTGCTGCGTGTCACCTCCAAACTCTCTCCCCATTTCCTGTCAGTTACTGTCCTATCAATAAACAAAAACAAATCTTAAAAAATGGTTATGTCTGCAGGCTACTGTACTCAAGCCTAGCTATTGAAAAACATTTTTGAAAAATAGCAGATATCCGCACGGAAAAAACTGACAATTTCATTTTTTTAAAGAAAACAATGATTCTCTATGACCTCATGCACACCGGCTCAGAATTTGCCATGCGGTAGGTGGTTGCAGCTGTGCGTTTTTTCCCAATCAAACCCAGTTCGAAAATAGCAAGCTTGTAGATCTGCTATTTTTGAAAAATCTTGAAAATCTGTGCAAGTCTTTGAATATTTCGACCCGATTCTATAAATGTCTTCTAAATCCTCATAAGGTTTCTTGAAAAACGCATATTTCTATGTCAGTGGTGCTCAAACATTTTCATGTCAAGGACCCCCAAACTGATATGTATTTGCCCGCAGACTCTCTAGCCTGGAGGGACATGCATGTGATCTCAGCTAGAATTCTGGGATATGGAGTTTGCAACGTGGCACTCGATTCACTTCTCTGCAGATACAGCAACTCCAGAGCCTGGCCCACTTTTACAGAGACCGAGAGAGAATGGAAGGAACACCAGATGGGAGGGCTTGGCAACCCAAAACCCCATACTGTACATGTGCAACACACACACACACACGCACACACGCACACACACACACACACACGCGCGCACACACACACACACACACACACACACACACACACACACACACACACACACACACACACACACACACACACACACACACACACACACACACACACACACACACACACACACACACACACACACACACGCCTCAACCCACTGACACTGAAACAGTCTTATTGCCAGTCAGAGGTAGTTAATGGTACTTGTATCGGGTTCAGCGCTCCACAACATTCATCTTAACCTACTTTCCGGCAATAATCTACATAAATACTCCCCAATCTCCAAGGAGAGGGTTTGGCAGAAGACAAATTGCAGCCCCAGGGCAAAAAAAGTGAAGTGTGTGTGTGTGTGTGTGTGTGTGTGTGTGTGTGTGTGTGTGTGTGTGTGTGTGTGTGTGTGTGTGTGTGTGTGTGTGTGCGTGTGTTCTCGCATGCACACGCGTACTGTAGGAGTACACACGTACATACGTGTACACTACAGTACATGTGTTGCTTTGAGACAGGACCGTTTTATTTTTTTATTTTTTTTGCTCTACAGCCTCCCGAGGCCTGTGGTGGATCAAAGGAGATCCTGGCAGGCCTGGCTATATCGCTCTCTGGCGTCGTTAAACGTAGATTACTCCCCGGGTCGTCGTTTAGACTGGCGGCGCGGCTGACACAAATCACTCCAGCCGCTTCAAATTAGCGCCCGCTCCCTCCAGCTCCTTTGTCTTGGCCAAACGGTGAAGGTTAGATAAGAACCGAGGAGTCGTAGCGAGCGACACACATTCCCACTGCAGCAGAGGCACACTGCAGTCACTCCTTCTCCTACTCCCCTCTTCGCCTCTCCTTTTCTTTTACTCTTTTCTTCAGCGACTGGTTCAGAACCAAGGACAGCTCTTCTGCTCAACTGCAGTTCAGTCTCACAGCTGCACAGGTGCTCCGCTATTGCTGCTACCAGTGCTATTACTACAGTGGTTCTCAAACTTTTTCATGTCAAGGACCCCCAAATTGACATCTATTAGCGAGCAGACCCTCATTTGAAAAATAATAAATCCAGGGACCCCCATTAGAGAACTTTTTTAGCAGTGATCCTCAATCACTTTAATTTCAAGGACCGCCCAGTTTGACATGCATTAGGCTACAGACCCCCATTTAAAGGCATTTCCATCTCTGGGACCCCAATTTATATTGTGAATGTTAATGTTAATTTAACTAAGAGAGTGTACAAACCCATGTACAAAGAAACATCAACTTTGTCTGAATATGACTTTTACTATGGAAAGAATATAACTATTATATAATAATACTCTAGGATGTTGCAAGCTGTAGATACAAACTGAAAGGACGCTTTAGAGTTGGACCTCAAAGAACCAAAGATGTAATTTATTGTGTAAAAGAAAACAATATTGAGTGCCTGGTCTGTTATCTGGTCACACACAGTGTCCAGAATTCCAACTCTCCTGACCACTGGCAGGGTAAGACAGGGTTGGAATAATTACCACTCGAGACTCTAGGCATGCTGTGGTCAATCCAATTTCCACTGACAAAGGACTGCGGTTGGGTTTAGATGTTCTGAGGTGGTAGCTGGTCTGTCTGTATACATGTGTGCTGTCCCTTGCTCTCCTCCACTCTATTCTTCCAATCCCTCCCCTGCTGAGGCCTGCATACATCTGATCGCTCAGGCAGAACACATTTCATTACAAATACTGGCTTCATCTCAAACACCTCTCTCTCTCTCTCTCTCTCTCTCTGTTCCACTTTCACTGTAGTTGCCTTGAAGCACAAAATGGAATGGTATTAATGTTCGCTCCTGCTGTGAATGCGCCTGTTGAATAAAGACTCTAACATTCTCACTTCTCTTCCGGTCCATCACTGCATTCCTCTCGGATGATTTCCCCACTGTCTGTCTCAACAAATATATACCATTACCAAGCAATATAAATCGACATCATTTGGCGTAAAACCTTATATTCCTGAGATGTGCCCGGGGCAGCCTGAATGTTCATTCCCACCAAGCTTTGTGAAAATACGCCCATCCATTCTCAAATGATTGACAGTCACACACAAGACAAGGCTGATTACAAACGGCAAGGACACTACAAATGCACCTGTAGGTTGGAGTGAACTGCCTGGGAAAAAAAAAACATGATATTCTTTTCCAACATCTCTCGCTGAATGCCACATCCTGCTAGGCTAGTAATGCAGATTATGACTAAGCTATACCTTGGTGAATGTGTGTTACTGCTGTGTTAGCTGAAGAGGTCAGGGGTAAATCTACAAGCTCACAGCGCGGCTGTCTCTCTGCATGGCTTCACGGCTGGAATCTAAAGCCTGACTTATCCTTAGTTGTTGTGTCTGCAGGCGTCGCACACCAACAACAGCTGATCTACGAACTCGCAACACGTGGAAGCGCAATGGAGTTGTGCGCTTGTAGATCGGCTATTTTCGGCATGCGACGCCAGGCGCTGCGTCTATGTATAAACGTGGGTGTAAAGTCAGTGGTGGCAGGACAGAGCAGAGCTGCAAACAGCAGCAGCACGCTGTTTGGTGTGCGGAGACCACATCCAATTCGACTGTACAAGTTAAGGGCTTTGCACACAGACACATTTTTTTCGCACGGAAAAAACAGACGATTTCATTTTTTTAAAGAAAACAATGATTCTCTATGACCTCATGCACACCGGCTCAGAATTTGCCATGCAGCAAGTGGCTGCGGCCGTGCGCTTTTTCCCGATCTAACCCAGTTCGATTCGTGCGTCTTGTCGCCTGCGGTAAAAACTCATCACTCCTTTTATGACTCCTTTTCGGAACCGCAGTGTGGATTCCGCACAGCCTTGCACACCAAATCCAATGCATTTTAATCATGCAGCAAACAGAAAGAATCACAACGGTCCTCTGTGCAAAGCCCTTTACACACATAGACAGACGCACACACACAAATGACATATCTGATCAGCCCTCACATAATGTCCAAGGACATGAAATTGGTGGTTTTGTTTGTTATTATTATGGCCCTCTCTGCCCAATTCTAATTTATCTTCTATCCACATTGCACATTCCCATTTCCCAGCCGTGTTTCGGTAACATCGAGATTGTTTCTGAAATGCATTGATGCCGCGGGACCCCTCTTGGGTTTTGAAAATAAGATTACTGGTAATCCAAAAATATGACAATACTTTTTCATATCTCTGTAGTTTATCTCCTGTCAAAAGAAGACTGATGAACACCACTCGTTCTGTCGCAGGTCTCTCCAATGTTACAATAGGCCTGTTTTCGCTGCAGACACAAAGGGATTGTGTAAAGTCTGTGCATGCGTGTGTGTGGGTGTGTGTTTGTGAGTGTGTGCGCGTGCGTGCGTGCGTGAAGGAAAAGTGGAGCAATGAGAGTTCAGAGGCAGAGTGAGTGAGGGGGAGGAACGGGTGGGCTACAGCTATATGAGGATGGGGGTTTAGGGAGGATGGGGGTGGGTTTACCACCGCAGACGAGTGGGTTGGGACTCGGCAGTGGGGGTTAAGCCTCCATTACTCCACATACCAGCCTGCCAGCCACTGTAACCAGTAGAATGATGGGGGGTGAGACGAGGTGAGCCGGACGACGGGGGTTTGATCCCGCGCCCCAATCCCCTCTGCACACACACAAGGATACAGGCAAATCCCTCGACAAACATAAAGAAACGCCCCCGACTCCAGGTTCAATATTCATCTTCCTAGACCCCCGCAAACATCTCTCATCTCCACTGTACACCAGCAGCGGTCGGTTGCAGCTCTCATCACCCCTCAAATGTCTCCCCTGAGGCGGGGGATCGTGTGTGTCGGCGATTCCTAAAGAAAGCTGGCTCCGCTGTCAACAGAAATTAGTCTGGGATTGATCTCTCTCACACTGGCTGTACTGTATGTCTGCAAATCACACAATACAGTTAGAATGTCTGTGATATGTGTCTAAAATCGGGTTGATGATACCGTATGTCTTTGAATTTGTCCATGCTTTTAAATATGTCTATATATATACCTGTATGTTTTAGAATATGTCCATATGTTGTTACATTTGTCTATATATCATTGAACCTCGCCATATGTTGTGCGGCAGCAGCCATAGTCCACAGGTCTGACTCATTTGGTTTCAAGTGTCTCACAGTCAAACACGTCGCTTATTTATCTGAACTCAAGTCAGGCGTTACGCAAACAGACCAGTAGCTCTGACAGCTCGCTCAGTGCTCTATATTTGGTACTGACATTAAAAAAAGGAGAGAAAAACAACTACAAAGAAGCATGACGTCAGTCTGCATTCCTCACCGCCCTCCTCCGTTTTCACACAAGCCCCTAATTCCACACGGTGAACAACACAGCCTGTGGTGCTGCTGGCTGATACCCAAAACAGAGCACTGCCCATGTTCCTCTCTTTCAACTCTCCAGGGGGGCAGCGATCGATGGGTGAACGTGAACACTGGCTGGGAGATACGCTGTCATCTCCAGGCACAAACATAGCGGCCCCCTGGCTCCCCTGATGAGCAGCCCCGCTGCCTGCTCAGTGTTGCTTGTTTTCCCAACATGCACTAATGTCCCGTCTCCTGTATATCGTCACTGTCGGGTGGAAACCTTCTAAGTCCAAGACCGTTCGTTTTGTATTTATAATTTTAAAAATGAACTAAACTAGTGAAAATAGCAGATATACAAGCACACAACGCCTCGCAGCGTGCTTGTAGATCACACAACGCACACAATGCACACAACGCCTCGTTGTGTGCTTGTAGATCGGCTGTTTTCGCTACTTTTGCGCGACAGCCTTGTATGATGAAGCAGGGCTTTACTTGGTGAAAAGAACGTACAGACTTGAAACTTGGAGATACAAGGTTTCTGCCCAACAGTGACGATATACTCCAACATACAGTGCAGTGCTGGCCACAAAATGGGGCTAAATGATGACTGTTACTGTTGATGAGCTGATGCCTTTTAAAAGGACCAGCAATCCTGCCGCTGAAACAAGTACCAAGTGCCTCTGAAACAAGAACATTTACATTAAAATCTCGCTTATGCTCCCTTTACATATCACACTATGTGTGTGGGTTTTAGAAATATTGAACCAATGAAAGCGCTTCCGAATAAACTGTAAAATGTGAAATCTCCACATTAATGGTCAAAACTTCAATTGAGCTGGACCGGACCTGCCGATAATTGTTTGTCATACGTGTTGGAACTCCTTCTTTCCGAGACACAAGGCTCTGTCCGTATCCGTATTTAACGGTGAGCACGAATGAGCCTTAAATGTGGGTTTGTGCTTTGGCCCTGGCGGTTGTTGGCGTTCGTGAAATATGATAATCTCACGGAGAGCATTAGCATAGAGATAGCATTCTTTTTTTTTTGTCAGCTCGAGGGCAAAGGCTCATTCTGCCATTGTACCTGTCAGAGAGGCAGCATCTCATCTGGAATTACATGGAATCCTCCTTGAAAAGGAAAGGAAACCTCGCGTTTTAAAAACAACACAAACAACACGCCAGAGGTCTAATTTGATAAGGCAAAGGTCATTCGTTGTTCTCATTTCAAATAGCTCTGTAATGACTTCTCATTGCAGACCTCATGCCGTGAATGCGTCCCGAGGCTTTTAAATCCCGCTGGCTCATATTTGGGCCAGTATGAAAAGTGCTACATCTGTCTAGTGCAGAGATTAAGATTACAACAGTAACAAACAGCCCCATCACAGATATGAAAAGGCTTAAAGCCGGGATATGAGCTCCATATCTGGAACACATGAAGGGGCCATCTAGCTGGGGAGCGGCTACAGTCATAGCAACACCACGTCATCATTTATTTATTACAGACGCTGCTGCACAGAGGTAGCCTGGTGAGGCCCATGGGGCTGATTAGGGATGGAACAATGTCCTCGGCTCATACAGTGATTTGATCTATGACACGTAGATCGCAACATGAAGTAATGGAGTGAGTCGACTTTGGTCATCTTGAGAGTGATTCTCATAATCGGTGTCCCAGGTTGGTTCTCAACCTGTGGGTCGGGACCCCCAGGGGGGTCCCCAAATTATTTTGAGGGGTCCCCCGATGATTAGCTTAATGTGCAACATTGTTTTCTCACTCAACAGTAAACAAACCAAAAATAAAGTTAAGTGTATAGAGGGCATCTGCACATTTCTATGTCAAATATTAGGCTGAAATTGTGAAAATAGCCAATGTAGATCTGCTATTTTCACAATAGAACCGTGTTATACAAAATGTAATGCCTCAACTCAAGGGTGGGAGGGGGGGGGGGGGTCCCCAGTTAAAATATGATTATTTTGGGGGTCGTTGCATGAAAAGGTTGAGAACCACTGCTTTAAACTACAATGATAACATATCCTGTCAATATCAGGTACTCTGTCTCCCTTCCTGAAAGTCAACCACTTTAACCCTGGCATCAAAATGTTGGGCATTAAAGGGATAGTTCACCCCCAAAATTACTTTTTTTCTATCGATTCCTCACCCCATGGAGACTTGAGTTCATGGATGTTTTTTTGTTTTTTGTCACATTCCTAAGCCAATAATTTGAGGAGACTATTTGTGTCTCCATAGGGAACAAATCAGGCTCTTTATGTCTCCATAGGGAACCACTGCTCAGCTATTTTTGAAAAGATTTTGAATTTGTAGTGGTTAAGTGGCTAAGTGTGGTTAAGTGATTAACCTATTAGCCGATGGAATGAAAATCAAGATCCCACAGAATCTTTCCTGCGAGGACTTATGGGGATCTGTTGGTTGTACTTGACACAAACACACGTGTGGCACAATCAACTGTGGCTCTATTGTCCAGCTCTGCAGCAGAGTAAATCAATGGGAAGCTATTGACCTCTGAGGAGGCCCAGCTCTGGGCGTGATGATCCCCATGGGGCTGTGGTCCTGTCAACTGCCCACGGCCGCCTGTGGAAGTCCATGAGGGCTATGAGGACAGCATGTTGAAGGGTCACTACCCTGCCTGCTTTCATTCAGTGTAATGATGAAATGTATTGAGAATGTCTGGCACAGGATGCCATCCTCTACACCATACTCAACAACATAAACCCCAAAAATGTATATATAGAACTGAACTCTGTCGAGGTGCAACTTGCTCCAAATAGGCCATGTATCACTCACACACCCCACCCCATGAATACATCTGTAAGTCGCATACAATACAATCCTAAATACATATAGTACATTACACAACATTGTTAAATTAGTTACATTTTAAAATGTAATTGCCAGAATGTATCTAATCTATAAAAGATATTGCATGAAGGAGTCCGCACCACCGGTACTGGAAGTCTGTTCCATGCTCTTACAGCCCAGTGTAACGAAGTGTTTTCTTGTTTCAGAGTTAGAAATTAGTGGGAATAATTTTAAGGAGTTCCTTTTCAACTAATACTGTAGCTGTTAATCCTAAAAGTGGATGACCTCAATCACATCTCCTCTATGTCTCTGTTTGTATATACTAGAGTTGGTAACTGTACATTTCTTAACCTAATTTAATAGCCCTTCACTTAATGTGCAAAATTGTTTTCTCTCTCAACAGTAAACAACCCAACATAAGGTTTAAGTGTATAGAGGTTATGACTTTTTAATACCTCTAAAATGACAAATTAAACATTGGTCAAATGATCAAATATTAGAGACAGAAATAGCGTTGTGCGCATGTAGATCTGCTATTTTCACAATAGAACTGTGTTATACAAAATGAAATGCCTCAACTCTTAGTGCTCATCAGGGTGGGGGGTCCCCAGTTAAAATATATTATGTTGGGGGTCACAGCCTGAAAACATTGAGAACCACTGATATAAGATAGCAGGACAGGACCGTCGGCATCCTAGAGGGCAGCAGGAGATCCACCAGGGATGACGTCTCCACAGAAACCCCTGCAGACTGCCTTTTAAACACTTCCTCTCGCACCGTCAGCACATTTCTCTCTCAGGCGCACCAGGGCTGGCATTAATGACCAAGTTAATGCATGCCTTTAACATGGGAGACAATAACAGAACGCATTCATCTGACTTTAAACGTGCACGCTGTGATTCACTTATAGCTGCCATGATGGCTGCAGTTTAAGTCAGTTTATCTAAGAGTTATTTGTTTTCTATTCAGATTAGTCACAGAGGCAATGAGGACTGGGCACTGCACAATGTTTTAAAATCTATTCAACACTTATTTGATACTGCTGTATGCTTCCACGTGTCAATAGTTGTGTCAATTCAGAAACCTTAGCAACCAAAGCTCATAATGGTGGAAGAAGATACAAAGGTCGACCTTGATTAATCCCGTGGGAAATTTCAGTTTCAGCTTCAGTGAGCTGATGGCTGCTCAGGGGCAATCGGGAGGGTCTTTAGGGGTTGTGTGTCTTGCTCAGGGACATTTCGACGCCAGGGGTCATCATTATGTCCGATTGTTCGTACAAAGACAAATGTGTCTGTGGCAAATTTAGAATTTTCCTTTTTACACATCATTATAATTTTGAACCCATTTTACTAAATGTCCCAATTACTAAATGTCAGTCTCCAGGTTTTCTTCAGTATATTTCACAAAGGGAAAGAGGAGCACTCGTCAAAAAGTAGTCCCACAAAACACTCGTCTTGGCTGCACGGTTCAGGCACACAATGAACTTCAGAACAAGGACACCAGCACTCACTTTAGAATGAATACTGCCACATTTATTAAATAAATGTGGAAGAATCTAAAGTGAGTGCTGGTGTCCTTGTTGTGAATTTCTTCAGTATATGACACTGATTTATTATGACACTATGGCACATTACCAGTGGTTCTCAAATGTTTTATTGGCAAGGACCCCCTTAACTCTGAGTGTGTACAAATGGAACCAAAAGGACCTGTAATTTTGGTTCCATTTGTACACTCTCAGAGTTACAGACCTGTTATGGTCATTCAGGGCTACCTCTTTATGTGTTTCTGGTAATATTATTGTACACTCATTTTGTATGTCTGTGGCAAACCCGTATACTGGATGGGCGGGAGGCAAACCTAAAGTTTTTAATTTGGACCATAGCTGAACGAAAAGGTATTGTGTAAAGTGTAGATGTGTGTGTGTGTGTGTGTGTGTGTGTGTGTGTGTGTGTGTGTGTGTGTGTGTGTGTGTGTGTGTGTGTGTGTGTGTGTGTGTGTGTGTGTGTGTGTGTGTGTGTGGGGACAGATATTGAGTCCACAGAGTTGTTAGCGATGTGGCTAACCCTGGAGGAGTGTCCTCTTTGGCCCTAGACGGTGACAGTGTCCTCTGATCGATGGTTTAATGAAACTTTTATCACGCCTCTCTGTCAGTGGGATTAACGTCGCTTTGCCTCTAATAGCCGCTCCTAAATCACTGCCAGAACACAGCACTGAACCACAGGGAATAGCACGTCTGCACGCACACACACATTCACATAGACACTAAAACACACAACCACACACACATTAGAAACAGGCAAAGACAAACTCATACACAGACGAAGAACACACATCATTCCTATAAGAGCGCGCACGCACGCACGCACGCACGCACGCACGCACGCACGCACGCGCGCGCACACACACACACACACACACACACACACACACACACACACACACACACCTCCCTGTTTCACCAAGTAAGCGCAGCACGTTCTGTGATGTGTGGCCTCTTCATCAGCCCACCGGGTGTCAGCACATTGTTGACCATCAATTGTTAAAAAAAGACAATTACTGCTTACATCAGCTTAAAGCCCACAACTGGAACACATGTAGGGGCCACCTAGCAACTACGGGGGGGCTACAGTAGACCAGTTGATAGCCGGGTTCATAACCACACCACATTATGGAATCCTAACATAAATCAATGCTAGAAGGAATATAATACTGAATTATTTTTGAACAATCAGTATGGTAGTTGGGCGCTTGCTGGCCTATCGGTCCAGGTGCATACCATACCACATGGCTCTGATGCCTGACAGCGAGTTGCAGATTCGAGTCCCGATTCCGACAACTTTGCTGCATGTCACTCCCCATCTCTCTCTCCCTGTTTCCTGTACTACGAAAAGCCCCCAAAATATCCTAAAAAATAAAGAATCTATATGGTAGTTAATAAAAATATAACTAGTACATCTGCAGTAGTCAAATGTGCTCACCCTACTCTTCCGATGAGACATTTCAACCCTGGTGTTGGATGTGTTTGAATGACGATGTCAATAGAGTTATTTAGAGCAGTGCGGCACGATGGCTGGATTGAACATGACAGTATAGACAGGAGAACATCATTGCAATTCTCCCTTTGTCAAGTCCCGCCCGTTGTCCCGCCCCTCTTCGCACCCATTGGTTGCTGTGTCTTGGTGGGACAAAAGTCCTTTCTCTCCATCCACTACCATTGAAATTCAGTTGCTTCTTATTGTTATTTTGTGTATTCAATTCTCATTTTAAACTTGGTTTTAGTAAAAAAGGAGCCTCTCGGGTGCAGTATAGTGACTCAGCATGTTTTTAAATGTTTTTATTTCTCCAAAAATTATGTTTTAGCAAATTCAACATAAAAAAGGCAGAACCAGGGCGGGACAAGGCAGAAAGAGCCTGCTGGTTGGTCAGTCAGGGACCAATCAGAAGGCTCACAAAGGGTGAATTACTTCTAGCCATCAGAAGAGGGAGACGCAATAGGCCTATGTATGGACTGTACAGCTTTAACCCAATACGACAGAGTTGAAAGACATGTAATGGTAATGTACGACATAAATTGTCATCTCTCAGGGCATTATTTTGCAGCCGAGCTGACAGCGCTGCTGCGTACAGTATGCATCGTTTACAGCAGGCTCCCATCAAGGCAGAATGAAAGACAGAAATCCTATTATGTCTGTCTTGTGTGACTCAACGCTTCCTGTCAGAATACGCGCTGTTCCAAACACGACGGACTACAGCGGCCTATTGTTAGCGCAGAGAGCGTCTCTGGCAGACACACACAAAGCACATGCCATGGAATCCTCGAAAACACCCACCACATACTGTACAGATTATACTGTACTGTACACATGACATGCATGTTAAAACATATACAAACATAAAATGTATACATATATATTGTGAATGTTGGGCAGAAACCTCGCATCTCCCAAGTTTCAAATTTGAACGTTCTTTTTGTAAAGTAAAGCCCTGCTTCATAATACAAGACTGTCACACAGAACTAGTGAAAACAGCAGATCTACAAGCACACAACGACTCGCGGTGGGAGGCGTTGTGCGCTTGTAGATCGTCTATTTTCACTGCTTTTAAATCATTTTTTTAAAATGATTATTGCAAAACGAACGGTTTTGGACCTACAAGGTTTCCACCCGACAACAACGATATAATTTTATTGTGAAAGTACAGGGTCCAAAATATATAGATATTTCCAACGGCATTATGTATTTGTGGGCCGGCGTTTTTACATTTCGAATATCCATGAAAAATGTTATATTCATCATCACACATGCCAATCAGTATTTGCCCTGGGTGAGGGGAGTGATGAAAGAGCTAAGACTCAGAGCCCAAGGGCTGATACTGCAGAGAGCCCAAGGGCTGATAAGGCAGCAGAAGCTGTGCCAACATACATGCATTGAAGTGTCACAGCAAGCAACCTGCTGCAGGCTGCAGCATTGATCAAATGTGGGTTTCTCATTGTCTTTATGACTAAAATAAATCTATACTGTATATAAGGCAGTAAACAAAACAAACTATCATGTATCATATGTTGTCATTTCCCCATGAGTAAATAACCACATACAATGATGAATGCCGAGAAGAGACCTATACTGTATGTGTGTGTATGTATATATGCCAGCCTGGAAGCCATGAAAGATTACCTGACCGATAAGTGCAACTAAACCAGGCGGTTTGAATGGCTGTTATCCTATTTCAAAGTGCTTCGGGGGAGAGAGACACACAGTCAATTGAAAACCAGTTCATTCGTTCTGCTTTTTGTTAGCGTTTGAGTTGAGAAATGTTCGGAATTCTATGATCAATGGCTCATAAGCCCGTAAACACAAATGAGCTACATGTACATTACAATGGTAAAGCGTAACCTAAACCTCTCCATTTATGTTTCAATCTCTCAAAATAGCACTTTGCAGTGTGAGCTCATCCTGCTTGCATGTACACAGACCTACGTCACACTCTAAGTTATTAAGTTAATTTAAAAAGCACTCTCATGGACTCTCCTGATGAAGGCCTGTTAAATAGGAAGATTAAATAGGAAGATGCTAATAGATATTAACTTCTCTATCTGTCTTATTTTGTGTGCAAAGACAGTATTTCACCCAATACCTGTCAGTTAAGGTGATATTCTACTCACTGGCTTCATTGTAGAGACGTTGAGAGGGCCAGAACGCCACAGAAAGGTATTAAATCACCTCAAATTTGACCCAATAAACGAAAATTGTGTTAGATTTGACTGGTTTAAAGGCTTGTGTTCTGTGGCTGTTGTAAAGCCGTCTAGCAGTGTCTCCATTTCCATCATCTACTGTATAATGAAGTAGACGAGTAAAACAAAACAGTCTGAAAAGTCTGTATAACCAGAATTTTCCTTTGAAGCTCCCCTCAAGCATGTTCAGTGTTTTTCAGCTGTCTGTTTTCCAGTGCCAACATGTAATGCAACATGATTCCAGAGGCACCTTGGACCTTTTCTGCCATCCTGATAAGATATCATCAACGCTGTAACTTGCTAATTGGTTTTCAAATCTAGTTTTGGATTTGATTCAATTTTATAGGTGTGAAGGTGAGAAAAACTGGGCTCTGAGACGACTGTGTGCGCTCATTCCGTTGCTTTCACCTCCGCCAGAAACAAACTATTGCGTCAGGTTTCCACAGCGTTGAGGGGTGTTCACACAGTAGAATTTGTCGCAGTCCGCAGCCGCAGATTTGACACAAAATGACAAGAGAAAGACAAGACATAGGACAAGACAAAGAAGACTAGACTAGGACAACCAGAACTCAGTCAAACTGTCAGTCAACCAGAACCCAGTCAAACTGTCAGTCAGTCCGGATTACAAAATTAATGTCTTAATGACACACACACACACACACACACACACACACACACACACACACACACACACACACACACACACACACACACACACACACACACACACACACACACACACACACACACACACACACACACACACACACACACACACACACACACACACACAAAACATGTGGGTCTGAGTATCATGTAAAAAGTACAACAATAACTGTGAGTGAGTGTGCACACATAGTGTGGCCTGCCTTTTGTGAGCATGTGCATGTTTTCCCTGCACTTGATGGAACTACGGGCCTGTCCTTGGTGTCACAACGCCTCAGGGCCTTATTGTGTTTTTATCCTTGGTGATATCGTGTGTTGTTGTTGTCATGGAAGTGCTGATGTGCTCTTTCCTTTCAATCGCCAAATAAATTCATTCATTAATTTGTTCATTCATTCAACAGAGCAGGACGCCGCAACAAAGACATGCAAGAAAACAGCCTTGCACCCAAGGATACCTGAAGTCAATTGATCATTTTAGAGTGGCTCCCCGGTGCGGAAATCAATCCAAACAGCCGCAACTTAATCACATAACGGCTTTTTATGTTCAAAGGCCCCCATTGTTGGGCCGAGAAGACAGTGGGGCCAATTAGGCTGACCTCCCCCCGCGAAGAGCGCACAAGCATGGACGGTGGGGGCCACAGAGAGGCTGCACTCCTCTGGGCTGGCAGCTAATTGCAGCTCAGCTGAATGCAGACGTACAGCAAGCTGAAAGAGGGAGGGATATCCCTCCCTGCAGACCCATGGACTTGCAATACATATCAACACGTGCACAGCATACACCCAGGGGCGTCACAAGGGGGGGAAAGTGGGACTGGATTACTAGGGCCCAAGGTGGAGGGGCCTTAATTATTTGATATACTTTAGCTATTGAAAAATAGCAGGTATACAAGCTCACAGCTGTGAGCTTGTAGATCTGCTGTTTTAGAAAAAGACTTCAGAAAATGTGTGCAAATCTTTGAATATATGTATTTTTTAAGCAAACATAACTAAAATGTTGCTTCTGGGAGGGTCCCTGGAATTAAATATTTTGAGATGGGGGTCCGTGGACAAATACATATAATTTTGGTGGTCCTTCACATGAAAACGTTTGAGTACCACTGACATAGAAACAGGTTTTTCAAAAAACCTTAGAAGGATTTGAAATATTCAAAGACTTTTTCAAGATTCTTTAAAAATAGCAGATCTACAAGCTCGCAGCGAGGCACTCGGTGCCGTGCTGTGAGCTTGTATATCTGCTATTTTTCAATAGTTAAAGCACAAAATAATTGAAGTGAATCCTTGTACCCAGGGCCCAGAATTTGGTGCGACACCCCTGCATACACCTACAACACAATGGAAATTAAGAACGCACGCACGCAGATGCACACAGACAGTTTGTTCCAGAGGTAAGACCAAAGGGACTAAATAAATACACCTTTTCACTAGATTTATTTTATTCATGGGTTTACGAAGAAAACCAGTGTTTGGTGATCCGAGATCCAGGTCTGATTGGTTTATGTAGGCAGTGAGCAGCTCAGAAGTGTATTCAGGAGCTTAGCCATTAACAGGCTGTAAACAATAGGTAGAAATACATTGATTTTGTATTGTATCGATTGCCAATTAAGTGTAGGTAGGCCTATAGAAACAATGAGTTAAGCTTTTCTTTCACTTTCAATGAGCTGGAGACTTGCTACAGTATTGCTACAGTATATAGAATCTTCTCCAGGCTACAGTATGAGGTCTGGCTCTGGAGAAGAGCTTTACAGTAATCTAACCTGTTGGAGACAAATGCATGGACCACTTTACCGAGTCAGATCAAAACAAAACAAAACAAGGGGTACAGTGGGCAATTGGGCCCCACAGCAATCATTGTCATCCCTGTCCACAGCAGTGATAGAAGGTTGGCTGTTGTGAGAGGTGCCTGTCCTGTTTAGCTGAACGGATCTCTATAATTATGACTACTAGCCCTTACCCGTTCAAAGATATGAGCTCCAAAATGATGTGCAGTGTGTGGGTTATGGGATGTGCACTGTGCATACAGTATATGAGGGATGGAAAGTAACTTTAACTGGTGCTTGCATGATAATATGTAGGAGCATCAATGTAAGAAATACCCGTTTCGTTTAATGGCTAACACCCCCCCCCCCCCCCCCCCCCCCCCGTGTGTGTGTGTGTGTGTGTGTGTGTGTGTGTGTGTGTGTGGGTTTGTGTGTGATTGTGCATGGCCTGAACAACAGCGCCCCTCCCTTAACATGTGTGGTCACAAAAGGTACTGTAGGCTAAATAGATATAGATACACCATAAAAATGCTATTATACAGCATACGATTTGTGAAAGTGACAAACGGGCTTCACAGTTATGTCAGGTGTGTTCATATGCTGATGGTGATGCGATTTCAGATCAATTGCTCCAGCCACCGAGGAGAAACGCTGTTTCATACAGACAGACAGACACTCACTCAGACAGACATTCGCAAAATTATAGTATAGATAGACAACTAGTCATGGACCATATCATTTGGATCACATTCAGCACGATTTTAATGAACAATAGAAGCATTGACAGCCATGCCAAAATCCCTCTGACATCTGGGATGCAATCTGTCACTGACCCTCCAAATGTTTGAGGAGACTAGTAGTATGACGCTAACGCTAGCTGGCAGACTAGCTGTCATTACCTCAGGTATAGGGTGCAACTATCTCACCTCCTTATAATTAGTAATCAAGAGTCAGATTATCCTATTGGCTGCTGTCTTTCAGCACTCAGAGTACTCTCTCTCTCTCTCTCTCAGTCATCTCCAAATTTGGGCACTGTTTCAGCATGCATATGTTACCATGGCGGGGACGCATGCGCACATTGCGCAGTACAGGCGCCGGTATCAGTGACGTCAGAAACGTGGGCACTATATTTCACGCGTTTATGCCCATATACGTTGTTCCATGTTATCCTATATAAGCTTTTGGTCATGCTTCACTTGACATCAAAGTATATCATAATAGTAAGACGCCTTAGGGAAACATGCGAGGTCGCGCCAATTCTTGGCTATCTGGCCAGTGATGTATATCGGACCAGTTACCCATACTGTATATGGAGACCCCTGCATGATAGTCAACAATGTGATGTGATGTCAGAACATGCTCATATATGGGCATAACAAATATGGGCATTCCCAGACATGCGCTTAATATTGATGACATCGGGACAGGGATCGGACGTACAAGGACAACGGACAAGGACATAATTAATTTGCAAGTGTGACTCGTGATGACATCAGCGATCTCCATATATGGGCATAAAAGGTACATGTCAGAGGTGCAAACCCATTCTGTTAAGAGTGGTTCCCCTGACATCACAGTGACATCAGAGCATGATGTCAGAGCGACAAACCCATAGAACCACAGACAAACCCATAGAACCACAGACAAACCCATAGAACCACAGACAACCCCATAGAACCACAGTGTCAGGCGTGACATACAGACAGACGCGGACAAGATGTGCCGGTTTTCTACGGTCGCAATAAATGGTAAGGCAGAATTCTTTTCCCAGCAGATTTCTCGTGACTCGCGTCACGGCAACCACACTTGCAATTTCCCAGAATTCCATCTTTCTAGTTACTGTGCTCAGTGCGAATGGCGCTATACGAGACGAGCAGACAACCGTACTGTGGGGGAAAGGGGGTGGGGAGCTAGCAAGTCTGAGCACTATGGCTATCCCGGCCTAACCTTAATCTGCCTCTAATCCAGCCGTCTAGCGGGAGGAGACGGTTCATGGAGTGAGGGGGATCCACCCAGATTAGTGCCAACAAACAGAGGTTTTAGGGGAAGGCCGGGGAAGAGGAACATTTAATGACAGGCGTTCAGAGAAGCAGAAGCTGTGTGTGGAGAATAGGGATGGGACGATATGAAAATGTCATATCACGATTATTGTGACAACAGAAATCGCGATTTACAATATTATTGCGATAATCAAAATCCATTATCCTAAAGCGGAACATTTGCCAAAAAATAGCAGATCTGTTAGAGCTACAAGACATTTGGTAAACAGCACAGCAGTTTAAGGTTACAAGTTACAAAGAAGTAAGAAAAAGAAAAAAGTACTGTTGTGTACAGTGAAAAAAAAGCAAGGCACAATAAAAAGAAGAATATATACATAAAGTGTCCAAAAAACAAAAACAATTGCTAATTTTGATGCACCAATTTCAATATTGATGCACCAATTTATGGATTCATATTCATTCATGTCTTTGTTCCTTAATGGCATCATTCAACGCTGCGCCTCCATGTTTTATACTGTACATCTCGTTTTACTGAAACCAGACACCTCTCTAGATAACCCTGGTAAAACTGGAAGCAAAAGAGAGAGAAAAGAGAGGACGTTCTTCACACCTTGAACATCGTTCAATTGTACATAGTGTTCCTTCCTAGAGGTGTTATTGTGTCATTGCTATGGCACTGGTTCTCACCAGCTAGATCAGGGGTTCCCAAACTTTTTGGGCTCAAGGCACCCCTAGAAATGTATCTTTCATCCAAGGCATTATATTCATAGTTTTCACTCCCAGCACCTTATATTTATAGCATTTTTGAGTGATTAAGTTGCAAGGAAAACGTTGAGATTATAGACATTTTGTTCAGAACTGACTGAAAACAATGTTGTATTTCAAGTTTAAAATGATACTAAATATATTTTTTAAGTGTCCAAATAAATTCAGACTATTATGAAATTATCTTGCGGCACTCCTGGACTGCTATCACGGCAGGGTGCCCGTCACCCACTTTGAAAACCCCTGAGCTAGATTGTTGACAGTAATGAACCAAATGGACCCTTAGGTCTATAACTCTGATAGTGTACAAATGGAACCAAATGGACACTTCCGGGTCCACTTGGTTCCCATTTGTACACTCTCAGATTAAATGAACCCTCAGGATTTTTGTGTAGCTCTGTGATTAAGAAAATCAAGCTGAGGGGGGTCCATGAAATTAAGAAGATTTAGGATAACTGGTCTATGGCAGTGGTTCTCAAAGTGGGGTGCGGGACACCCAGGGGTCCTTGTGTGGGCTCCCAGCAAAATGTGTTAGTTAGAAAGGCATCAAAATCATTTTAACCACTTTATCCAAATGTTATACTTCTGCTATTTTTGAGAGGTTTTGACAACAAAACATCTTCTCTTCCGGGGGTCCCTGGCAAAAAACATTTTCAGATACATATCAATTTGGGGGTCCTTGAACTTATATGCACACTGCCACTCGCAGGTTCAAGAGAATAATTTATTGTGAGAAAGTTTGAGAATCTGTGGTGGTCTATGGGAGATGCTGGTGAGATCCACATGGCTGCTTGTCAGCAGGTCTGTTCACTCACTCCATGATGTGGAGTTGTGTAGTGTCTGTCCGGGGCGTTGGTGAAGAAAGCAGAGGTGAAAGCAGTAAAAGTGTTAGCTTGGTAATGGAGAAGGGTCACAGGGGGCGTTGGGGAAGGCGTGACGTGTGACAGGGGGGTCACGACCCTCATTAGGCCAACCTGCCAGATGGCTCAGTGTGTGTGTGTGTGTGTGTGTGTGTGTGTGTGTGTGTGTGTGTGTGCTCGAGTGCGTGCACGTGCATGTAAAATCAGCTTGTACAGTATGATACACAAAAACATCAGAACACACTACGCAACAACAGCAGCAAAGACAGCATTACACAACCCAAACAACGCAAGGTGACGGAAGTTAATTTACTATTAACATCATCACTGGAGCATCCTGGCATTAATTCAATGAAAGATTAGCCCTCTATATCAGTGGTTCTCAAAGTGGATTCCAGGGACTCTGTGGGTTCCTTTATGGGGGTCCAAATTGACCCATACAAGTCTGTAACTCTAACAGTGTACAAATGGAACCAAATGGACCCTGACGAGTACACTGTCAGAGTTAAGGGGAAACCTTGAAATGTAAAAGTTTGAGAAACACTGCTCTATATTAAAGTAAACACACTGCCCTAGCGATTTCATGTTTTTAGTTTTTACGTGAAACTGTACTAGACTACTCGTCTATGCTACTCTAGTCTGAATGATTGATTGATTGATTGATTGATTGAAGACTTTATTAGAAGTTTGCATAGGAAAGAGTACAGTTTCATGACAGTACAGTTCACTGGTACAAGGTCAACTAAAAGGTCTTGTTTCAATTGAGTTCTTTTTTTCATATAACACTGAATAACAGACAGATAGAACACAGTACTATGTCAGAAGATATCATCAGAAAAAAACAGTTGTAAAACACAATGCAAAATAAATTATATTTACAACTGTACTTACTGCTGTACTCTACTTTGTACCATTTTGCTGTATATACTGTATTCTATTCTGTGGTCCCATTACATCCACATACATACATACTGTAGTGCACTGCATAGTATAAACCCCCCTCCCTCCATGGGACCACTAAGCGTTCCAACCCCCCTCCGCGAGTATCGCCCATCCTCCCTTCCCTCTCTCTCTCTCTCTCTCTTTATCCGTTCCATCCTTTCATTGTGCTTGTCCCGAGGCAACGAGGGAACCCTTGACACCTTACAGAGCCTCGTCACACACACACACGCACACGCAAGCACAAACTGTACACACACTAGGGATGGGACGATATGAAAATGTCATATCACGATTATTGTGACAAAAGAAATCGCGATTTACGATATTATCGCGCTAATCAAAATCCATTATCCTGGGGCGGAACATTTGCCAAAAAATAGCAGATCTACAAGCTCACAACGCGCCGCGTTGCAACGCGTTGTAACGCGTTGTAACGCATGACGGAGGACGATATCACGATAAATTAAATCGGTGCGATTATCGTGAGTGTTTTTTATCACGATAAACGATAATATCGCTTATCGTCCCATCCCTAGTACACACACACACACACACACACACACACACACACACACACACACACACACACACACACACACACACACACACACACACACACACACACACACACACACACACACACACACACTCATACCCTTCCCCCCATGGAAGTGCATTCAATAAGATGCTATACGGGAGTAATCTGTGCAACAGAAGCGGGTTCCATGTGCGCGCGGCATGCGGCGGATGGATGGATGCCACACGGAGCGGAGACAGGACTCACCTCCTCTCTCCTCCCCCCTGAGAGAGAGAGAGCCCTGAACCCATTCTAAAAATACTGCACAGATCTGCTGTGAGTCATACACAGGCAGTTCTTCAAGTGTGGAAGCCGGCCAACAACCTCTCTCTCACTCTCACACACACACACACACACAGACACACACAGACACACACACACACACACACACACACACACACACACACACACACACACACACACACACACACACACACACACACACATACACACACACACGCACAAACTTGAGCAGACAAAGACAGCGCTGCAAGCAAAAGGGGAGAGAGAGAGAGAGAGAGAGAGAGAGAGAGAGAGAGAGAGGCTGAGAGCGGGTGAGATGGAAGCAGGTGGGAGGGGCAGAGAGGGAGGGTGAGATTTAGAGTGAGACACAGTGAATGAAAGGCAAGAGAGGGGGGAGGGGAGGACGAGAGAGAGAGAGAGAGCGAGAGAGAGAGAGAGCGAGAGGAAAATGTATGTTGGCAACAGCAGAGAGAGGAGATTGGACAATAAATGGTGAAGAGAACAGAGAAGAGCAGAGAAGACAAGAGAGGACAGCAGTCAGTGTCATAATGGCCAAGCCTGAGGGCCTATCCCACTGATGATGTAATCATCTGTAATTGGTCCCCATTATCCATTACGGCGCTGATTGGCGCTGTGACATGGCCAATTAGGTGCCAGAATGTGACAATGACACCGCTAGCTCATAATGTTCTACTGTCCACTAATAGTCCCTGACACAACAAGACGTAACACCCTCAAACCCCCCGACCCTCCCCCAAGACCACTCACTGCAAGACAAAGTCAACTGGCTTGGTTTTAGTACTGATGCGAGTGCAGTCTATTACTTTATCTCTGTTAAAGATGCAGTGCCATTGATTTTTCTCCCCCCTAAAACATGATTATCAGGTATTATGATTATACTTGGAGTAAGATAATTTACAAAAAAGTGTACAGAAAGAGGTAAACATTTTAGGTGGCCACACCCACCTGTTCATTAAGTAGTGCTTGGTTGCCATGGTGGTTGGTGAATGGTAAAAGGGGAGGGGATGATTATATGATGTCATTTAATCACTGTTTTTGGATCGGCACTTTTGACCCACAAGGTGTCAGCCTCCAGGAGGAACCCCAAATACAAAGGGAATACATAATTGCTCCTAACAACCACACCAGGGGGTCTAATAAAGTACTGTCAACCTCATAGACACATGAAAACCTGCAAAAGTACAAAACTATGGCACCGCCTCTTTAATTGGCTGTTAAATCATCTAGTGGTGAGGTACTTATGTGTACAGTTGATGCTTGATTGTTTGAACATATTATATATAATAACTTTTAGACCAATTCTTCTATTTAAAAAAAAGTGTTGAAATGAATTACCATTCATTGATATGTTGCAATAAATGTCGTTTTTGCCAATACTGAGACTCGGTCTGATTGTTAAAGTGAAAGCAACTCACACATTCCAAGTGTGGAACAGCGCTGTATAAATGAAGTTCACTTACTTCCATAAAACGCACACAATCATTGTGTCAAGGGATAGGGCGAGGAGACAAACAGCTACGGTCCCGCTTTCCCATGCTCTCCCAAGTCTGGTATAAATCACAGTATAGTGGAGCCTGCTTGCTTTTTGTCAGAAACACTGGTGCTAGTGAAGAATCATTCCACATTGCAAACAATTTAGCTTAACCTCTTTAACCATTATTTTTTATACTTTGGCTATTCAAAAATAGCAGATATACAAGCTCAAAGCACGGCACTCAGTGCCTCGCTATGAGCTTGTAGATCTGCAATTTTTAGAAAATATTTTGTGCAAATCTTTGAATATATATTATTTTAAAGCAGGGGGGGGGGGGTCCCTGGAACCAAATATTTTTGAGATGGGTGTCCGCGGTCAAATACATCTAATTCTAGGGGTCCTTGACATTAAATACTTGAGCACCACAGTTTTTTCAGAAAACCGAAGACATTTTTAGGTATATATCAGGTCTTAATCATGGATTAATCCAAGATGGGACCTTGGCAGTAAAATATCCTTTCAGTTTACACACACACACACACACACACACACACACACACACACACACACACACACACACACACACACACACACACACACACACACACACACACACACACACACAGTTTGAGTTGTTCCCTCAAGATGCCAACAGAGGACCGTTTCCAATACAATCCTGTCAAATAAAGTAGTCTGTAGTCATATGAACCAAACATGCAGCAGTGGTTCTCAAGAGGTCCTTGGGGGAGTCCCAGGGGGTCCCCTGCAAAATGTGTTAATACAGCATCACAACCATTTAACCACATATCCATATTTCATATGTTGTTGGCTATTAAAAGATGGCAGATATACAAGTAGGTACATCTGCTATTTTTGAAATCTTTAATGTTTTTTTTTTTAACACTGGGGGTCCCTGGTACAAAATATTTTCATATTATGGGGGTCAGCGGCCAAACATATTAATTTGGGGGTCCTTGACATGAAAAGGTTTGAGAACCATGTAGTATTCACAGGCACAGCATTGACACCTGATGGGTCATACTGTCTGTACCTATACCATATTACTGACAACGACGCCACATGCACGCACACACACACACACACACACACACACACACACACACACACACACACACACACACACACACACACACACACACACACACACGCACGCACACACGCACGCACAAAACAGAAGTAGCCACATGCACAATACAGTATATATGTGTATACTATACACTATACAGTAAGTACTGTGCAGAGAATGTTAGAGAGGCAGGGGCTGAAATTTCTAAAAGGTCCTTTTGGTGAAAATATCGAAAATAGCAGACCTCCAAGCTCACAACGTGTGTTGATACCACACTAAACTCAAGTGAATACTGGAAATGTGGTGTACGTCATGGATTTCTACACAGAGAGGGCAATTCTTTCAACATAAGATGCTGCATTCAGAAGAGTTTGGACAAGGCAATTCTCTTAAAAAACTGCATTCATGGTCTGGAGAGGGCACTTTTTACAGACGGATAAAAGGGCAGGGGCTCAATCCCCCTGATGCCTATGTGTGCACGTGCCTGGTACTGTGCACTGTACCCGGCACGTATATATGTATGTATGTATGTATGCATGCGTGCATGTGTGTGTGTTTGTGTGTGTGTGTGTGTGTGTG
>NC_137816.1:54864060-54949060 GCF_963921795.1 Nannobrachium achirus
CTAGAGTGCCAGAAATTTCTCCATTGACCTTCTTTATAGCTTTCGTCGACCCTCTCCCAACTGGCTTGTGTTTTCACTCCGGTCAATCCTATGGGTGTCGAGAGGAGGAAGCTAGCTGACACGTAGCCAAAATGCTAACCCATTTAGAAGCCCGGTCTAAAGCTATTTCAGCCGCAAAAAACTTTCTCTTTGGGTATGGGGACACAATCCGGAGAAAATCCTGTCTAAAGATGTGATTTATTATTGGAGTGGGCGGCGCGATTCGGCCGTTAGCGCGAATACGGCCCGTGGATGGCCGAGTCTAAGTCCCGGCCAAGGATGGACGTCTAGACCGGGGCTTCGTTGAGGCCTCCGATAAAATAATTCATTTTATTAAATATCCCGGACATGTTCGGGATAGGCACCCTGGAATACGTCGCGCCGCCTACATGAACATTTGGTGAACATTGGGGGGGGTCTAAACTTTATTTTAAACCATTTTCAATGGAATAAATCGTCGGAGCATCTAGTGTCTCTCGTTGGTGAGCGCTGGGCGAGCCGGGACCACCCACGTTGCTCCAAGCAGCTCGGGGTAAGTAAAATAGCAAATAAAAAATTGTTTTTGATCCCGAATATCCCGAACATGTTCGGGATAGGCACTAAAAGGGTTAAGCTAATCATCTGGGGACCACCCCCAAAATAATTTGGGAACTCCCCCCCCCCAGGCGACCCACAGGTTGAGAACCACTGGTCTATATGTCTCTTCTCTCCCTCTCACACACATTCACAAAGCGCTTCAAGGCTCAGCTCAGTTCCGGGAGGCAGCCAGGCTATTAGGCCAGCAACCCGGCGGCTGCTTGGCCATCACACCGGGCAGTGAGTGGTGGTGATGATGGGTGTCTGGGTGAGATTTGAGAAGGTCTCTTTGCCCTGCATGCCAAAGTGCCAGGGACACTGGAGTTGTGATGCAGCATAGAGGGTCACTGGGCCTCCGAACGGTACCGGCCGAGAGGACAGACAAGATAATAGAGCACTAGTGGTGGCACTGTGGATGTAAGCCTATGTCATACGCTTTGTAGCAAAATGCAACAATGGTGTGTGTGTGTGTGTGTGTACACTCTATGTGTAAGTGTGTGTGTGTGTGTGTGTGTGTGTGTGCACTAGTATACATGGGTGTTGTGGCTGCTGTCAGTGCTGGGACAAGTATTAGCCCAGATAGCACCCGTAGTGCAGCAGCAGCAGCAGCAGCAGCAGCAGCATCGTCGCTATGCCCTGCCTAGTTTTGCAGAGATCGGCCAATCTGGTGTTACAGCACAAATAGCGACCTATAGAATTGTGGGACTCCAGATGTCGCCGTTCTAGTTTTTACTGTGGCACAAAAGGTGAGAGAAGAGGATGTCATCATTACAAGTCACCTGAGTGAGAACACATTTGGATGTATTTTTGTGTATCCTGGTTGCATCTGTGGGAAAGGCTGACATGTTTTGTAATTCAGTCTGGAATCACATAATTCGACAGGTCACCACATTCGTTGTAACGCAAGAGTGGGCCGTGTCACAGTAGAGATGGATGCAACAGAATCAGGCACCGCAGCGATGAAGCAAAAAAAAAAAGGGAAAGGGGGGGAATCACAAGACGCCAACATTACAGATCCATTATCTAGCGTACGTCTCTCTCTGCCTGACAACAGGGATTAAAGGGACATGATCATCATAGCAGACATGTCATATCACACCACCACCATCCTCTGCAACCCGTATCCCATCCCCACACATCCACACACTTGACACAACCCGTATGATCCCATCCTCCCCACACATACACACAACCCGTTACATCCACCAGTGCGTTTCTTGTAACGATCATCATACGACAAAACCCCGCATTGAGAGATGCAATGTGGTTAAAAAGCGATAGATATCCATCATGACAGAGTAGCAGCGGCAGCACAGCAGCAGCAGTGAGTGGTGTCGGTGATGATGGTGGTGCGCGGCGGGCGGATCGAACACCGGCTCGCTTATTGGACCAGCATCTTTTTACTAACCTGTCTGTCCTTTCCCCAGCGTCTTCTCCAGGCGGTACGGTCCCACATAGTTGGCGTAATGACCGCCGTTGTCCTTGCCACCGGACGACGACATGGTTTGCGCGTAACGGGTCGGTCGAGCAACCCCAAAATAAGTTATAAATTGTGATCAAAACGCCGCGTTCACACACAGGGCGTTCATTCACACACACGGCGATGATGATGATAACCCGTTATTCCTCCTCCTCAGTCAGTGCAGTGCTGCTGCTGATCCTCCTCCTCCTCGGTCGCTCGGCGTCTCCGTTATGTCGCTGTGAAGCGGCCGTTCCCTCTGCATGCATATACGCCTTCTCTCCCAGTCTCCGTGGTCTTCCGTTGAATCCGTTCCTTCCGACCCTGGTTCGTATAATAGCTCAGAGTGCCTTTTTGAATCTGGTTAACATGGTGCTGTTCTTTGCGTCCGCCCGCGGTTGCATTGATTGCACGGAGGTGGAGACTGGAGAGGAGAGGAGGAGAGAGGCTCAGCTCAGCAGCCCGTCGGGCCAGATCTGATGGGACAGCATTTACTGCTGACTGACGCTGTATCCAACCCGTACAGCAGGGGCGTGTGGTACTTTCTTTTGCCTTGTAGTTGGCTGCAAGGCACAGTTTTCCCTGCTGCTACCCATGAATATGATGGCACGCACCGTGGCACGCGCGCACACAGCAGTGGCGTAAAGTAAAGTACATTTACTGTAGGCCTACTTTTAAGTACAACTTTGAGGTATTTGTAGGCCTACTTTACTGGAGTATTTCCCCAATTCAATTCTTAGTTCCATCTCAAAAGTCATGGAAAAAATATAGTCTACGAACAGCTTGCAAGGTGTCTTGAGCGAGAATAAACTGATTTATGAGTTCCAATCTGGCTTCAGAGAATCCCATTCCACTGTCACATGCCTTCTCTATTTGAAAGCCCTCATCAAACGTGGGGTGGACTTGGGCAAATATTGCGGCATGGTCATACTGGACCTCCAGAAAGGTAATTGACACCGTCAACTAGAAAGATGCGATTGGAAATTGTATCGTTGCCGTGATGCGAGTCAAACTTGCTAATGAATTCTATCTTACCATTTGAATTTTCCCCATTCAAATCCATGGGGAAAATGTAGGCCTACTCACTAAATACATTAATGGCCATATGGAGATTTCTGGGTCAGTCCTTTTCCCTTTTATGCCCATATATGGAGATCCCTGATGTCATCAATATTAAGCCCATATTTTGAAATGCCCATATGATGTCAGACGTCAGTCATCTCCATGTTTGGGAAAAGTTAATGGAGAAAATTAATTTGTGATTGTTGTGACCGAAGGTCGCAGTATACCATGAGAAATGTTGCAGCTTGTCCGTCCGTCCGTCCGTCCGTCCGTCCGTCCGTCCGTCCGTCCGTCCGTCCGTCCGTTAGTCAGTCAGTACACATTTGTATATATTATATGGGTATCCCTTTTATGCCCATATATGAAGATCCCTGATGTCATCGATATATATCACTGGCCAGATGGCAAAAGCATGGCCCATATCTGTGTGGCTGGTTCAGATAGGGATCTCAATGTATGGGCATAAAATATATTGTATGTATGTATATGGGTACATATCTATCTATAAATGCGACAAATCTCTGTCTGTTTGTTTGTAATCCGCGTATCTCGAGAACCGTTCGTCCCACCGGCTTCAGATTCGGCACGCGCGTTCCCCGCCGCCGCGCGGAGTGCAGTGCCAGGCCTCGACCCGACCCGACTCGCGGTTTTCCGAAACCGGCGCGAAACGTTCGGAATCTCCTTATGCGGAGCTGATTGTTGACATCAGGCTGTTCCGGAGGAAAACGGCGCAAGCGCTGAGTCATTGTGACATCACTTCATAAAAGGCTCTGACATCACGTACGCCACATGAGTCAACACAAAATCTCTGTGAATGTGTATGTATGTATGTAATCCGCGTATCTCGAGAACCCTTCTTCCCACCGGCACGCGCGTTCTCCAGATATGGGCATAAAGTCTGACATCAGAGTTTTCCGCAACCGGTACTGTGTGTGCAGAGATCTTCATATATGGGCATAAGTGGACAAAGACAAACAGATGGTCAAAACGGGTCCTATGACAACAGGTATATTGGGGTTTGCATTAAAGGGTGGGGCATTCATGGGGTTTGCATTAAAGGGTGGGGCATTCATTCCCTATTTCAAATTCGGCACGTGCGTTCCCCACCGCAGCAGGTAGTGCAGTGCTCGGCCTCAACCCGACCCGACCCACGATTTTTTGAAAAAGCGACAGAAATCTCATATATGGGCATAAAATGGACGCAGATAAACAGATATCTCCATATATGGCATATATGGGCATACAATGGATGCAGAATCACAAAGATCTCCATATACGGGCATAAAAGGGACACAGACAGACAGATACAGAGATCTCCATATATGGGCATAAAATGGATGCAGATAGACAGATATCTCCATATATGGGCATATATGGGCATAAAATGGACCCAGAACTATAACTGCAGTGATCTTGATTTGACATAGCCCAAGTGCGTGCCACGAAAACTGTGGGAGGAGTAGCGCTGCAAATTAAAGTTTATATCTGACGTGGATGGAAAGAATAAAGTCGGACAAGTACCATTGTCTGGTTGCCCCACATTATTAACTCTAGGAAAGATGCAATTTGAAATTGCAAGTGTGGTTGCCGTGACTATATTCTGCAGCAAGCTAACTGTCATGTGAAGCTCAACCAATACTCGAGCTAGCACCACCACTCAAATGTTTATCTAGTGAAAAGAAAGTTTCCCCAGAACGATAGTGTGTTGCCCTTCAGGAAACCACACTAACTAGAAAGATGCAAGCTAACTGTGATGTGAAGCTCGACCAATTGATTCCCTATTGATTCCCACTCCCATTGATTCCCTATTGATTCCCATTCCCATTGATTCCATCAATTTCCAATGGCAGCAGAAAAGTTTATCTATTGAAAAGAAAGTTTCCCCAGAAGTACACTAATAATAACTAGAAAGATGCAATTGGAAATTGCGAGTGTGGTTGCTGACTATATTCTACAGTAAGCTAACTGTCATGTGAAGCTCGACCAATTGATTCCCTATTGATTCCCACTCCCATTGATTCCCTATTGATTCCCTATCCCTGCCATTTCCAATGGCAGCATAAAAGTTACCCTAGTAATAAAAAGTTTCCCCAGGACTATAACAGCAGTGGAAATAGGGTTAAGGACTATTTTGTGTCATACACCTTTAAATGACATTTAAAAATAATACCTTATTAAATATTATGCGGCAGTGCTACAACGTGAGGTCATTAAAATACCGTACCGCCAGGGAAAAAAGAAATCACTGAATTCACTGACAATCCACTTATTTGCCGATGGCATGACGTGTGAATTTCTCAAATGGCACATCTGTAGTTCACATTGTCCTTAGCCATGTCGTCTGAGAAGGTCAACCATGTTGGTAGTCTCGGCTGCCAGTTCCCACCTGATGTTGTGCGGGAGTCCAGACTGTTCCAGACTGAACTGAATAACTGCTAGCTTACATAACGTCTTTAGACTAGGACTCAAGTCTAAGACATACAGGTCATCAGGTGTTTTGTCTCCTCCAAAGAAGATGATACGATCCCCCAACATGCAACAATGCATGCTATGCATTGGAGCTGGTCCTTTGCCCTTAGCCTTAACCTTCTTCCAGCAGAAGGTCTCTGGATTGAATTTCCACAGATCATTGAAATTCTGATGTCCACCATTAATTCCACCAAATATGTACAGCTCTCCATTGTACGTAAAGGCTGAATGTCGACTGCGTCCTTCTGGAAGAAGATGTGTAGAAGGTGTGTTCATCCAGCAGTTGGTCTCTGTGTCAAACACTCTGATGGTGTTCTTGAATTCCCCATTCACACTGTACAAGCTGTACCCCCAGCCTGCAAATACAAACATCTTTGTCCCGATGATGGTGGCAGAGTGACACCATGAAGTAGTTGGTGTAGTTCCTCTGGTGTTAATTAAAGACCAGACCATAGTGGTGGTGTCCAACTTGTAGATGTCATTAGTGAGTCCAGTCTGGATCGATCCTCCATGAATATACATGACTTTCCCCAAGACACAGGCTGAGTGGTTGTCCCTCCTCTCTGGAACAGTCCCAGAAACCCTTGGTTTGAACCATCTTTGGGTGTCCACATCAAATGTATAAAGCACATCACAGTAAGGCCACCCTCCCCAGACATAGACTATATCTTCAATCAGCACAGCTGTGTGGCCCCTGCGCCTGGAGGGAACCTCAAGGTGACATTCTCTTCCTGTTGTCACCGGGGTCAGCTTCCTCCAGCGCAGAGACGCTGTGTTGAAAATGTGCACATCAATCTGAGCTGTGTTGTCATCATAGGGCCCTCCGAAGGAGTACACCTTGTTCTCTACTGCTACAGCAGGATAACCGTTTGGTTGTTGTTCACCCTTCACATGTATCGTCCAGAAGAACATTTCTCAGACTGTAAATCACACTGGATCTGTTAAACCTTGTTCTGATAAACAAGGTAAACAAGATAAACAAAGTCCTGATGTGGGAGTTATCGCTTATATTGGTTCAGAGGCACAGACGTCACGCAAATGGTTGGCCAATCCACAAAGCCGATCAGTTGTGTTGCCCAATCAAGGAGGCCGATGGCGATGACTCATTGATCGTCCTTGTATGGCAAAACACAGTGTGTTCAGATACACATCAGACAGTGTGTTCAACATTCCATTAGCTCCGCCCCCTCTCCTCCCAGCCCCTCCCTTCCCCTCTCTTTCTCCCCCTGGATGGCGGAGCAGAGACGATGATTGACAGTCAAAATCCCTTAACAGCGACACTTATAGGCAACTAGTTTTCATTTCAACCTAAAAGCCCTCAGAAGTCAGAACACAAAGAAAGGGAATAAAACTGCCATGGTTCACTGGAGTGAATTATTCTAAGATAAACTTTATTTGTGAATGAGAATCAATAGGAAATCAATGGGAATGGGAATCAATAGGGAATCAATGGGAGGAATCAGTTGGTCGAGCTTCACATGACAGTTAGCTTGCTGCAGAATATAGTCACAATTGCAATTTCCAATTGCATCCTTTCTAGTAATAATCTATCTATAAATGCGAGAAATCTCTGTCTGTCTGCGTGTGTGTCTGTCTGTAATCCGCGTATCTCAAGAACCGTTCGTCCCACCGGCTTCAGATTCGGCACGCGCGTTCCCCGCCGCGGCACGGAGTGCAGTGCCGCGCCTCGACCCGACCCGGCGCGCGGTTTTCCCGAACCGGCGCGAAACGTTCGGAATCTCCTTATGCGGGGTTGATTGTTGACATCAGGCTGTTTCTGAGGAAATCGGCGAAAGCTCTGACTCATTGTGACATCACTTCATAAAAGGCTCTGACATCACGTACGCCACATGAGTCAACAAAAAATCTCTGTGAGTGTGTATGTATGTAGGTAATCCGCGTATCTCGAGAACCGTTCGTCCCACGGGCACGCGCGTTCTCCATATATGGGCATAATTGGGGTTTGCATTAAAGGGTGGGGCATTCATGGGTTTGCACCGCAGCAGGTAGTGCAGTGCTCGGCCTCGACCCGACCCGATACACGATTTTCTGGAACCAGCACGAAAGGTTCGGATTCTGATGTCTGACATCAGGATTTTCCGGAACTGGCACTGTGTCTGCATAGATCTCCATATATGGGGATAAAATGGACGTTCTCCATACATGGGCATAATTGGGGTTTGCATTAAAGGGTGGGGCATTCATGGGTTTGCACCGCAGCAGGTAGTGCAGTGCTCGGCCTCGACCCGACCCGATACACGATTTTCTGGAACCAGCACGAAAGGTTCGGATTCTGATGTCTGACATCAGGATTTTCCGGAACTGGCACTGTGTCTGCATAGATCTCCATATATGGGCATAAAATGGATGCAGACAGACAGATACAGATATCTCCATATATGGGCATAAATGGACACAGGCAAACAGATGGTCAAAGATCTCCATATATGGGCATAAAGTGGATACCTGTTGTCATAGGACCCGTTTTGACCATCTGTTTGAAAAAGCGACAGAGATCTCATATATGGGCATAAAATGGACGCAGATAAACAGATATCTCCATATGTGGCATATATGGGCATACAATGGACGCAGAATCACAAAGATCTCCATATACGGGCATAAAAGGGACACAGACAGATACAGAGATCTCCATATATGGGCATAAAATGGACGCAGATAGACAGATATCTCCATATATGGGCATATATGGGCATAAAATGGACCCAGAACTATAACTGCAGTGATCTCCATATATGGACATAAAATGGACGCCGACAGACAGACAGATACAGATATCTCCATATATGGGCATAAATGGACACAGGCAGACAGATGGTCAAAACGGGTCCTATGAAAACAGGTATAATGGGGTTTGCATTAAAGGGCGGGGCATTCATTCCCTATTTACATTGTTCCGAGTTGGCCAGGTCGCCGACTAGACGCTGGGCCGCCCGGCTTCTAGTAACTAGAAAGATGCAATTGGAAATTGCGAGTGTGGTTGCTGACGGTTGCTGACTATATTCACAGTAAGCTAAAAAAAAGTCATGTGAAGCTCGACCAATTGATTCCCTATTGATTCCCACTCCCATTGATTCCCTACTGATTCCCACTCCCATTGATATCCCTGCCATTTCCAATGGCAGTGGAAAAGTTACCCTAGTAATCAATAAAGTTACCCTAGTAATAAATAAAGTTTCCCCAGGACTATAATGTGTTGCCCTGTTGGGCAACCACACTAATTATGATTGATAAATTAAATGCAATCAACCTTGATGAGCTGGATGCAATCTTACCTGGAGGGGAGAGAACAGGTGGTGGAGGTGAACGGAACCCTGTCCCAGCAATCCCAGTAAGCTGTGGCGTTCCCCAAGGGAGCATACTAGGGCCTCTATTGTTTCTAATATGTGTAAACGACAGGTCATCTGCTTGTGACTGCAATCTGTTCCTGTTCACAGATGATTCGGCTCTCCTTGTCTTGGACAGGGACAAATTACAGGTTGAAAAGGCCCTTAGCTCTGAACTCTTTGGGTCAAATCCCAACCTCAGCTAGGTCAATAACTTCACAGTCAAAGTGGGTGACAATATAATCATAAGAAAATAAGAAATTACCAAATCTTTCCAGTGACAAAATGACTACTACGGTAATCAAAAAAATCAACCAAAGAACTTGTTTTTTTACAGAGGATCGCCCCACTGGTCAATAAAAATACTTTGAAGACTCTAGCAAGAGCACTCATTCAACCTCACTTTGACGATGTAGTCCACATATGGTATCGCAGCTCCTCAAAGGCATTAAAAACAAGGCTCCAAACAGCCCAAAACACACTATTAGGCTTCTGCTTAACCTTCCCCCCCCCCCCCCCCGACCTTCCCCCCCCCCCATAAAATTAATAAAAAATATTATTAAAAAATATATATATAAAAAAAAAATCACACATTTTAAAATAGTTATAATAAAAACAATATTCAAGTAGGCCTATATTCAATGTAAGGGACAGGTCGAAAATGCCATGACCCCTCCTAAAATCTAAGTTTATGCCTAACTATAACCTCAAAGTGAGAAAATAAAATGAAAATTTTGGAATTTGGCTGCCATAAATAAAATTCGAACCAGTGAACCAGCAGGAACATTAGACTGAGAGTCAAATGACAAACTATGGGTTGCATACTATATCTACTGTAAAAAAGGCTGTGAGATATTCGTGTAATGCTTGGAGAATCAAATGGGAAAATCCCAGTTGTCCAACGTCTTTTAGCATGAGGGAAAGTATATAGGCCTACCCAGTACAGGGAATTACTTGATATAGTCATAGACTACAGAGCAGTGGTGTAAAGTAACTAAGTACTGTACTTAAGTACAGTTTTGGTATTTCTACTTTACATGAGTATTTCCAATTTTCAATACTTTCACTTCTACTCCACTACATCTCGGATCCAAATATTGTACTTTTAATCCACTACATTTATTTGTAAACTTTTGTTACTAGTTACAATTTGAAGATATAAATTATGACATTATAAAACATAGGCTACATTAACCAATTTAGCCCTATTTTATACCTTGGCTATTTGAAAATAGAAGATCTACAAGCTCACAATGTGTCATGATGGACACATTGTGAGCTTGTAGATCTGCTATTTTCAAACGTGTTGTACTTTAACTTTGATGCCAATACTTTCATACTTTTACTCAAGTACATTTTGAACAGCCTATTGCCTGTAAGTATTGATACTTTTACTTAAGTAAAGAATGTAAGTACTTTTTCCACCACTGCAACAGAGAAAACAAAGTTACACACATGTAGACAATGACAATCATACAGCAAAATCAGTGCCAATGTGCATTTTCCATCATTAAACTCCAGCCCCAGCTCCAGCTGACTGCATGGTGTTGAAAACTACTCGGTCAAATCCAAGCAACACTCTAGTGAATTTCAGAGGACAGTTGACAGTAGCCTAGCTTTCAGGTAGAGGTGATGGCCATGAGAACAAAAGGCAAGCCGAAATTAATTTACATCTCAATGAAGGACTTGATTAGTTGACAAGTGGTCGCCTTCCCCCGCATACCAGTGAATGGGCAAGGAACTGGTTGAGCAACATTATGTCGGTAAGCTGGGCTTTTGGGGGGGGGGTTATTTGTATTGTTAGACAGGATCAAAAATAAATAAAAGGCGAGCGCCTTTTCGCCTTAATGAGCCGGGTGTCCCTGGCACAGAACACTTTCAGATGGGGGGGTCCGCAGTAGAGTTCTCAAGTTCTATCTGAACCCGACTCTACCGGACGCGACATTTTCAGGCCGGGTAGGGCCTAAAATCTATGCTAATTAGTCGGGTCGGGCCGGGCCTCTGGCTCAGTGAAAAAGGTTAATATATATATATATATTTTTTTTTTTTATTATTTATGACTTTTACTCTGTGATAGTTCTAAAATTCTTCCCGAACTACTCTACCCGACCAGACATTTTCGGGCCGGGTAGGGCCTAAAATGTATGCTATTAGTCGGGCCAGTTAGGGCCGGGCCTTAAATTTCAGGCCCGTTGAGAACTCTAGTCCACAGCCAAATATATATCAAAAAGTCTGAGAACTACTGTAAGAAAGTCATTTGTAGAATCAGCCTCGGGTCTTAATGGGTTAATGTGTCTCACGGAACCAAGCCACTGTTTTAGGACATTCATTAAAAGCGTTCTTATACTTTTTGTATTTGGTTTCGTACTGCCAATGTAAAACAGAGACGTATAGGATCTTCATTGTGGCTGGTAGGACAAGAAAGAGGTAAAACAGAAGTGTCTGGACGTGATATTTGAGGAACACGTTATCATGAAAGTCATAGCCAAGCCAAACACAGTCAACCCCCTTTTCATTGAATTTGAAGTATTGCCCCCAGGAAGGAATTTTTAATTTACTAGACTAGGACTAGAATAGGAACAATGTTATTCCCCATACTATTAGTCTAATAGGGGCAGCATGATGTAAGTGATTGCAACAAAGTTCTAATATTTTACTGTCTTGTGTTGCAGAGTGTGTTGTTGATGATATCGATGAGTGGTCGGAGGAATCAACAGGCTGAGTTTTTCTGTAAGTTTATGTATTTATGTGCTCACAAATGCAATGCAACAAAATGTAATACATATAAGTATGGTGATGAAATCTCACAGATCTTTACAGCATGGCCAAAGAGGGACGAAAACATTATCTTCTGCCCAGGCCTTTGTCCAACATATATAATGAAACTATCCCTCAAGGTATTCCCATGGCAAACACTTAACTTTTAAATGAATGCTGCAATACTAATCCTGGTACAAAAAAAATCACACCTAGTGTGATGTGAGCCGTGCTATTTATGAGATAAATTTAATTAAGCATCCCGCTGGCCAATCACAGCGCGTCCTGCAAAGCTTGGCCAATGGGATCCTGGGCATAAAAAAAACTTTGAGCAGTTTGTGACAAGATGTAGGCCATAACTAGGCCAGATGTAGGCCACGCTTCAGAGCCCGGACATTTTTGGGGGGCCGGAGATTTTCTGGGAACCGGACAAAGCCAGATGTTGGAGCTTTGCTGGGGCACCCTCAGTTGCAAGTTGTGCCCACTCAGTTTATATTCTATGTAAATCAAAAACACCACAAATATTGGCTGAATATTATTAAATCTGTGAAACAGATTTTATTAAAGACGTGCGATTGTGCTGAGACATTCAGGCTACCTAGGCGACCTATTTGCCTATTGGCTGTCCCCATGTCACATGGTAACCGAGCTAGTTTCATGATTGGGAGCGGCCTTGCGCTGTTCTGGCGCTGTTCTTCTTCTCGAGTTTGGAAAAAAAGGATCCGTTCCGTTTGTCACATTGTTATGATCGTAAAACTATCTAGTTTTAACGTTCAGAACGTTTTCTTTTTGAACAATAAAAACATTGACAGCCAGGGGGGAAAAAATCCATGAAGGACACGGAGTGCAATCGTTCACTCGCCGTTGGAAAATTGACATATATTAGACTATTCTGGATGTGTGGCTAACGGCTAACGCTAACGTTAGCTAGCGCTAGCTGCAGGCTAACGCTAGCTAGCGCTAGCTGCAGGCTAACGCAGGCATGTTATACACAATTACTCATGGAATAAAACGGCGACCCAACTCGGAATGCAATCGTTCACTCGCCGTTGGAAAATTTACTTAGACTATTCTGGATGTGTGGCTAACGGCTAACGCTAATGTTAGCTAGCGCTAGCTGCAGGCTAACGCTAGCTAGCGCTAGCTGCAGGCTAACGCACGAGTCACGGTGTGTAATAAATTCACTTCAACCTCGTGTTGAGCAGTTAAACCTATTTGCTACGTACGTCTACAAAAACGTTCATATTTCAAAGATAAAGTGCTTACTGAAGTCTCACAGATGTCACAGTATGGTACGCTCAAGCAGAATTACCTGTATCTTTCGTATTGTTTAATAAACAGCATTTTAATCCGTCGTTTAATCAGACGTCATTTTCTGTTGTTTTTCAGCCATGCGACCCCATCGGTTGCGAGGTGTACTGCACTTAGATACATTAATACCTTTTGAAGGAAACGACGACCGATCGGATTAAAATGCTCCTCTTTAAATAATACGATCATTACGGGACATTCTGCTGGAGCGTACCCTATGGTGACATCCGTGAGCCTTCACTAAGCAATTGATCTTTGTAATCTGACCGTTTGTGTAGACGTACGTAGCAAATTGGTTAAACTGCTCAACAGCAGATTGTGTTGAATTCACGGTTGGCGCAGCGTAGCGTCTTTACATTTAGCCCAATAATGCTAATCTACATCAATAACTAAAGTTTAAAACATACATAAACCACTTTAGCCCTATGTTATACCAAGGCTATTTGAAAATAGCCGATCTACAAGCTCACAACGCATTGCGGTGCGACGCGTTGTGAGCTTGTAGATCTGCTATTTTCAAACATTTTGTACTTTTACTTTTGGTACTTTAAGTACATTTGGATACCAATACTTTTGTACTTTTACTCAAGTACATTTTTAATTCTGGACTTTTACTTGTAACAGAGTGATTCTACATTGCAGAATTGATACTTTTACTTAATTATAAAAATGTAGGTACTTTTTCCACCACTGTGTAAACGTTTGTGTTCTCATGCCAATAAAGCTTCTTTGAATTGAAGATTGAATTGAAGATTGCTCCCCATGTGGCGGAGTACACAATAATGGTAAATAAAGTAGCTTACTCTAAAATAATCCATCCATCCATCCATCCATCTTCAACCGCTTATCCAGCATCGGGTCACTGGGGTAACAGTTCCAACTGAGATTTCTAGAGTTCCTTAATAATAATAATTAAAATAAACAATACTAATGATTATAATTGCGACCGTCAGGTCGCAGTTACTATGAAATGTCACGTCACATCACACTTTTTTGCCCCTATCCATGTGAAATTTTCCACACACAATCCTTGTCTGCCAATCCACAACCTCCACCCTTCCAGGGACCCCCGCAGCTCCAGGGACCCCCGCCAAATTTTTTAAAACACATTTTTGAATACTGCTCCTACAGTTTTTGCCCTAAAATCACACAAATCGCTACACAGTATGTCTACACTTATCTCATCGACATGGATCTGTCCCATATAGCGCCACCATCAGGTCGATTTTTTAACACATTTTTGGACCTAAACTTTTTTTTTTTTTCAATTTTTTTTTTCAAACTTTTTTTTTTTTCAAAAAAATTTTTTTTTCAAACTTTTTTTACACTAACGTCAACACACCAATCCACAGATTTTATATTGACTGTGTGTCAATTCTTGTTGAAACACAGTTGCCCCCTATAATAATTATCGGATTATTACCCCCGTCTAATCCACAATTTAAAATCACCTAAACCACAGCGCAGTAGCAGCGGCTGTTATTTCAGCTCCCAAAAACTGGCATCTGTTGTAGGTATTACAGATAATAAAAAGAATGTTCATTATTACTAGCCTATATAAAAAATATGCGACCCCTCACAATTTTCAACAGCCCCCTTAGTCATTTCATCCTGCAGCCGGCACTGCTTGGCTCCTTCCAGTAGCACCCCTCAGAAATATTAGCAAGTACAATGTTGGTGTATCTTAAAAGCCCTGATACACCAAGCTGAATATGACCATCTTGATTATTACAGGCTATGTTGGGAGAGAGATTTGGTGCTGTTCAGTTTGCTAAATTAGCTCCAGATAGACAGACACACACACACACACACACACACACACACACACACACACACACACACACACACACACACACACACACACACACACACACACACACACACACACACACACACACACAGTATACCGTATACCGTATGCCTAGGCCTAGTACAGTTGACACAATGGCACGCATAATCCCTGCAATGTTACACAGACATGCATATCTGCTGTGGGCACCCCCCTCACCCATGTCCCATTCAGGTTTGAATTGGTTTAGTTGTGAATGAAAGAGTGCTCCAAAAGAAAGCCATTGGCATCACTTTCGGCTGAAGAGCAGCAATCCTCTGGTCAGTATTTGTGACTGCATCTGCACTGCCCTTGTGTACAGTCTGGTACCTGGCGTCTTGATCATCTCCATTATTGTTAAACATCTTCATTACTTAATTTACAACAAGTCTACACAATTAGAGTACACAACTGTTTTATCTCTCCTATGGTACCACATCAATACAGCATGGAATTGTGGACAAAATCGTATCCAACGACAACCAAATATTCTAAGGGTTGGGTCGGAGAGTCTAAATCTCATCAAGCGGTGGCTCAAGTGCTGAATAAATAATGGTCCTTGATATGAGAAAGGTTGAAAACCACTGAACTAAAACGAAGGGGAGCCATTTAGGGATGGGATGATAAGCGATATTATAGATTATCGTGATAAAAAAACAGTCATGATAATCGTATCGTGGAGATTTAATTTATTGTGATATCGTCCTCCGTCATGCACTGGGATCAATTTGCCTTTTATTTGCCAAGCTGCATATCCGATACCATTTAAACCCTCTATAATTGGTAAAAGGTACTTATAATATACATACTTTTTTTCACTCTCTATCAAATGTCTTTGCCAAAAAATAGCCGATCTACAAGCTCAGTCACAAATAGCTCTTCATCACCACGGCAAAGGAGCAAATATAATGTCAGCATTCCACCTCATGGTTCAGCAGGCAAAAGCGTCACAACTGCCAGCCATAAGACACTGTAACACTGACTCAGCAAACCTATAGTGCAACAAAGTCCAAACCACCCTGGTTCTGCACGAAATGAACACCGGGGAAGTCTCTGTCCATTCATCCATATAGCTACTGCCCCTAGCCAGAAGGGCCGCAGCAAAGCAGAAGGCGTGTGGAGGAATAGAGCACACACATGGGACGACATGAAAATGTCATATCACGATTATTGTGACAAAATAAATCGTGATGTACGATATTATCGCGATAATCAAAATCCATTATCCTGGGGCAGAACATTTGCCAAAAAATAGCAGATCTACAAGCTCACAACGTGTCACGTTGCAACGCGTTGTGAGCTTGTAGATTAGCTATTTTTTTGGCAAAGACATTTGATAGAGAGTGATAAAAAGACTGCAGCTCGGCAAATAAAATGTGAATTGATCCCAGTGCATGACGGAGGACGATATCACGATACATTAAATCTCCACGATATGATAATCCTGACTGTTTTTTTTATCACGATAAACGATAATATGGATTATCGTCCCATCCCTAGCACAGAGGCTGGACTATATTATTCCTGATGTTCGGGAATGTACTTTGCCCCAGAGGTCCGAGTGTGGGTATTACCCCTATGAGGGGGTGTCACCTAAGCTTTGCAGCGAATCGATGTACTGTACTGTGTGTGCTAGACCAGTGGTTCTTTTTTTTTTTTTTTTTGAATAATATGTTTATTAATTTTTCAAACATACATTTTTTGGACAACAACACACTATACAACACACAACACTATACAAGAAAAGGAAAAATAGACAAACAAACTGAAACAACAAAAACAAAAGAATAAACATAACAAGCTCAGGCAATAAGATTAATACAGATGAGCGAAGCACACAATCCCCAGCCCCCCCACGACCCCCTCAGAATGGAGAAGGCAGGCACCCGAACCAGATCGGAACTAGATTCACTGAGCACAGTTCAGCACCAGTCAAGAAACTTCAAGACAAGCGAAACAGCGACAGATAGAAGTCAAGGCCGACATGGGAACCCTTTAAGCACAACAGCAGACAGTGTGGGCCCGATAGTGGTTCTTTTTAAGCTGGGCCACCAGCTTCGGTAATCAGCTCATTTTCTTAGACGACCATTGATTACCTCTTCTGGATAGGCTATTCATGTCACATGGTAGAGCTAAGGGCCAATCGCAGGACAGTACCCCTCCTCCAGGCTATGGGGGAAATTAGCAGTGTTGGAAAAAGTACTCAAATGTTTTACTTAAGTAAAAGTATCGTAAGAGTATCAATACTGCACTGTAGATGTACTCAGTTATAAGTAAAAGTCCAGAATTCTAAATGTACTTGAGTAAAAGTATGAAAGTATTGTCATCAAAATGTACTTAAAGTAGCAAAAGTACAGATGAGACACGTTGTGAGCTTGTAGATCGGCTATTTTCAAAAAGCCTAGGTATGAATTAGGACGGCCGAGTGAGACACACGATCTAATTATCTGCTACAGCTCTCAGCTGCGAGTGCGCACTGCCTGTACAAGTGTGTATGCTTCTACTTGTCGGGTGTCACGCAGCCAATATCAAAGGATGCGCGCTGCCCCGGTGCCTGGCTGTCTGACCTGAGAATGAACTGGGATGATGTATGGGGTTATATTTAGGACAAAACAAATTCGTATTCGTACTTTGCCTTTTTTTTTTACTCGTAAACATTTTTACCAAAAAAACTATACGTAAACAAATTAATTGGAAAAAAAAAAATATCCGTAAAAAAAAAAAAAAGTATGAATGTTTTTGGGGAAGCTGCAGTGATTATAATGCCAAAACAAAAAAACAAGACAAAATACGAATATTTTCTTACTGATTTACGAGTTGTTTTGTTGGTTACTTCATCACGAATGCTTTCATCATCTCACGCACACGAATCTGTATGACGCACACGAATGCATGCATGGAATGAATACGGCCAATAATCACGTGATCGGCAGAGAGCCAATGGGGGTGCGGCCTTTCCACTAGCCAATCATAATTCTCCATTGTTGGCAGCGGTTGCCATGTCTGGTAAAAGTGAGTAATCTGTTGTTTATGTTCCTAACATAATATGCCCTATATAAAACCTATATCCACACGATATTTGTTTTTAAACTATTGACTAAATTGACTAATCAATCATTTTTATACATTAAATAAAATAGAAATGCATATATTATTAATACACACGATAAAAGCACTGATAAAGGTCACTTACAGATGCTGCAAATCAAAACTAGACAATTAACCTTACCTCCGGCCCTGACCTTTTTACTGTAAATACAATATTTATTGTTTCTTATTTTTTTCTTATGATTGATGATACAATGTGCACAATAGCCTAATGTTTTTTATTATTCTGTCATTTAATGTTGTAGGAATTGATAGATAGGCTACCCCAGTGTAAAAAAACACCCCAAAATCTTTTTTATTTCTCTTTTTAGTTGACCTTGTATCACTGAACTGTAGCTGTCTTGTACTTTTCTTTTTAATACTTTTAGTATAGATCTTGATTGCCCAATAGTTAGAGGGGGGAGGGGCGGGCGCGGATGTGCGGTCTCGGTACTTCCGGTTCATCCACAGACTGCGTCGTGCTGTTAATTTTCTCCGTTAGATAAAAATGCTTTCTTTTCACCTTTTTCTACTTTTATCACTTCTCAAAATACGTTTTATTTGGATGCTTCATCTTTTTACCGTTCATTTTTTTTGTTAGTGTTGTCATCGGTTTTTATTTATAAAGGGAAACAAGATATGTATGCTAGTCTTCACACAGCAGAGCAGACAGAGAGAGGTAAGATAAACGCTATTATTATCATAGAATACAGCAATCTATCTAATAAAACGTTTGTTAATTGTGCTTAGCAGTAGTGTATTTTAGTGTTTGGGCCGGGGTCTTGTATGTAAAGAAAGTTTAATATTAACGCTAGCCTCATTAGCATCTTAGCTCCGTCTATAATAGGCTACATCATCAGCTATAGACTGTTGGTTCTCTAAGTGGGGTCCGGGGACCCCCAGGGAGTTCCAGGGGGTCCCCAGCTAAATTATAGTTAGGAACCAAATGGACCCTTAGGGGTATGTAACTGTACAAATCATTTGGTTCCATGTGTACACTCTTGAGTTATGCTAACGTATGATTTTACAATATAAGTTGGGGTCTCAGAGATACAAATGGTATTAAATGGGGGTCAGTAGCCTAATGGATGTCAAACTGGGGGTCCTTGAAATTAAAATGGTTGGGAATCACTGCTAGAGCCGTAAAAATGTTCTCTTATGGGGTCACTGGCCTAAATGGGGGTCAGTGGGAATGTGGGATAATACAAGTCAATTCTTATGTTCACGATTGTGCTTGGCGTCGTGTGAATTGTTATTATTCAAGGAAAGTATTGTTCTCTGATGTTTGTGTTGTCTGTTTGTTCTCTGAACAAGCAGCGTCGTACACTGATTTTGCTTCAAACATGGTTCGCCTCCGTCAACCCACCGCAACTGGCGTTATCGATCAAATAATTTGCCATGTGGTTTTCCATTTACCTTTACCTTATACCTTACATTAAGCTGCCAGCACAACAACTTCTATGGAGTGTCCATGGAACCAAATGGACCCTTTACGGTCCATTTGGTTCCATCTGGACACAAACGTACCATTACATTAAGCTGCCAGCACAACAATTTCTATGGAGTGTCCATGGAACCAAATGGACCCTTAACGGGTCCATAAAGGGTCCATTTGGTTCCATCTGGACAAAAACGTACCGTTACGTGTGGTAAATGTACTCAAATGTTTTTACTTTAAGTACAAATATCAATAATGTAATGTAGAAATACTCTGTTACAAGTAAAAGTCTGGAATTCAAAATGTACTTGATAAAATGGCTAAAGTGTTGGCATCAAAATGTACTTAAAGTGCCAAAAGTAAAAGTACTCTATGCAGAATGTCCCATTTCAAATATTTTGAAAATGGCAGATCTACATGCTCACAATGTGTCGCACTGTGAGCTTGCATTGGAGTAAAAGTACTCCAAAGGCACTCAGCTTGTTGTGTATTAAAGTACAATAATTTTGATCTGTGATATAGAGGAGTACAAGTATTGGAAATTGGAAATAATTCAGCTTGTAGTGGAGTAAAAGTAAAATATTTGGATCTGAGATATAGTGGATTAAAAGTATTGGAAATTGATAATACTCTAGTCAAGTACAAATACCTCAATATTGTACTCAAGTACAGTACTTAAGAAAATGTACTTAATTACTTTACACCATTGTGTTACCCTTGATTTTAACCCTGTATTCTCCTTTTATTTCCAGTATAACATTTCAGGATGATGTATTCTATGGAGGAGCTGTGTGCTTTGGTTAGCGTCAAGTATGTCAGGGGCAGACATGACGAGGCAGAGACTGTACTAGAGAGCAGTGAAAGCAGCGAAGAAGGTTTGTGGGATAAAAAAAAATAGAAAGAAAAATAGGAATAAGTCAGCTCAGTTTAATGATGTGTGTAGTGATTCTGGCTGTGGTGCAACTTGTGTGTTTAATTTGGAAATCAAAGTGTTTTAATCATGAATTACAATAATTAGCTGCTGTATTCAGTGTTCTAATGATAATCTGTATCTTTGACTTTCCAAGATGCACATGATTGTGACCAAGTTGATGCTGCCAGTGCTGGGTCAGCTGTTTTGATTCAATCTGGGAGTGAAGGTATGTGGTGTGGTGTGTTATGAATTACTAGCCCTTACCCGTTCAAAGATATGAGCTCCGAAATGATGTGCAGTGTGTGGGTTATGGGATGTGCATAATATTAGAGCCCGACCGATACCATATTTTTCGCCCGATACCGATATACCGATGTTGGAGAGTACTGGACACCGATACCGATACGATACCGATATTTTGTAAAAAAAAAAAAATTTTTTTTTTGTTACAAAACATAAATAAAAACTGTTTTATGTTTTGTAAAAAAAAAAGTTTTTACATAAAAGGTTTCCACCAGACATTATAGCCTATGGTTCTGTATCCGTATATCAGACAGTTTTAGCAGATTTCATTCCAATTGGTTATATGAATTTTACAGGCCAACCTGACCTGGCGGAGACATTCCCCCACGCAGAGCAGCACAGCAGATGAAAACAATTGACTGCAACAAGGGGATTTGCGACCCCTGTTGGGCAGCAGAAACAGCTTAACATTGTACATTCATGAGCTTTCTTTTTAATTATTATTATTATTATTATTATTATTTTGACATACAAGGTTTCCACCTGACATTATTATAGCCTATATATGGTTCTGTACACACACGGCCACTTAGACATAAATAGGAACGGATAAAGTCATTATGAGGATGCACACACAAACACATGCACCACCGCTCACTTCACACTTGGTTTGATTTTTTTCCCCTTCTCCACCAGCATACAGTATCAGGGAGCTACAGTTTCTACAGTCCAGTAACTACCCCTACCAACTACATACCACTAAGCTAGCTTATAGATTGTCTGTCATATTAAACATTTTAACTGTTTTCATTGGATTTTGAAGCAACACAACACCTTTAGCTTTTAAACTCCAACTCATTACAATGTTTCCCATTTCTTATCTTCTGTCCACACATTAGCATAATGACTTAATAGTGTGGTCTCAGTTGTTATGAGATACATAAAGGTTTCCTGTATAAATAAGCAGAAAAGCTTACTAGGATCTCCTTTTAGTTGACCTTGTACCAGTGAACTGTACCTTTTCCTATGCAAACTTCTAATAAAGTCTTCAATCAATCAATCAATCAACCAGGGATAGATAGCATCTTAACTCTGCTGCAGCACTCAGCACTGTTTGTTGATGCCCTGTGCTTCTGTACATCAAGCCCTGGGCCCTGCCTGGCGGAGATATTCCCCCAGGCCAGAGGAGCGCGCCTGAGCGCAGCGCAGCAGCCAGCGCTCAGCAGGTGAAATCAATTGAGGGGATCGCGCAACAGAAACAGGTCAAGCTGATTCTAGCTGCTGAAAACGTAACATTTGGATCATTGCTTAAAAAAGCAACATAACACTTTGCATAAGGATTATATTTATTACTTGTGCTTCACGTCAGAGAGGTGAGGTGCTGGTGCAGTGTAAAAACGCACGTCTCTTCTGAGTTCTCTCTATCCCTCTTGATTGAAAGGCAGTCGCACGACATGGAATTTAACAAGCCATATTTGTCTACATGCAGGTTGACATGATTGTGCTGGAATGAAGAAAAAACAACAAAACATTTGGACAAGGGCATTGTCTTGAACAGAAAATTTAAGACAATTTGGAATGTAGCACTTAATTGTCTGCTCGTCGCTCGGAGAAACAAGCTCAAACTTTTGAGTTTGATTGCACGCAGTTATCAATTTCTATCACTTGCTTAATAATAAGACTTCTCTTGTGATAAAGAAGGCTAACATAGAAGATTGTATGCCCGTAAAAAATCAGGTAAGCTACCGTTTGCGTGAGCCATTAATTAACAACGAGACGAGACGCGCCGCGCTCGCACTGAGCCATTCAAATCATTTTTATTAATTCATTTAAGTGCACATTGCAATAAATGGCCTATCAGCCATAGTCTTCTACAATGCATGCAGGTTTACACGTTTTGCATATCAAAGTGTCATGATTGTGCTGGATCATTTAATTGACTGCTCGCCCCTCGGATAAATGGTCAGATTAATATTTATTTTCTTTTTTTTTCATGTCAAACTTTGAGTTTGGTCCCAGTTATCAATTTCTATTGCTTGTTGTATAATAATACTCTTTTAATTTGGGGGTTCTGCTGTGTTTTGTCTCATTTATGAATTATAGGCTAGGCCTATGTGTCTTTTATCCAAACGTCGGGTTAAACAAAAGTTTGATTCGCACATGGATTTATTTGCACAGCGGCTCTGCGAAGTGCAGACAGCCGCCATGCATTGCCAAATAATTAAACAACACAAGTTCTATAGTCTATAGTCAGACATCTATATTTCTCTGTGGATTTTCACATAGGCCTACACACCTTACTTCACCGCAACATGAAAAATCAGAGTTATAGCTACAGCACATGTGGTGAGTGAACGACACACGAGAGGCAGCGCAGCTCCAGTAGTGTTGGCTTGCGTCTTTAATTATAGATATAGGCCTATTCTGGTATTGCCCACAAAAAGGCCTATATAACTCAGGGTTTCATGCTCTCTCCGCAGACACGTTACAGACAATTAAATATCGGACATCGGTGGAATAATTCACCGATGTTCGATACCCCTCCGATACCTCCAAAACGGCCGATATATCTGCGTTACCGATATATCTGTCGGGCTCTAGTGCATATGTGTATATGAGGGATGGAAAGTAACTTTAACTGGTGCTTGCATGCTAATATGTAGGAGCATCAATGTAAGAAATACCCGTTCCATTTAACGTCTACAGAGATACTGTGTACCGATCTGCATGATTTTTGGACAACATCTGTAACAGTGCCAGAATCAGAATCATACTGTACATGACCAGAAAGCACCTCACACTTAATGTGAGAACATCTCATATTTCTTTTCTGTTCTTTAGGTGCAGACAGAGTTGAGCCGGACTCAAATGTGGAGGATGAAGATTCTGAAGGAGTTGAGGATGACGACACAAGTGGGGACGAAGAAGGTTTGTGTACAACCAGGCTTAAGTCAGCCAGAGCAAAGAATGCAAAGTCCTAGCAACACTGAATTATGTCAACGTGTGCATTCTGTTTGTTCCTCTTCTTTCCCAGATCCGCTTGATCGAAACTGGACACCTGACACGTGACCAACATGGTGATTCTCCTGGTGAATCGGAATCTGGAAATGAAGGTGTTGTCATTATTAATATGGACACATTGATGCACATGTGTGTAATGTAGTATCTTGCATGGTGCATGTTTGCTATTTAACTCTTTTCTTTCAACTACACATCCATACAGTACACATGTACATACCCACACAGATGTGCACGCAAGGGGCTGCACAGATACACACAGAGAGACTCGCACACTAATGGTCTGAATGACAAATTTTCTCTCTTTTTGTGACACAATATAGGACTTGAGGTGGAAGAAGACTCCTCAGGTGTTGATGCTGGTCTCTGTAGGAAGAGGAAAAATCCAGAGGGCTGGAAGAACAACATCCAGAAGAGGCGTAGAATGATAGGCCAGTCATATCTCGGGAGGAAGAATCGAGAGTCAGTGTTAAAGGAGGGAAGAAAAATGGGTGTGTCATGTCAGTCTGCAGCCTGCCACAGGTCCAGTAAACTGCACTGCAGAGAAGTGGAAGAGTCGAAGCGAGAAGAGATCTTCAAGTACTTCTGGGAGAAATTAGACTGGCATGAGAGGAAGATTTATGTTGCATCATTGGTAGAGGTGAGCAGTGTAAAGCGACGGAGGACAGGAGCAGGCTGAGGAAGGCACACACACACACACGCTGAGTTCACCAAGCTGTTTATGTTGATTACATGTTTCTGGTTGCAGTTCTGTCACTGGCACAGACAGAGACACACACACACAATCACACACACACAGTCCGCGACCGTGCGTCGCGTCCACCGTGCGTCTCGATCACCGTGCATCGCGATCACTCGCGCGCGCACGCTCGCAAAAAAGTCCCTCCCTGTAAATTGCTTAGAATAGAGCACAGTTTCAGACTAAAGCGTGAGCTGAGTCTGAGATCAGGCTACTAAGATGTACCTGGAGCCTGTGTTCAAGTCCATCAATCACCTCCATGCAGAGTATATCCGTTCCAGTGCAGACCATGGCATCCAGGCGCTGTCAAGGCAAGTGTTCACCAGAATGTTTAAGGACTTGAATTACTCTCTTTTTCACCCGAAGAAAGACCAGTGCGATACCTGCTGTGCGTTCAAGGCTGGGAACATTGAGGCTGCCACATGGAAGGAGCACTGCAACAAAAAGGACACTGCACGAGCCATGAAGCAGAAGGACAAAGACGAGGCAGGTGAGAAGACCTTGGTGACATGCATGGATCTTCAGGGGCTCCTGCTCTGCCCCAAGCTACAGGCCTCATCCCTCTATTTCAAGACCAAGCTCTGTGTCCATAACTTTACCATGTATGACATGACTTCACATGATGCATCAAATTACTTATGGCACGAGGGTGAAGCTGGTCTCTCTGCCAACGAGTTTGCTTCGTGCATCGTGCACTTCCTCGAAGAACATCCCTCTTATGATGAGTACATCCTGTGCACAGTGTGATTGAGAGAAGACTGAGGAACAGAGACATCTGCATTCCAGCTGAGTATGTCGTTGCCATCCGGGAAGCCCGTACCAATCCCAGGCCATACCAAGTGAAGTATGTAGACCACACTTTCTTCAAAAACTTCAGCCAGGTGAACCTCTGCAAAGCCATCCGCCCGGGAAAGGTCACTGGGGATCCCACCGTGCATGACCTCCGAGCAATCGGGTATTTGAATACATAATAATGACATAGCTGCGGAAACCAAAACAAACATTATTTAATGATTATTAAAACCTGACTTTTCTCCCCTGTCACTGTCCTTGTATTCATCCTAGGTACAACGTTGATGGCAGTATGGAGTACAAGATCGACCACTCAGACGCCTGGAAGCCCTACGAGTCCCCATCACTGAGGAGGAAGAGCAACATCACCACAGTGTCCCCACTCTACACTTGCCGCCGCACCATTAAAGCGATGAACTTCAAACATCTGCAAGAAATGAAGCAGGTGTTGCCCAGTGATTTCCATGGCTTCTACAACGCCCTCCGCTATGAGCACGAGGAGTGATGGTTTCTCTGTTTTTCTCTCTCTCCGTCTGACATCACCACATAGAATCGCAAACTTGACTGAATGGACACCTTTACAAGATTTCATATTTAGATTGTAATTAGAGAAAAGACAAGATGAGTGTTAAAATGTGTTAATTTTCTTCTATAATTTTAGCGATTTTGATTACATTGCTTTCAGTGCTTGGGGACATGTGTACAATGGCTAAATATGTATTTTTAGATACAATAAGTCCATTCAAAAAGAGGCACCACAATCTTTCATGGGCAGATGTTACTTATGGGGGCTAGTAGTGTCACTGTAAATTGTAATAAAATAAATTGCCAGCTTATTGTGTCTAAAAGGACACATTTAGGCACTTGCACACATGCACTGAAATAAAGTATTTAAAATCGCTAAAACAATAGAACTAAATGAAAACATTTAACTCTCCCATCTTTGCTTTTCCCTAATTACAATCTAAAATTATGAAACCTTGTATGATATTCTTGCTCTGGGGTGGCATCGTTACCAAAGTTCCTAATTCCCACTGGGTTCATGTTCCTCCCTGCCTGGACAGGTGTTATGTCGACAAGTGTTCTGCTCAAAGTGTCCTTCTCCCTCATACAGTCTTCACTACCTGGAATCCAGCACACAGTGGTTAATGTGTTTCATGTGTGCTCTGTTACTGTTTAAAAATAGTTTAGGGCAGTGCAATGTTTATGTATTTGCTTATTTGTATTCTTATTTATTTGCCCATTTCTAATATAATTACAGCGGAATGCACTTTTGAGATGTTGAAATTTTACACCACAGTAGGGACATCTATCTTCATTGTTGAGGTCTGTGAGATTTGACATTGTCTAGGAGTCAACTTAGCCAATGAGTCTAGCCTTAGTAGGTTGAAGAGCGTTGTAGAGCTGAACAGACACTTAACCTATGGTCCTTCCATTTTCAGTTCTATGTAATGCCCTTTCCAGGCACTGTATTACTGTTACAACACCTACATTAGAAATACTGAAACCCTCCTCCAAACATCCTTTACATCTCTAAACAATCACATCGATAATTTTGTACAATTAATTCTGCAAGTTCTATTATAATTAGTTTTCATGTAGAAAGAAGCTAACAAATAAGATTCAGCAATTGAACACATCATTGAAACGGGGACTCAGCAGGAAAATCTGTTTGATTAACTTGGTTGCCACACACTGTGGAGCCACTGTCTAATAAAATATAATTCTGTGCAGTTGTATTTGACTATTGTAGCATGTTTTCCTTCCAGCCTAAAGTTGATCTTGGTCATCACTGTCTGCTAACATCAATGTGAAATAACCTATTGTACATGAACACTTATTTAGCTTGGTTATAACATCAGAGGGTCTGCTGGTAAGTAAATAAATTACATTAGGAATTGATTGCATTCTTTATTAGCAAAATGTTCATTAATCCAGGTTGTACAGTCAAAGTTGTACTGTAATCTGTTATGAAACACTGTTCATCATAGTAACTAGTTTGTTTTGGCCAAAGGGTCTGTTTTTGTAATCATCCATTTCACATTTCATGGATGCTATGTACATTAAATGACAGAATAATAAAATACATTAGGCTATTGTGCCCATTGTATCATCAATCATAAGAAAAAAATAAGAAACAATAAATATTGTATTTACAGTAAAAAGGTCAGGGCCGGATCGGGTTAATTGTCTAGTTTTGATTTGCAGCATCTGTAAGTGACCTTTATCAGTGCTTTTATCGTGTGTATTAATAATATATGCATTTCTATTTTATTTAATGTATAAAAATGATTGATTAGTCAATTTAGTCAATAGTTTAAAAACAAATATCGTGTGGATATAGGTATATTATGTGAGGGAGGAACATAAACAACAGATTACTCACTTTTACCAGACATGGCAACTGCTGCCAAGAATGGAGAATTATGATTGGCTAGTGGAAAGGCCGCACCCCCATTGGCTCTCTGCCGATCACGTGATTATTGGCCGGTTCATTCGTGTGCGTGAGCGTTTCATTCGTGTGCGTGTGATGATGAAAGCATTCGTGATGAAGTAAACCAACAAAACAACTCGTAAATCAGTAAGAAAATATTCGTATTTTGGCTTGTTTTTTTGTTTTTGCATTATAATCACTGCAGCTTCCCCAAAAACATTCATACTTTTTTTTTTTTTACGGATATTTTTTTCCAATTAATTTGTTTACGTATAGTTTTTTTGGTAAAAATGTTTACGAGTAAAAAAAAGGCAAAGTACGAATACGAATTTGTTTTGTCCTAAATATAACCCCATAATGATGGGTCAGTCCACTTAATGAGCTTGAGTGTTTGACACGGGGGAGACTGGTGATACCCCCGCTACCTTGGAATAGTCCAAAATTTAGCTGAAATCTGATTGGCTCGAGGGGTTCCACCCAATCATATTACAGGTTTTGCAGCTGATCTACAAGCTCATAACGTGTCAAATCAGTGATCCGATATGGGCTTGTAGATCAGCTTTTTCGGCACAGACACACGTTGAGCAGACAGGGACAGAGAGAAAAACAACAAAACATACACAGCGCTACATTTGAGATAGTAACGTTACCCTCAAGGAAGAAAGTGATGTATGATAACTTGGGGATCAGGTGCACCATGTGGGTGAGCAAGCAACAGAACATCTTCTTCCTGGCTTTCTTCTTTCTTATCCAACATCATTATTAAAGCATAGGTAACTTTTCAAGCACAAACTAGTGACACATGATAGCACTTTATGAATGTCATGTGTGGGCTCCCAAATCAATATGAAGAATGGTTTGGTGTGTTGCAACAATGTGTCTAGTTATCTAAAGTATGGAAATTAGTCATATGATTATGTCATGCAAAAATAATCTAAAAGCTAGCAAGTCAAAAAGTCTAGATTTACTTCCATTATAGCAATGATGCTCCCCTCAAATCCCCCAAACCAGGACACCAGAGTTAAAGTGGTTAAGTGTTATGCATCTTGCCTGGTGCTCATTGGGGCTTAAAGGACATGTATAACAATATGTAGGCATCACAATATTATTGTTTCAGAAATTCAGTCCTAGTTCTCAAAATGTTCACAGGATCATAGATGTTGTTAAAAACTCATCTGAAAAAAACTGAATTGCTGTTGAAACAAGAATTTCCTGTAATGCCAATCTCATATAGCCTATAGATCTAGCCTGTTTGTACAGTAGATGTATTATCAGACATAACGCTTAATTGTTTTCAATACTTTAGCTAACTAGACAAAGTTCTGATTGCATGCACTCATTTTTTGTATGTAATCATGTTCATTCTTCACCCATTCATAATAGCCCTACTGCTTCTTTTTTCCTTTCTATTTCCTATTCCATTTCTATGTACACATGCTTGACTCTTATTGCACATTCTTTCAAATCCAAACGATTCAAATTCAGAAACGATTATTTTCCGATTTAAAAACGATTCTCGATTCAAAACGATTCTCTATTCAATTCATAGGATATCAGGATCTACTCCAGTCTGCTGGCCTAAAAGCAGAGTACATTTACGTGGCTTTTATTGTAAAGGTTTTATCAACTTATTGCAATAATGTAAACACACAAAGGTAAATCCAAGACAACATGTCTGATTTATTCATGCTTGCACACATTCTTTTAACTTGTACAAACAAAACATAATATCTAATGAAAAATTTAAGAAAAAAAAAATCATAAATAAAATATATTTAAAAAAAAATTTAAAAAATCGATTTTTGTTAGAAACCCAATTCGAATTCAAATCGATTTTTTTCCTGCACCCCTACTTTTTAACCCAGTGACCAGCTTATATATTGACTGTGTCAATTCTTGTTACACCAAGTACCACCTCAGAAAATATCTGACTCCCTAAGTACCAACATAATAAATGATGTTAAAATACAGGTGTGTAGACCTATTCAGCTATGCACAGTTAACACAGGAGGGAAATGTATTCCTTGAATTCATGTTATGGGAATTAATGTGTCATGTTGTTTTTTGTGTGTTTGTGTTTTAACACCCTATAACGCAATTGTTATCAACCGGTGGTCTGGGGACCACCAGTCCCTGAGGGGGTTCCAGGTGGTCCCCAGATAAATGATGGAGAGTAACCAAATGGACCCTTATAGATCCTTAACTCTTGAGAGTGTAAAATGAAACCAAATGGACCCATTCATTTTACGTTCTCAAGAGTAAAGTTATTGTTAAACATCTCTATAAGAAGTCTACACAATTAGTGAGTTGGTTTTGTGCTTGCCTTGATGCAGTGTTGTTGAATAAGTGTTCCTGTGAAAAGTCGTTGTCATGGCTACTCCATCAGAAAGCCACTGGTCATACATGTTTTTAATTAGAAGGCTGAGATTCACATTTGATGTGCCCTCCAACATACTCATTCAAGGCAACAGGGACTACCCTATGCAACAGGCATGTAGAAGAAAGGCACATGCGCAACTAGCACCCAGCGCAGGGGTCTGACGATTATTGAATGGAGGTCGAGGTGACAGCAGAGGATGAGAGGATTTCACAGCGCAGTGGGCTCCCCCCCCCTCCCCCTCCCCCCACCCATTGGACTTCTCTAAAGATCTAGCAAATTTAAACCAACCTACGACTGTTGGCTGTTGTAGTGAACTGAAAGTGGTGCGTTTTGAGACTAATATAGGAGTCTATAAGTGTAGGCATAGCTTACTTTATTTAGTTTTCTTATCAAACAAGTATGTACATCAAAATGTATGTGTACGATTTCAGCTGTCATAAGCGGCTAAAATCCCTTTTTTATAATCCATTGTGTGTGTGTGTGTGTGTGTGTGTGTGTGTGTGTGTGTGTGTGTGTGTGTGTGTGTGTGTGTGTGTGTGTGTGTTTACAGTATGAGTGTGGATGCGGGTGTACATGCACGGGCCTGCTGCGGGGGAGTGGTGGGGTAGGGGTGTTAAACATGTTACACACTGGGGCACTTTCACTTGATTAAACCAGCGGTTGGTCCCCTCACTCACACACATTAAGACCGATCTATCTGTACGCCGACAACAAAAGGATTTGACCCAGGCCCGCACTCTGCCGTGGCAGATGGGCCCCCCAACCCCTCTCTCCCCTCCTCCTCCTCCTCCTCCCTCTCCCTCACTCCCCCCCCCCCCCCCCCCCCCCCCCCCCTGACACTCCCTGGCTTCCCCCGTTCCCTAACAAAGAAAGGGAGAGAGGGTATACCGCTGTCGTGCTGGGTGGGACTTGGGTTGGTCACAGGAGGGGTTTATGGCAGAAAGTACTTCCTGATAATTAATGTTGTCTCCCCTCGTCTTCATCATCATCGATAGGGTGTCATGGTGTAGCGGGTGGTGACCTCGAACCGAAATCAATCACACAGCTTTCACTTAAATTGATGTCACTGTCATCCGTCCCAACGCGGCCGCCAGCCAGCCAGCTAGCGTGATATGCCCCCCTTTGATTGGCTGAGGGGCTGAGGCTGGTTGTCTGACAGCAAACAAGTGAGAGAGGAAGGGCTGCGTGTGCAACAGCTGCTGTACTGTAGACCACCATCTTCATAACCATCTCTACTTGGTATCATCTTTTGGTCTTTTGGTGCCTTTGTCATCTTAACCAGCTTGTGCATACGCAACGTTAGTTACAAGGGGAACAGACCCACTTCGTCGCTGTCGGGCAGAAACCTTGTAACTCCAAGTTTCAAATGTGAACGCTTTTTTCGTAAAGTAAAGTCCTGCTTCATCATACAAGACTGTCGCACAAAACTAGTGAAAATAGCCGACCTACAAGCACACAACGCCTCGCGGTGTGAGGCGTTGTGTGCTTGTAGATCGGCTATTTTCACTATCTTAAATCATTTTTAAAATGATAAATACTAAAACTGTTTTGGACATATAAGGTTTCGACCTACAACAACAATTTGATCAAACAAGGTTATGGGATCAAATCTGGATCCGGGGAGGGCTTATGATGATGAAGCTGTTTTGATTGAAGTGTCAGCGAGGAATGGATGTCATGGTAATAGACAGCAAAATGTAAAACATTTTCCCCCTCTTGCATCTTGTGAAACTCTTCTCGCTCCATCTCCATCGCTCTTTTTCCAACATCTCTCTCTCTCTTCCCCAGCCTCCCCAGCTGTTTCTCTATTTGAATCTCGCATCTCTCAATGAATTTATCTCCCTCCTTTTCTATTTCTGCCATTCTATCTCTAAATGGTAACTGGAAATGGTCCATTTATCATTGTAAAGCGCCTTTATCCAAGAAGCTTTACAATGATTGTGCATTACATTCACCCATTCACACAAACATTCATACACCGATGGCAGAGGAAACCATGCAAGGCACCAATCTCACAGGGAGCAACTAGGGGTTCAGAGTCTTGCTCAAGGACTCTTCGACACTAGCCTAATTCTGGGGATCCCGGGATCGAACTGGGAACCCTTCGGGAATCCTCCATTTAACAATGACGGTTTCTCTACCCCTGAGCCACTGCTGCCCCCTACATCTCTCTCTGTATTTCTATGCAGAATCTTCCCCTCCCACACACTTAGCAGAACACAAGCACTTCCACCCTCCAACATAATGAGTTGTGTCATTTATTAGAAAGCCATTAGCACCAGAGGCAAACAGGCTAAACCTGTGTTTCAACAACGCGTGCACACACACACACGCGCACACACACACACACACACACACACACACACACACACACACACACACACACACGCACACGCACACGCACACACACACACACACACACACACACACACACACACACACACTAGGTTGGAGCAATCTTTCATCAGCTTGTATCATTGGTAGGATAATTTATTTATGTACTCAGACAGTGTTAAAGCACATAATTGTGTATTTAAACAGGCAATGCACATTTCATTAACACTGTTTTAAGAAGTAAAACATAAATATTGCAGGAGAGGTGCACACAGTTCATTCTTGGACACATTTGTGGAATAGAGGCTTAGCCGCAGTCTATTTTTGCATTAGTCAGCTCTATTGTGGCTGTCTTGCCAACAGAGCATGTTATTTCACACACACACACACACACACACACACACACACACACACACACACACACACACACACACACACACACACACACACACACACACACACACACACACACACACACACACACACGCGCGCGCAAAGACCCAGATACACACTGTACCTAAAAGGTACAGAGAAAGGGAGAGTTGAGTCATATTATATCATGGTTGTATATCAAATTTTATATAATATTTTGAACAAAATAATTTAAAGGTCGGACCTTCCCTTCTGACAAAATATTTGAGGTTTGGGTCACTGAGATGACAGAGCACTGGTTTTGCACAAATGTACCGTACTTATCGTGTAATACTTTATCAGAACTCAGGCACATTGCATTGCCAAAGATGCGCTGCATACAAGCAATTATATTCAGAGACACTTGAAATAAACAAATCATGATTGACGCAAGTCTGCCACAACATACAATACAATACTCACACATGAGCCTGCTCATAAAAGCTGTTTCGCAACAGTAGATGAATTAGGGAGAGTACAAGCACATGATAAATCTACTGTAACCATTTTGTCATTAGCATAAAACTGGCATGGTTCAATATTTCTTCATCTGGATACAAACGGGTTCACTGAATTGACACTCAATTCAGCCTGTTCATTGCCAACAATTTACTAGTTTATTGTTTGGTCTAATTTCATTATTACAATTTACTCATTTACAGTTTTGGTCTAATTTCATTATCTCCGCCAGGCCAGAAGACCTGGAGACAGAGATTATGTTTTCACTCCTTTCTGTTTGTCTGTCTATCTGTCAGACTGACCGTGTGGCAGCTAATCTCAGAAATTGCTGGAAAGATCAGTGTCCAATGTTTATGCACACTGCCAGTAGAACCAAAAAATGCCAACAATCATGAACGCATCAGCTTCTTTCACAGAGCCCAAAGCGATTTAGACCCACAGAAGGCGCCACAATGCTACAAATGTGACTGTTTGAAATATTTCAGAAACATCCTTCTTGGGAGTCATGTGACAATAAGTCAAAACAGGGTTTTGATGTTCCATACTGTTTGCCTGGCTGTGATTGGTTTTCAATAATGTGAGCGTATTTCTTACAAAAATATGTATCCCCAAATTGGTAGCATATCATAATTTGGGATGTCAGGACTCTGCAGCTTTCCCAGGTCCCGATGGCTGCAACCAGTGACTTACACAGCGCTGGCTAGGCAACCCAACTTGGGAGAGAAAGGCTTTCCTTTTTAGTTTTTCCAAATTGAATTAAAATGACAGTACAGTCTCACCATGGCTAGAAAGGGAAATTGAAATTCTGTATGTGGTTGGGAAATCAAGGGGTTCCTTTCCTCTGGGATTAAAACTTTCTCTTTGGCCCACAACAACACAACGTTGTGTTATTGATCAAATGAATTGCAGCTCCCGAGGATAGCAAGTGTGTGTGTGTGTGTGTGTGTGTGTGTGTGTGTGTGTGTGTGTGTGTGTGTGTGTGAGAGTGAGAGTGTGTTTGAGAGGGAGAGAGAGGGAGGGAGAGAGAGAGAGAGAGAGAGAGAAGAATTAAACATATTTGTTGAAAACAGAGAGAGAAAGCATTGTTTGGTGTTGAACATCAGTCTACTCCAACTAACGCCAGGCTCTTCATCATCCCAGATGAAGGCTTCAGAGCGGCAGAGCTCTGAACATGGTGGCCAACACAACAGTATTGATTCCATTTGATTCAGCAGAGCTTGTGGGGGCGGGGCTGAGCACGACTCCTGGGGTTGGGATCTAATGGTTCTCTCTTCCACTGGAGTGTGTGGGTGTGAGAGAAAGTGTGTGTGTGTGTGTGTGTGTGTGTGTGTGGTATTGGTCTGGCCAGGCCAGGCTAAGAGGAAACATCTGAAGGTCATAGGTCACTCTCTCTCCATATCATATACTGTCCTAATGTGATAACAGCTAGTGTGTGTGTGTGTGTGTGTGTGTGTGTGTGTGTGTGTGTGTGTGTGTGTGTGTGTGTGTGTGTGTGTGTGTGTGTGTGCGCACGCACACGTGCGTGCATGTGAGGACAGACATAAATGCTGATATTTTATCCACATCCAGGGAAAACCTGTTCCATCTCTCACTTTTCCCCACACACACCTCAAACTCACGCGTACACACACATGTAATTGATGTAATTGATTAACTGGTTCGGCCGAGCACGGCTCATCTATCTCACCATGCACAGAGACACACACACACACACACACGGTATGTAGGGTGACGTCACAACATTGTGCTGGGCATAGAGTGCTCAGTGTTCCATTGCACAAAACATGTAAGATGGATGTCATGTCATGTCAAGTCTTGAAATTCCAAAATTAGAGAGTAAAAGGTATGGTTTTAAAGTATGTGCTATTGTACAGTGTTTTTGCTTTGACAATGTAAACGTATGTTTTCTCATGCCAATAAAGCTCCTTTGAATTGAATTGAAGTGTTTGTATCTGTGCATGTGTGTCTGAACTGAAGGGTGGATTTGTGCATTGACTCAGCCATGGCTTGCTCAGAGTTTGCGCACGGGGGGAGCAGTTACTTGGAGGTCAAAAGTGTTTTGCTCAGAGACACTTCACCAGGTGACACAAAGCCTGGAGGAGCCAATGATCAAAATGGGGACCTTCTGATTCCCAGATGAATGTTCTACCCCTTCCGCTAAGGCTAGTGAACTACTGACACCCTGTGTGTGTGTGTGTGTGTGTGTGTGTGTGTGTGTGTGTGTGTGTGTGTGTGTGTGTGTGTGTGTGTGTGTGTGTGTGTGTGTGTGTGTGTGTGTGTGTGTGTTTATCTATGTATCTCTTATGTGTCTTTGTTTGAAACCAGTTCAAACTACATTATACAGGTATATATATATACATTTTTGTGCACAACAATCTACAATGTAGATGCTAAAGATTCGTGGGGGAGGACCCACAGACCCCCTGCTTGGAGGGTGTGGGCAGTGCATCATACAGAGATATTCACTTGAGTAATTAATGGTTATTGTTAAAGATGGGACTTACATTGCGTCATCAAATACATTTCTGTACGCCTACTTTTTGAATTTTCCATCCATCCATCCATCTTCAACCGCTTATCCAGAATCGGGTTGCGGGGGTAACAGTTCCAACTGAGATTTCCAGTGTTCCCTATCCTGAGCAACTTCATCCGCTCCCTCCGGGAGTATACCAAGACGTTCCCAGGCCAGTGTTAATGGATGAAATTGTACCCATAATTTTTCAATAATAGTAAAGCAAGCCTGATAAAAGTATCAAACTCACAAGTTTCACCAGAACACAGGAAAATCGACTTTGTTAAAAGGTTTCGGGGGTGGAACTCCCCAAGTGGGCGTCTGGGGGTCCCGACCCAAACCCCCACTTGGGGAGTTCCACACCCCCACAGAATCTCCTGCATTCTGACAGTCCAATGTCGGCAGCCCCGATCTACATACAGTTAAGATATAATACAAATACAAAATATCTGAATACAGTGTGTAACGTAATGTAGATTGACAGCCCTGCTCAACACACTGCATAGTATGTGGATATTTTTACTGTTGCACGATATTACCATTGCATAATGTACAGTATGTGCAGTATGTATTGTGTGTCTCGTGATTCAGTTATGCACCTTTGTGATAGACAAATGATGATAGACGTGAACGATTTGAGATAATTGGATGAGCAAACTATGCTGCAGAGCTCCTCGGAACAAAGCAATCAAATAACCGCCTGCAGAACTTCAGCTAGAGCTGCTCCAGGCACAAAATGTTGGCAGTGAAGAAGGCGTGCAATTTGATGATTACAAAACCACTCATTTAAAATGTTGCTGTGCAAAGCTCAGGCCTGGTTGGATTAAAGTACTGCAATTAAATTGATAAGAGGCCATAATGACTCACAATGTATGACAACGTATCGCAGGGCCCATGTTCACACTAGTTTTACATGTGTCATCTCAAATTGTTTTGTACTGCCTTGCTTATACAGTACTTTAAGACCACACTAGGACCTTGCCCGGGGGTGTACACAGTATGTGAGGGATTGAATGTAGGAGTCTCAGAACAGAAGTAATGTTGGAGAACCCAGACGTGTCATTGATGACAGTCATCTCCAAATTCGGGCATTGTTTCAGCATGCAGATGTTACCATGGCGGGGACGGATGCGCAGTACAGGCGGCGGTACCAGTGATGTCAGAAATCTGGGCACTGTTTCACCTGTTTATGCCCATATGTTCCATATATTGTGTTCCGTGTCCAGGCCAGTATTTGGCGTCAGTACTATGAAGTCAGAGTACTACAGTTGACAAGACGGCGGAAAGACAGACATTCCGTAAATGAATAGTTAGATATACATATTGGTACTAACAGAACCTTTGACTGAGTGGTAAATGTTTGTCCAAAGGAGATGTTCTAGTCCAGGTGGTTACACAACCATGCAAGGCTCTGCACAATAATAGTTGTTCTTCTGTAGCTATCCATAGCCCATGTACTGTATCTATACCTCCATCGCTCTCCTCTCTGCCGAGGTGAAGAGACAAAAGTGAAAATCTCCCCTGAGGCAGAGCTGTACACAATCTCCTGTCAGAGCGTAAGCCTGCAATTTATCTAACTTTGCCTCAACTAAAATAAGCCACGGCCAGCGTTTGTGAACAGTCCTCCTCCCCGCACTCGACTGAAACCCTGACCCCGGCATGAAAAAGCCTCGGGCACTTCCTTCCTCGGATAATAGCGGTGGGAAATTGCTCTATACGCATCGTCTAGCGGCCGCGGCGCTATGGGAAAAACAGCGAGTCGTAGCCAGAGGGTGGCTTGGTCTCTCAGCCATGGAGCTGTGTTTGTGAGCTTCGTCTGTGGATACAGGAACCAGGTGACAGGTCATCACTCTCCCTCTCTCACCTCTGCTTTCACTGTCGCTCTGGGCTGTGGTCTGGTCGGCCACTTCTTGGTGGGACCTACTGTACCCTGGGTTGTTGACTTTAGCTTGACCTCCCACACTGATCACACTGTGTGAGAGCAGAGATTGCACCTACAGGGTCCTCACACCACAAACTGTCATTCTGGTTATTACAGAAATACTGGAGAGCAAAGTGTAAGAAATACTGAGTGTTTTTTCTTCTTTTTTTTCTGGTGATTTTTGTAACCCATTTTCTTTTCTCACCCCGTAACAATTGTCTAATGCAGGGGTCTTCCACGCTTTCAGAGATTCCATATAGTTTAATTGTTTGACAGTACAATCGTGTATTTTGGATTCATGTCAATTTGTTTTCAGGTATTTAACCACTTGAACTGTCAATACTTAATAAACTTGACCTTTCACTCTGTACTTCTGTCTGCTCTTTGCCAAAAATAGCCGATCTACAAGCTCACAACGCCTCGCAGCACGAGGCGTTGTGAGCTTGGAAAGAACACGTTGGAAAGCGCGTGGAAAGAACAGGTTATTCCAACCAGTTCCTTTCCCCTCCATCAGACGCCCTGGCTGGCCAGGGGGAGGCAGTATAGACACCAGGACTACTGCAAGTTTTTTTGTGAAGGTATACCTACCCTAGGGAGAACATGCAAACTCCACACAGAAAGGCCCATTTTCCAACCCCACCTATGGTATTTGCATTGATGACGTGGAGGAGAAAACACACCAAGTGTTAATTTAACGGACAGCATACTGTATGCAACCAAATGTACCTGTTTGTCTCACTACTCTTAACCGCGTGCTATCTGACATGATGACTGTGTGTAGAGACACACTAACAGTGACTTTATCTATCATTGCTGACGGGAAATGCCTCTGGAAACCGTTCACACAATTCACATCCACTCTCTGCTCTGGGCTGGGATCACTTGTCGTTCCTTTAGTGCCATTTGACAATAATGATGTTTGTACAGAACTGGAGAGAAAACTGAAAACTGTCCACCACCAACGGAGTCTTGGGGATCGAAACCACCGCGGTGCTTCTGGCTGAGTATCTATCTATTCCACCACAATTGGCTGGGGGAGGGGAAGCCGGGAGGGGAGGGTGGTCTTTACCGCTGCACTAGAGACTCCTACAGGCCCCCCCACCCCCACCTGTCAGCGGGCGGTGTGTAGAACAGGAGGAGAAGGACATTCATTCTCCCTATAGCTGCTCACTGGCAGGTTGAAGACAGTAGGGTAATAGCAGTGGCAACACAGAGTTGTGTGAGGAGGGAATAAAAGGAGAAAGAATTATTGGTCTAAATACAAATAAAACACTTGCGATGCATCCCATCCATGTTTATAATGCGTTATAAACATACTTAAAATGCATTACAATCTGTATACAGGGCATGCCATTAAGGCTTGTCCTGTTGTCTGGGACAAGTAATAAATCCTATAAAGTTCATTAATGTACTTGTCTGTTGGACAAATGTCTCTTGGTTTCACATTTTCTGTGATGCTCCTAGCAGCTTTGTGCTGTATGCAGACTATGGACTGGCGATACTATGGAGTGGAGGGAGCAAGGGGGGGATCGACAGTCCTTTGTTCCACTTATCCATTCTATTACAATGTCTGACTCCTATGCATGCATTTAAGAAAGAAATGACTGAAATGTAAATAAATTTACCCGGACAAGTGAATGGGAAATGTACTCGTCCAAAGGATCAAGTGCCTCATAATTATAAGCATTCATAAATACTCAATAATGCTTTAAACAATAGGCTAATAACACATTACAAAAATACTGTAGGCCTATTTTATAATTACTTAATAAGGTCAAGAATGAATACAGTGCCTATAACCCTGTATAATGACAGTTATAAGCACTCACAATGCAATCAGACCACATTATAAAGCCTTTTATAAAATTGCTGGGCAATGATTGACTAAAAGGAAATTCATAGAAGAGCATTGACTGACTGATGATAGATAAACCTGTTGGAAGGCTCACAAAGGAGTAAACATGTGAAAGACTGCCCTCCAGTGGTCAGATTGGAAAGGATCATCTCAAATAACACTGACATCTGCAGCCAATGGGGAGCATGTGCAATGGCCATCAACATTCCATTCAACCTGTGTGTGTGTGTGTGTGTGTGTGTGTGTGTGTGTGTGTGTGTGTGTGTGTGTGTGTGTGTGTGTGTGTGTGTGTGTGCGCGCGCGCACGCGCACACACACACATGTTTTGTTTGTGTGTATGCATGTGCGTGTGCCTACTCTCATTTAGGCCTATTTGCCTTTATCTGTTTGCTGTAAATAAATAAACTGGGTTGGCTAACCCATTAAAAAGCTACAAAGCTGTTTTCTCATTACCTCACACACCCATTCACACACAGAAGATGGGTCATTACACACACACACACACACACACACACACACAAACACTCTCCCCCACAGCACACACAGACACTTGTGCACACAAACCAGAGACACTGTACACAAATATCCCCTTTCCATATACATAACACACACACACACACACACACACACACACACACACACACACACACACACACACACACACACACACACACACACACACACACACACACACACACACTCACACACACACACACACACACACACACACACACACACACACACACACACACACACACAGACCCTGTGCCGCGGTGGTGGAATGTTAATGTGCATGATTTCACGTTTCAGAGAGAGAACGGGGTGGCAGCAGAGATACTCCCTTTGTTATTTATCTGAAAGGAGGGAGGAACCCAGAGTCAGACTGACATCACTGTTTATGCATGCAGCAGAGAGAGAGAGAGAGAGAGAGAGAGAGAGAGAGAGAGAGAGAGAGAGAGAGAGATACTTCAGAGATAGAGAGAGATACATCAGAGAGAGAGAGAGAGAGAGAGAGAGAGAGAGAGAGAGAGAGAGAGAGAGAGAGAGTGTTACTTCAGAGAGAGCAGCATTCCACCACATTCCTCACTCCTACTCCTCCTCTGTCCCTCGCTGGACCACTGGACCACTGTGTCTGTGTGCGTGGGTCACCACCAACCAACTCAGAAAGCCCACTACTACTACTAGTCTCTGTACGGACCACCATTCTACTACGCTTTGGGCTGAAGAAGATATCTCATATTTTGGACTTGTTGGAGTGCAGAGTGGAGCGATGAAGTAGAAGACAGCTTGATCAGGTACTGTGTATGATCACTGAACTTTTTAAAATCTATGCAGCAACAGGTTGGGTTTGTTTTTGTGTCCTGTGATAAACCAGAGCACTTGCACTATTATTGCTTAGCCTTCTCAAAGTGGTTTCCTTTAGGGGATCTAAATTGACCCATACAAGTCTGCAATTCTGACAGTGTACAAATGGAACCAAATGGACCCGTTTTAGAAATGTAAAAGTTTGAGAAACACTGGCTTAGCCATTGGCTACGAAACAGGGACACATTTTTCATTTCCAAACTAAAGTGGATAAAAATAAGTAATATTGCAAGTTAAATTCTTCAATGATTATTATTGTTATTTTATGATGGCTTGAGTGAGTGTATCGTTTGTCTTGAGACCTCTAAGGTCTCTCCAATAATTCTTTGGAATCATTTAACTAAAAATGCTATAACTATAAGACAATATCTGATTTGACATAATCTACTTTTTAAATATCTATAATATAAAATATCACATCTTGTTGAACTAATCATTGCCACAAATGAAGGCATCTTTATGGCATTAAGGCATTTTATTAATGGTGATATTGGAAATCATTGCAGCAAGCTATGTCATCAGCTTCAACTCTCTGAGCCATTAGAAGAGAGAGTGGATATGAAGTCTGCCTGTCTGTCTGTCTGTCTGTCTCTCTGTCTACCTGATTTGGGCTTAACCTGCACCTCCTCTCTGCTACCTCAGATTAGAGAGTACAAACTTCCTCTTTGTAGTGGCTTTCTCACTGCTGCAGGGCGGAGCTGACTGAAGCCAGGCTCACCTGAAATTCCACATGCCTGCCTCTCATTCTTTCTGTAGCACTTCCTTTGTGCAGCTTACCTCACCGGCCCCGTGAGGATTAGCCACCACACTCTGTCTGTTCAATCAATATTATGTTGAGGATATCATTGTGGTTTTAGTGTAATCCAATGCCGGTGTGTGCGTTTAAGCTTGTCAATGACCGGACATCTTTTCAAGTCGGTCTGAATAATAAGCACTGGTGAGAGACAAAAAACAAACAAACATAAAGCATTTATAGGGCTCAATAGTTGTATCATTGACAGCGTGTTCTTTCCCTTTATGTACGGATACAAAGCAATCTGTTCTTCCCATGTCTGTCACAACTAGTTTTTGTTTTGCTAACCTTGCAGCAATATTTACTCAGGTCTACTGGCCTGTTCGTTATAAATCACAGCTTTGGGATTTGATGGAAATGCATCTAAAATTGAGTGAACCAGTTTTTACGGTTTGCCTCTCGGTTTCTCCAGACAGAGTTTTGATCAAGATGACCCCTCATGTTACTACAGAGGAACACGGAGAGACTGAGACCCAGGGAGAGAAGCTACCTTTCGTTTGCCAACAGGTCTGAGCTGCGTGTGAACATTTGTAACAAAAATATTTGTTTCTGGGGGTCCCTGGAACAAAATATTCTGAGATGGGGGTCCACGGCCAAATACATATCATTTTGGGGGTCCTTGACATGACAAAGTTTGAGAACCAGCTGAACCACTGATATAGGCAGATTCTACAACATTTAATGTCTTCTAAATCCAAAAAGTTTTCTGAAAAAAGCACATGTTGCTATATCAGTGGTTCTCAAACTTTGTAATTTCAATGCCCCCAAAATGATATGTATTTGGCTGCGGACGACTCCCATCTCAGGGACCCCCAGAAGCAAAGATTTGAGTTAAGCCCTAAGCTAGATGCATATCTATTCTGCATCTAGCTTAGGGCCTCAGACCCGTTGGCAAAAACGAGCAGCCTGAACGAGAGACAGAGAGAGAGAGAGAGACAGAGTGAGAGAGAGTGAGAGAGAGAGAGAGAGGGCAAAGACCAACAAAGTGAGAGGGTAAAAGAGAGGAATGTGGGATAGCAAGGGCCAATGTGCATTGTAGCGCTCTGCAGCGGCTGGTTTCTCCACCGTGTGTAGACACTGTATCATGCCTGGAGGCCCTTGGCCATGTACCAGGTTTATTGTGTTGGCAGTGATGCGAACAGACTTCACCCCCCGAGGCTATAGTTGCTTCTCCTGTTCAATATGTGAGAAAATATCTCAACAGCCATGTGGACATGGCTTGGCTCCAGCGTGGATATGCACACCTTGAGAAATGTGACATTTTATACGGTACTGTCATGGCACTCTCACATGGTCCCAGACGGGAGATAGGTAAGATAAAGATAAAGTATCGTCTGAGACTGCAGGCAAATAACTGGTTCGGTCAAGCTCACTAGGTTCCCAGGAGTAAACAAGGCAGCTGTGTGCATACGTAGCTGAGTGGGACACATTTGAGTGATATATTGTACATACTGTACACAGACAGACAGTTTTATAGCATTACTTCACTACAAATGTATTTTGAACTGGTCTAGAGCGGCGCTGGTACTAAGCTACTCTGTTAAGCATTGTTGTTTGTGAGTACTGCTAAAGAGCCAGGCAGAAGACGTGTGAACTGTTGGTTAGAGAAACGTTCTTAAACATATTTATGGTGAGGATTTCAACAGGAATTAATAACATGTGTTTGAGCAGAGGAAGTGTTTGACAGATTAGTGACACTGAACTAACAGTCTGTTGTTCCTGGTTGGTTTGGGAAGAAGAACAGTACATATATACACAGGTCATTTCAACATCCCTCTGAAATGAAATGTGAGCAAACAAAAGAACACGTCTTGACCAGCATGTGAGAGGATAAATAGTTATGAATTTGGCATAATCATGCAAATGATGATTTATTTGGGATCGTTTTCCATCTCAACCTAACGCAGGTGACAGGTCCATACCCTAAGTTTAACAGAAAGTGATAATTAATTGCAAAAGAGAGAATCAATTAGGGTTTAATTTGTTATGTGTGACGTCGATGATTTGCATGTACTCTATGGACCCCCTGTGTGTCTGGAATAAAGTTTGAATTGAATTGAAATAGTTATGTTAACTAAATTCACAAAAGAACAGCTGTTCCTTTTGTGCTTTTATTTTTTGAAACATTAGTCTTTTGCATTTAATGGCATCTTCCTTTTCATATTTGTTTTTGCCCCACAGTGCCTTTGGCCTTATTGTTATGCGCTGTTGAATATTTAATATTCGCCCTATTACTCATTTATACATATCAACTTATATTATGTAGTTCACGTTAATAATAATTAAAGTTCAAGTTAATAGCGACCTGATAGCCAAGTGGTTATGGGCCTGGTGCAATGTACGGCCTGCTCAACCATTGGGTGTATGTTATTACCCTACTCCAGTGGTAGGCAACAGGCAGCCCGGCCAGAACTGGCTTGGCAGCGATTCTTTTGTAAAATGATTTGGGATATGGACACTGGACAGCAATATCTTTGAATTGATAGCCGGGTAGGATGAACACATAGTTCCATTTCATTTCATTGAATGTTATGTTTTCACTCTCAACTTTCCTCTTGAGACTTTTGGATGAAAAACTTCACAAACCAAAGCTGTGTTTCACATGCCTTAAACAATAACATTATTTCTCTCCGTTCTAAGGGACGCTGAACCATGAAAGAGCTCTTGTTCGAAAAGGAGTATCTGTCTCCTGATAAAATGCTATTTTGAAACCTTTTAATTAAAGTGCCACATTCAAGGATGAGGCCTGCTGCCTGCGCAAAAACGATTGCATTAGCATTTCTGCATGCACGTGCTTTTCTATCAAATGTTATACCACACACATTTTAACCCAAAATATGGTAGTTTATATAATATTCTTTTATATAAAGTTGTTTGTTGCAAGTTCCAGGTCCTAAATCAGCCATTGATTGTATTTAGGCCCACCATAATGTCTTTTAAACTTACTTGCTGACCCCTGCCCTACTCTGCCCTACTCTCTCTCCACTTGCACTGTCAAATAAAGGCTTAAAAATGCCCCCCAAAATAACATTATCATAAGCTGTCCTAGTTTACATGTTGACATGATAGTGCAATCACCAGTCATGTCCAACTCCCCACCTAGATCACATATCACCTCCACCCCCCACACTCTGTCCTTTCTTTCACGTCTCTCTGTTACTGTCTACTCTACTGCCAAAACCTCATCAAATAACGGCATAACGAGTGAAATATTGTGAAGGAAGACGGCATACTGACATAAACGTGTGTGTGTGTGTGTTACCCCTGTGTGTTCAAGCAGGTTTCTCCTCTGTTGGGATTGACTGAAGCTACAGATGGAGCTGAAGGTGTGGGTGGAGGGTGTAGCCAGGGTGGTGTGTGGTCTGTCACTGGACACTACCTGTCAGGATGTGGTCATCGCTCTTGCTCAGGCCATGGGTAAGTCTTCCAAGTTAGCTGATTAAGCTTCCCTGCTTGCTATCATTTCAAACAACCAATAATAAATCAATACCGGAATTATAAAATAGGTGCAAGTGTTACTTATTCAACTATTATTTGTTGCTTATTAGCATAACCTACATCATAACCTCCCATAATATATTGATATTTCACGTTTCAAAATGTACATCAAATTGCCCAAAATATATCATTGCTGTTGGGCAGAAACCTTGTATCTCCACAGTTTAAAAACTAGAACTGCACTCTGTTGAGGTGCCAACTTGCGCCTTGTGCACAAGTAGAGCGTGCCATGAGGTACGCTTACCACTGGCATCACCAGAATGCTGGTCCCTCATTGGCTGTTAATGATGACGTTACCAGAAATGCTGGTCCCTGATTGGGCTACGGGCTTAAACATAGGAGGACACCGACATACATACCCAGCCGATCGCAGTACTTGTGTGCTCTGCTTGCGCAAGTAATACAAATGAATATCCTACTTTGCCATGATACAATGTCACACAAAAGTAGCAAAAACAGACGACCTACAAGCTCACAACACAGTTGTGATGCGATGAGTTGTGAGCTTGTAGATATGCTATTTCTTTTTCAAGTGAAAGTGTCAGTGTGTCAGTGGGTTTTAAAAATATTGGACCAATGAAAAGTATTAACAAGAGCTTGTGATAATAATAACTACATCGGATCCATTGGAAAACAGATTATTTTATCAATTTCCTGAAAAGTATTCCTATGAGCAGTGTTGTATTAGTGATTTAATGGCGGGACGCTCATTTAATGACGTCATGCGCACATCGCTTAACACCTGCACTACCAGAGTTAACAGGTCAGACAATGGTCTATTGATATGCATCCAGGCTTGCTCCTTTGTTAAATAACCTGGTATGACACTACAGCTTTTGTAAACGTTGTTGAGGTGTGAACTTAAGGGTTGTTTGTTTTACATCGATGCATGTCCGTGCGCGTGCTGCTGCACAAAAAAGGACGGCGTGTACGCACGTGACACGACCAATACAATACTGCCTATGATGAGGAAGAAGTTATATTTCTGAGCATCGTCACTGTTGGGCAGAAACCTCGTATCTCCAGTTTCAAATTTGTATTTTCTTTTCTTGTAAAGTAAAGCCCTGCTTCACCATACAAGACTGCCGCACAAAACTAGTAAAAATAGCAGATCTACAAGCACACAACACCTCGCGGGTGTGAGGCGTTGTGTGCTTGTAGATCTGTTATTTTCACTAGTTTAGATCATTTTTAAAATGATAAATACAAAACGAACGGTTTTGGACAAGGTTTCCACCCGACAACGACAATATGTACTTTAAGGATCCAAAAAAACTAAATCTGGTTTGTTTGGAGATTAGATTTTTTGGCTATATTTTGAAACATGCGAAATATTTTGCTTTGCAGAACTGATTTAACGGTCGTCTCAATATTTCTTTAGGTCAAACGGGACGCTACGTTCTCATCATGAGGTTGCGGGCCACCGAGCGACAGCTCGTCGCGGACGACTGTCCACTGCATTACCTGGCCCAGCTGGGACAGCTGGCGACAGAGGTCCAGTTCATCCTGCAGAGGAGAGGTCCCAGCCTCAGTGACAGCCACGAAGGCAGCGGCACAAAGACACTTCACCCCTTGCCAAGACACACGGAGCAACCAGAGCCCTTCAAACGCAGGGGGCCACAAAAAGCTCTCACATTCAACCTGGGCCCCTCAACAGTCCCCAGGCGGACTAAAACGAAAAGATCTTGGTCTCCCTCGCCCAGAGCATCTCCGGAGCCCAGGGCTTCCCCTGTCCCGTTCATGGACCCTCCGAATCCTTCGTCTTACCCCGCCAAAGAGGAGGCGTTTAGGCAGGTCCTACAGCAGCAGGAGAGGCTGCAGGAACTGGAGGCACAGCTTCAAGCTCTGGAGAGAGAGTTGGAGTTCAGCGAGTGGGAGAGATGCTCTACTCCGCTGGCCTCGCCGGGCCTCCAAGATGAGCTGGAGGAACTGGAGCTGAGGCTGAGGCAGAACGAGGCAGAGCTGATGCACGAACAGTACTGGGAGGAACAACTGAAGGCAGAGGTGGACAAGGAGCAAGGTACGTGCTGGACAACAGATTGCATTACATTTTCTGTGAGAATCAGCAAGGCCGTTGTTTCAGCAAAGTTTTAGAATAATTGTTGTTCAGGCAGCAACACAACTAATTGCGTAAAATGTCATGCCGATCGGTCCAGCGGTGCTGGAGATTAGCTGTTCACAAGCGGACAAACAAATAGATGCGCAGACGGATAGGGGCGAAAACATAATCTTCTGCCTGGCAGAGATAATAAAGGATTCAGGACCATTCATTGCAACATACCCAGAACACAGTTGTATTTGGCAGAAAAGGCTCCGCTATGAGGAGACATCCATAGCCACCATCTACCAGATCATTTGGAAATAGCCTGCTTGGCATGGTACAGTAGTAGCAGGACCCTGTGTTTTCAGTGATCTGACACAACCATGCCTCTAAAGACAGCTTAGTGAGAGTGTGAGTTTCAGTATAAAAATGTGATTGATTTGTTTGAGCGTGATTGCTGAATGAAAAGTTTTGGATGTCCGATTTCATCAGTGACCCCAACAGAGGGTATGCGCGTGACATCATCATCATACCTGGAAGTTATGCAGGAACGCCTACTGAGTGGCAAAAAATACTTTCAGCCCATACATCCAAACAGAAAAGTCCTATCTGATCGCATTAAATGACGTTAAACTCACTTAAATTGCCACTCACTTTGCCACTCGATTTGCTACTCGATTTACCATTCACTTTATGCATGCGCATACCCTCTATACCATAGAGGTAGTTTATAGGTATCATGGACCTAATTCAACAACCGGACACGTCTTAGATGTGTGTGGCCAGTGTATAACATGATTGTATTTGTAATGTACATTTGTAATGTAATTTTTGACTTTGCACTATTAGTTTGTGTTGGTAGTTTCTGAGTATTTTTGCTTTGTTTAACAATGACAGTGAGATACTTGTTTGCACTAACTAGCATTGACTGCTATGGTCTTTTTTGCAAGACACTTTATGTATATATACTTATATATTATTCGCCCCCTCTATTGATGCACCTTCTCTTTATTGGTACTGTACTGCTCTTTTTTTTGTTCTCTTGTTTCTTTCCCTCTTATCTATTTTTTCTTACGTCTCTGTAACTTTGTAAATAACTGTATACTGCTGTGCTACTACTGGACAACTGAATTTCCCCCGTGGGATAATAAAGGTATCTATCTATATCTATCTATCAAAATGCATATATTTCTGCCTGTATGGTGGATAGGTGGATTACTCAAAACCGCAAATGCCATAAACTCATGACACGTCCTGTCTTTAACCGTGTTCAGATATACAGAGACATCTGGACCAGATCTGCTCTTCAATCGATGACCACAACTACAAGCTCCAGGAGCTCCAGGCCCATTCTGCCCACCTGGGCCAGAACCTGAAACTTGAAGCCCAGCGGCAGAGCTCTCGGCCAGCCACGCCGCAGCCAGAGGAGGCTCTGGGGCCCCTGAAGGAGCAGCTCCAAAGTCGCCTGCACCAGGGAGCAGAGTTGGACGCAATGCTGACCCAGACGGAGAAGGAGCTCCAAACTGCAGAGGCAAGGCTGCAGGTACAGGTATATATGATGCTTCATCCCTCAGCTAAAGACCTCTAAAACATCTCTCTTCTTCTTCTTCTTCACGTTCTCTTTTTGAATGATTATTTGTTTAGCCAGAATAGCCACAAGGCAATGCAAAGCTATTGGGGAAAAAGCTGTCTATTTGTTTGACTGTTTATTATAAGACAGTAGAGAGACAGTAAAGTCAGGATAGAGAGGAGGAATTAAGGACTTAATGGACCCAACTATGTTATTGGAATATGAACTGAACACCCTCTCTCCCCGATGACATCATTGTATAACTCTGATATGACAGTAGGAGAATATAGACATCTCGCTTTTCCCATCGTCTCAATGTATTATGTCTTACAGTGACCCCGTGTGGTTAAGAAATATATAAAAATGAATACTCATCACAACACCACAGCAGAATGACAATCCAGAAAATCTATTGAGATTGTTTTGTTTTGGCCATTGCCATATAATGTGTGTTACTACACTGGCATTTGTGTTCAATCAGCCTGGTCATCACAGACCAGGGGTCTTCAACGTTTTCAGGCCAAGGACACCTTAGTTGAGATAGATGAAGCACTATTATCATAGATTCCTTATAGTTTCATTGTTTGACAGCACAAATGTCAGAGTATTTTGGATTCATGTCAATTTGGGTTTTCAGATATTTAACCACTTGAACCGTAAATGCTTAATAAACTTGACCTTTCACTCTGTACTTAGTCTGCTCTTTTTCCCCTCTACACCAAACCTCTTTGCCAAAAATAGCCGATCTACAACCTCACAACGCCTCGCGCCGTGAGGCTTCGTGAGGTTGTAGATCTGCAATTTTTGGCAAAAGTTCTCAGAATGTGGACTCTAGGGTTCAAATGGTTACCGTATTTTCCGGACTATAAGGCGCACTTAAAAGCCTTTAATTTTCTCAAAGAACTACAGTGCGCCTTATAGTCCAGTGCGCCTTATATATGGATCATTCATTGACATTGACATTCCCTTTAGCACAGCTCCATCTGTTTGATGCATAACGCAACGGTAGCGTCTATTATGTGCGCCTTATAGTCAGGTGCGCCTTATATATGAAAACAGTTTGAAAATAGACCATTCATTGACAGTGCGCCTTATAGTCAGGTGCGCCTTATAGTCCAGAAAATACTGTAATATAAAAAAGGAGAAAGAATGTTTCTATCTACACAAAGATTTGGAGGACCCCCTAGGGGTCCCGGACCCCCTGTTGAAGACCCTTGTCATATACTAAAAACTAAAAGAAATGCTGACCTGCTTCCTTGTGTAGGTGAGGAGCCAGGCCATTGAGGAGCTGAACAAGGAGTTGAGACAATGCAACCTGCAGCAGTTCATCCAGCAGACCGGTGTCCCTCTGCCTCCCTCGCACACTGACCACCACGTCACCGACCAGTACCTCTGCAACGCTGGCATTCTGGAGGACGACCAGCCCGGCTCCATCTCTGTCATGTGCTGACCAGGACATGGACAGATAAACAACCTTATGATTAATGGGATGGGACGATATGAAAATGTCATGTCACGATTATTGCCAGTGAGGCTTGTTTTGACTTGCTTGGTATTTGTATTTTTAATTTAATTATCTATTATTATTTTTTTTTTAACATTGTCGAATTTTTTAACATGTTCAAAATAAAGACTTTCATTCATTGTGACCAAAGGAATTGCGGTTTACGATATCATCGCCATAATCAAAATATCCCCAACATCCATTATCCTGGGGCGGAACATTTGCCAAAAAAATAGCAGATCTACAAGCGTTGTGAGCTTGTAGACCGGCTACTTTTTGGCAAAGAGATTTGGTGGAGAGTAAAGGAAAAAAATCAAATATGTTATTTCCAGGTCCGTATTACCAGTTCGTTAAATAAAAGTGAATTGATCCCAGTGCATGGCGGAGGATCATTTCAAGATAAATGTAAATCTCCACGATACAATTATTGTGATTGTTATTTATCACGATAATAACGATTATCGTCCCATCCCTACTTATGATCTGGGCAAATGATATACATTTTTAATTTCCTCTGGATCCAGAGTCCAGACTGAGGGAAAGATTATCCTGCAAGCAACGCATCACTTTTCCAGAATGTCTGAATGATCTCCAGGACACTTGTTTGTGTGTGTGTGTGTGTGTGTGTGTGTGTGTGTGTGTGTGTGTGTGTGTGTGTGTGTGTGTGTGTGTGTGTGTGTGTGTGTGTGTGTGTGTGTGTGTGTGTGTGTGCACATTTGTATGTGTGCACATTATGGGTGCGTATACCGTGCGTTTGGAAATGCGCACCCCGAACGCACTCACGTATTAGTTTGTATTGGCCAGTGCGCTCAGTGCGGTATTTCCGAACGCACCCCAAGAGATGAAACACTGTGATCTGAAAACAAGCTTTGATGATTATTTAATTATAACCAAACAATCAATATGTGATGATATTATTTTCTTTTATATTTAGCTTTTTTTTTTTTTTTTAAAGGAACACGATTTTGTACATTAAATAATTTAACTTTGCCTTGATTTCTCTGTATTTGTGTTGTACTGGCTTTAAATCACCTAAAGAGAAAATACTGCAACAGCCTGAATTTTCACCCACTGCTTAGTTCTCCACTACTGTGAGAATAGTAATTTTAATCCATTTATAGACCATCCAGGAGTGCAGTAGACCTACACATAACAAATGGACTGGGTAAGGTCTCAGAGTAGCATTTATAATATACAACTCTGTCATATATTTCTTGATCCAAGGATATATTTCACTCTCAGAGTTAAGGTTTTACACGTATTAACTGATCCATATCATCGAGTATCTTTACCCAGTGGTGTGAAGTAAATATGTAAGTACATTTACTCAAGTACAATTTTAAGTTACTTTTACTTTGCTGGAGTAGCTAACCTATTTCCAATTTTCAGTGGGCCTACATCTCAGAGGCAAATGTTGTAGGCTACTTTTACTTCACTAGAATTATTTGAAACATTAAAACTTGAAATGGGACATTCTGCGTAATGAGTAGGCCTACTTTTACTTTTGGTACATTTTGATACCAATACTTTTGTACTTTGACTAAAGTATCATTTTGAATTCCAGACTACTACTTGTCAGTCTTGTAATATAGTATTTCTATATCACCACTCTGTCTTACTTAGTTGAATAGCATCAGGTGTCAACTCTACAGTCTGAGCCGCTGTCAAACAAACAACAGTGGGACTGTGCACTGTGGTGCAAAAACACGCGTCTATATTTTTGGTAGAATTGCTTCCTGGAAGCCTGGTGAGGCGAGGTTACCTGAACGCTGAATCCTGAGACTGACATGAAGACAACCAACAGGTTTAGTCATAACAGACACATTTTGCATAAAAGACGCTTCAAGGTCAAGGGCCTTTTTTAAATTTGGGACAACTCCACTGAATTCATAAACCGCGCCTGTGCGTTTGTTTACAGTATGGTTTCCGTGAAGCAAAGTACAGGTGTAGGGTCCGCCTCACTCGACACGTGACCAAATATAGGACAATATTTATCTGTGTGAATGAATGTGATTTTACCTCTATGGATTGTTCTGGTTAAATAGGTATAGGTTCTTAACATGAATAACTAGGCTACGGTAGAACTATGTACATAGCCTATTTGAACGAAATTACCAACCCATTACACCCAGAGCAGAGAGATAACTTCCACCGACATACATAAAGTAAAATTAATGTACAACTGGTCCTTTCAGTGACTTACAGCTCCCCCGTGTGGTGAATCATAGTACATTCCACATTCACCTTCTCAGGGGCAGTGTGTCAGCAGTGCTGATTGCTGAAGAAGCCAAACAGGTTCTCAAACTTTTGAATTTCAGTCAATCTCTCTCTCTCTCTCTCTCTCTCTCTCTCTCTCTCTCTCTCTCTCTCTCTCTCTCACACTCTGCCTAGTTAGTGTGGTAGATATAGACAACACACACTAGCCTAGGTCAGAGAAACTTTTATGCCAGCTAAAAGTAACCCTGTTTTTTGTTGAGCTTTTTTTGTTCATTGAGTTCAATGGACGTTTTTTGTAACCATTACTGTAACCCCAAAAGTCAAATCTCTGTCCCTTTTCTGATTGTCCAAAAGGTCAGGAGAGTTATAACAATATGTTATGAATGGAATGGCAATTGATACAGAATTCATCAAGACATGAACAGAACTTTCTAGTATAAACCCATGAACTACAAGTGTGCAAATGGCATCCCATATGAAGAAGAACCAATTCTTTATGTGGGAAACCAAGACGGAATTCATTTCCCAGTGGATTCCTTGTGGCTCGCATCAGTGCAACCACACTTGCAATTTCCTAGAATTGCACAGTTCTCAATGATATCAGTCTAATTTGTCATACTGTATCTACTGTATTATCCTGTAGTGTGTGTGTGTGTGTGTGTGTGTGTGTGTGTGTGTGTGTGTGTGTGTGTGTGTGTGTGTGTGTGTGTGTGTGTGTGTGAGAGAGAGAGAGAGAGAGAGAGAGCGTGTGAGCATGTGGGGGGTCTCAGCTTTTTTTACAAGAAAACGAGCTCTAAGGATAACAGTTTGGGAACGATAATTATGCACAAACTTTACTTAATTTAAATCAGTGTTTTTTTTTCTTTTTTTCTGGTGGTCCAGGGACCACCAATGGTCCTTGAAGGGATTCCAGATGGTCCCCAAAATTATTGAGAGTTGGTAACCAAATAGACCCAATAGATCTTTACATTTTGAGAGCGTAAATTAAACCAAATGGACCTGTACGGGTCCATTTGGTTTCATTTGACACTCTCTAGAGTTCAATTATTGTTAAATATCTGCATTACTTATTTGGTATTTGTACTTTACCTAATATTTCCAATTTCCAATACTTTTACTTCTACGCCACTACATCTCGGATCAAACTTTAGTTACTAGTCACTTTGCAGATATAAATTATAATATTATAAAACATAGCGGCCTACATAAACCACTTTAGCCCTATTTTATATCTAGCCTAGTAAACAACCAACTTCCGTAATCTGTGAAATAAATTAAATGTTTTCTGGAAGTGGGTGGTTTACGAGGCTATTTCATACCTTGGATATTTGAAAATAGCCAATGTGTTTTGAGCTTGTAGATACACTATTTTCAAACATGTTGTACTGTTACTTTTGGTACTTTTAGTTTTTTGTCGCATTCCTAAGACAAAAATGTGATAACAATAAATTTACCCCCATTCGTTCCGGATGGGGACCCGTTTCGAAACGGGTCCCCATCCGGAATCAATGGGGGTAAATTTACTCGAATCAAAATTTTGTCTTAGGAATGTGACAAAACCCCAAAAATATTATTGAACTCTACTCTCCATGGCATGAGTAATCAATACAAAAAAAGTCATTTTGGGGGTGAACTACTCCTTTAAGTCCATTTTGATGCCAACACTTTCATACGTTTTCGCAATTACATTTTGAATTCTGGACTTTTACAGTAGAGTATGTCTACATTGCAGTAATTGATACTTTTACTTAAGTAAAACATTTTGAGTACTTTTTCCAGGACTGCACCATACAGTATGATTGTGAATGTATGTGCATCTGTCTCAGTGATTGAGCCATGTGTGGTGACTTGGGCTCATTGACCACCTGTCCACTCACAAGTGACAACATCAATAAATAGAGCCATCTAGAGCAGGGCAGCTGTCACACACACACACACACACACACACACACACACACACACACACACACACACACACACACACACACACACACACACACACACACACACACACACACACACACACACACACACACACCACAAGGGACATCAGCTGATGAGTGACACCAGTCTTTTTCGGGGATATTTATTCTTTCTGGTACAGTGTGAGAGGGGGTATCCTCAGCTTTCCCTAAAGTGTGGGAAGGGCCAGGCTAAGATAAAGATAATATACAGTATGTAGGCCTACTGTACATTAAGATTTCCCCGATTGAAAACTGAATTATTACACTAGCCAGTAGTTGTGGATTACAGTATGCCACTGTAGTTTTAGTATCAGTCTTAATTAAAGTGAAGTTTCATTACAAAGAACTAATTGTGTGCTTTATTTATCTGCAAGCTTAAAACTCATGATCATTATTCAGTATTTGAAAAGTACAGGAAATAAGAATCCACTATTTTGTACTGTTTGCAGAGGAGCTGCATGGAACTCTGTGACAAAATATCGCTAGATATGAAATATTATTGATTAAACAATGACATCTCTAAACCAACATTTCACCCTTATTTGCTGCCTGTATATCTGATGTAATCTAAACCATAGGTTCCCAAACACAGGGTTGTGACCCATTAAAAACAAAATTCAATTATTGTTTTCAGTACTTTCACAAAGAAATAAAGGAAAATTCGAAGAAATTCCATAAATTAGAAAACAAATGTTTCAGAAGTAGTGACAATAGGTGATCTACAAGCTTGCAACACGGCGTGCAATCGTAGATCTGCTATTTTCACTAGTTTGGGTCCCAGGCAAACGTTTAATCTCTCTAAACAAGAATCTTGCGAGAGAGTTATTTAAAAGTTTTGAGGTATTCTTATTTCTCGTTCTGTCCTCTGGTATCAAAGGGAAACCCCGGAAGCAGAGCAGCTACAGTGTCAGCTGTTACATGCTTGCTTTTGGGGTTAGACCACCGCCCCGAGACCCCCCCTCTCTGGAATGCACAGAAGCAGCAGCATCTGAAGACACCTGGTGCCTTGCTCATGGGTCAAATATAGAAAGCCTTTGTGCTCCTCCTTCAGAAAGAGGCTGGACTATCTGACAGCAAGGGAAGGCACGCAAGTCCTCTCTAGGCTCAGATCCTGTTGTGATTGTCAAGGCACTAGGCAGATAGACCACTGGGTGAGAAGGACTGATCACAAGCAGCTACAGCATAACTTCTCTTTCCCCAGTTAGTCAAAGGTTGGGAATCAGCTTTCTAGACAAGATGACGGAGTAAGTGCTTTCCTTTTTCATTATCATTATCATTTAAACCAGTGTTTCTCAAACTTTCAAATTTCAAGGTCTCCCCTTAACCTTATAGACTTGAAAGGGTCAATGGAACCCACAGAGTCCCTGGAATTCCCTTTCAGAACCACTGATTTAAATGCATATTATCAACACAGATGATGTGTTCGCATGTTGTGATTAAAATTCTAAAGGCCGTCCTGCCGATTTCATGTTTTTGACTCTCAAACCTTTTTTCCTTCTTTCATTTCATTTCATTTCATTTCATTTATTTTTGTTTCTCCACAGCAAAAGGATGTCTTCAAGCCGCCGCTATGAACTGAAGGTATGTTGACACAGTGCTGATGGCACGCTACAAAAAGACACATGATGCTTTTCATTCACCCCTCAAGCTCACAATTTGCTAGTACTAGTAGATCAACTATTTTCTACAAATAGATTCTGGGGTAGAAGGGGAAAACTAGCAAATTACAGACCCCTGGGGGCCCCAAATGAAGTATATACCGGTAGGTTCACAACGTGATGTGTTCTGAGCTTGTAGATCTGCTATCCCCCCCCCCCCCCCCCCCTGAATGTTCACTTGTAGATCTGCTATTTTCACTGAATGTTCACTTGTAGATCTGCTATTATCTTATCTGCCATTTTCGAGAAATGTACTTTTTTGCTAAACGCTTGCCTATTACAAGCCCAGAAAAGGGCTGCTAGGGATCATCATGGTTAAAAATCTATCTATTGTAAATTATTCTCTTAAAGAAAGGCTACAGAATATGAGGTCCTATTTCCCCTGTTGTGTAAATGTAAACGGCAAAGGTCGTCATTCGTCAACAAAATTATTACCATTATCAGAAATTAAAAGGCGAATCTTCTGAAATCTGAAAGAATTACTTTATAACCAAAGTAAGAATCTAACGTAAATGACATGTTTATTGTTCTTCTGTGGCAGAGCTTGATGCTTCAGATCGGAGAGCAGCTGGTGGAGCAGGCAGCTCTGGAGCTGGAGGAGGAGCAGAAGAGGTACATGGAGGAGAACTGTCCCCCCCTCGACCTGCCTGGGTCCCAACAAGAGCTCATGGTATGAACAATACACCCATATGAGCACCGTGCTGTCCTCATGGAATCAAAACCTCCTTTCTTTCTTCTTCTCCTTTCTTAATTTCCCTATTTGCGGTGAGGTTAAGTAACTAAGTAGTTTTACTCAAGTACTGTTCTTAAGTACAATAATATTGTGAGGTATTTGTACTTTGCTTGAGTTGGAAACACTCAAGCAATTTCCAATACTGTTACTTCTACTCCACTACAAAATAGACAAAATATTGTACTTTCACTCCGCTACATTCATTTTTTTGAACTCGTAAACTTTGTTTATCCATATATCAATTCTGACCATATTGCAATGCATTGTGAGCTTGTAGATCAGCTATTTTCAAGAGATGTACATTTGAAAACTTGAAACAAACAACATTCTGCATAATGAGTACTTTTGCTTTTGGTACTTAAAGTAGATTTTGATGCCTATACTTTTGTACTTTTACCCAAGTACATTTTGAATTCCGGACTTTTACTTGTAACAGTAAACAGTACTTTTTCCAACACTGTCTATTTATCATTTTTGAAGGAGAAATGTCCTGATGTGCAGCCAGAGGCCTTTATATGTTTATCTTTGTTTATCTTGTATCTCCAAGTTTCAAAAATAGTATGCTCTTTCTAAATTAAAGCCCTACTTCATCACACAAGAGTGTTGCTCAAAAGTAGTGAAAATAGCAGATCTAATAGCGAGGCGTTGTTGTGTGCTTATAGATCGGCTATTTTCACTATAGTTTAAATCATTTTAAGGCCTTTATGTTAATCTTCTCCATCTCTCCTGGGCAGGAGCTGTGCAAGAGGTTCCACAAGGAGATCGACCTGGTCGACGACGAGCGCTACGACACTGACCTCAAGTCCACCAAGAACATCAAGGATGTGAGTCACAGTCTACACATTACAACCTCTCCTATTGCAGTGGCTCTCAAACATTGTCATGACACTTATTAGACCACGTACGGTCCCCCATTTGAAAAGATATGCCAGGGACATAGTTAGTACAGCTATGCAGCCCACAACAGCCCTTTCAATCTGGCTCAGCCCTATTGGCACGACGGTTTGTGCGTTGGTCTGGCAAATGGGAGCCCCAGGTTCAAGCCCCGCTGCCGCTCATCACTGCATAGTGTTAAAAAGTAGCATACCAATGGAGTACAGAGTAGCCGAAACCGAAAAAATCCCCTTTAAATGTTTTAACTCTTATACAGTAGGCTATAGACAAATCGTAGAGACATTCTCAATGGTTCACTACAATTTTTGCATTAGCAAGAAGATATTTAAAAGTTAGAAGTATAACTTGTAAAATACTTGTAGTAAAACACTTGCACACCAATAGAAAGCATAATCTTGAAATATATACAGAATGTCCATTCAGGACTAAAGGCCCTTTCTCACTGGGCGCGATAACTATAAAAAATATTGTTTTTCAATTGAAGTGGATGGTAGCGTCCACACCACAACGATAAAGCCGCCATAATTGATGTGAACGCCGTCGCCGACATATCGTTATCGTTATCGTGCCCAGTGGGAAAGGGCCTTAAATGCTGTAAGCAGGAGTGAACGGTTGTTGTCGTCTTTGTCTTGTCAGATTGACGAGCTGAAGATGAAGATCCGGGATCTGGGCGGGAAGTTCAAGAAGCCGGCGCTGAAGAAAGTACGCATGTCGGCCGACCAGATGTTGCAAGCACTGCTGGGCTCCAAACACAACACACGCATGGACATGAGGTCCAACCTCAAACAGGTCAAAAAGGAGGTCAAGGAGGAGGTGAGTGGAACTATAGCCTACAAGTGGCATTTCATAAAGAAGTGATTCTCAACCATTTTAATTTCAAGGACCCCCAGTTTGATGCATTAGGCTACGGACACCCATTTAATGGTATTTATATCTCTGAGACCCCAATTTATATGTAAAATCAATGTTAATTTAACTCTGAGAGTTTACAAATGGAACCAAATGGACACTCTCTGAGTTACATACCCATAAAGGTCCATCATTTAGCTGGGGACCCCCTGGGCTGGAACTCCCTCAAGGACCCCTGGGGGTCCCCGGACCTGCATTATAAAGCCTGATTTATATTCATGTCCTACGGCTGCGACAGTGTCGATCACCAAAAATAGTTGATCTACAAAGTCGTACTGATCAGGCCTCAAAAAAGAAAGAAAAAATTGTTATTTTAAATTAACACTTGTAAATAATGACCCTATCACATTAACAGACAATATAACAAGAGAAAGCCTCAATACAACAAATAACTAAAAACTACAGAGAAAACATACCAATTTCCTCAGTTCCTCATAATGCAAGGCATATTAGGCCGTGGTGTGTGTGTGTGTGTGTGTGTGCGTGTGTGTGTGTGTGTGTGTGTGTGTGTGTGTGTGTGTGTGTGTGTGTGTGTGTGTGTGTGCGTGTGTGTGTGTGTGTGTATACATCAATGGGGAAACGAATTACAGTATACTTGTGCTAAGCTTTTGTTAATCTCACTCAGAGAGCGCACCAAATGGAGCCAGGTTCACTTTGACACTTCCAGTGTTGTATTAACACCCAGAGTGTCCCCTTGTCCCCCCCCCCCCCCCCCAGGAGAAGCAGGCAGGTGACTGGAGGAAGAACGTGGAGGACAAGGCTGGCATGGACGGCAGGAAGAAGCAGTTTGAGGGATCAGAGCAGGCCTCCTAGAAGAGCTCCACATGTACCTAGGGCTGTCACCATTATGACATTTTACATGACGATTAATTGTCACTCAAATCATTGCGATTAACGAAGTTGCACATGGCAGACATCAAAGGAATGACTGACATATTTGACAACTTTACACTTAACGTTGAAAGTGGAAATAGCCGATCTACAAGCTCACAACGCGTCTCATCGTAACTCGTTGTGAGCTTGTAGATCTGCTATTTCCACATGTGAAAATATATGAAAATCTTTCAACATGGAAACGATTATGACAAAATAATTGCGATTATACGATTATGTAATAATTGTGACAGGCCTACATGTACCCTGTGCAGTGGTGTAAAGTATTGTAGGTCTACTTAAGTACAGTTTTGATTAAGATTTTTTGTTTGTACTTTTTTTACTCCATTACAATTATGTATTTGAATACTTCTAACCACTTCAGCCCTATATACATTTCGCCCATTTGAAAAATAGCAGATCTACAAGCTCACAATGCATCGTGATGCGACGCATTTTTAGCTTGTAAATCGACTATTTTCAAAAGATACATTTTATACATTTGAAAACTTGTGAAATGGGACTTTCTGCATAATTAGTACTTTCTACTTTTGGTACTTTAAGTACATTTATACTTTTTTAATTTTACTCAAATACATTTTGAATACTGGGCTTCTACTTGTAAGGGTGCCCTCACACCAAAATGCCTATGAGAGTGGAATCCGCGTTCCGCCAATGCATTTCAATGAGAGTGAAGCGGTTTCATGCCAGCAGAGGATTTCTGCAAAAAACGCTCCCTTAGGGGGACCAAAATACCTAGAGTGGAATCCGCCAATGCATTTCAATGAGAATGGAGCGTTTTTTTGGATTCCACTCTAGGTATTTTGGTGTGTGGGCACCCTTATCATTGAAATGCATTGGCAGAACGCGGATTCCACTCTCACACCAAAATACACCAAAATACCTATGAGAGTGGAATCCGCATTCTGCCAATGCATTTCAATGAGAAGGGAGCGGTTTCATGCCAGTAGAGGATTTCTGCAAAAAAACGCTCCATTCTCATTGAAATGCATTGGAGTATTTCTATGTTGAAGTATTGATACTTTTACCTTTAGTGAGTAGGCCTTTTGTAAGTAGGTCTACTTCCTCCCATTGTGGAAGAAGTATTGATATTTTACTTGAGTTAAACTATCAATACCAACATGTAACAATAATCTGTTAAAAACAAAAGTCCAATATTCAACATATATTTGAGTAAAAGTAAAAAAGTATCATAAAATACACTTAAAGTATCAAAAGTAAAAGTTTTCTAAATGTATATAAATCTTTTACTTTCAAATAGCCTAAGTAGGGCTGAAATGGTTAATGTATGTTTTGTAATAATAATTCAAATCTACAAAGTAGTTTTCAAATAATAGTGTAGTGGAGTAAAAGTACGATATTTGGCTCTGAGATGTAGTGGAGTAGGAGTAAGTATTGAAGTATTGAAAACTTTTATACTCCAGACTAGTAAAGCATAAAATGAAAAAAACCTTACAATACTTGAGTAAATGTACTTAGTTACTTTACACCTTTGCATTCACCCCTCGTTTCTGATACAACGGCATTTGCTCTGTTTTCAAAACAATTACCAAATCACTGTGCTATTGTTCACTATTGAATTCATGTTTATTTATCACAATGTATACCTTGTACTGTAAAGAATTTATATAAAGATTGGATGTACTAAATATCTGGTTTGTGTGTTTTGTGTGGCAGTAGCTATTACATTTATCATAGAAATGTCCTTGTGGAAATGAGACTGCGTCGATACCGATGTGGCTTGTAGCAATCCGATCATTAGTCATTTAGTAATGGTAGAAATATACAATAGAGTCGGCCATGATTTGGGGTGCCTAGCATTTAAACTAAAAATGTATTCTTGCCTGTATATTTTCTCTACCATCAATTCAAGGCCATCCATCATGTCTACTTGTTATAGATGCACGTTGTCTGCAACCATAAATTAGTTAGCCTACAATATGTCATCTTTTGCCACACTGTAGTCTCCAGGGGTAGATCATTACATCAGCCCTCTCTCTTCCTCTCAAGTCCAGTGGTTCTCAACCTTTTCGTGACCCCCAAAATAATCATATTTCAACTGGGGACCCCCCACCCTGACAAGCACTTGGAATTGTAGGAGGTGGCATTACATTAGTTTGACGCCATCTGTTCCATCGTGAAAATAGCAGATCTACATGCTCACAACGCCTCGCAAGATCTGCTATTTTTAGCCTCTAATATTTGACAATTTGGCCAATGTTTGACCAGAGGTACTAACAAGGTCTTAAAAGTCCTTAATAATTTGTCCCTTTAGAAATGTGCAGATACCATGTATATATACACTTACACTGTATGTTGGTCTGTTTACTGTTGAGTGAGAAAACATTAAGCTAAACATTTGGGGACCCCCCAAAATAATTTGGGGACCCTCCTGGGGGTCCCGACCCACAGGTTGATAACCACTGCTCTAGTCCACATGTACACACTACATGATATTAACACACCAATGAATGAATAATGACAGGACACAATATTCTGCATTAAAGTTTTTAAATAAAGAATAATTCACACCTCAGAAAATAATAAAATAAGAGAGAATTTCCACATACTACAGATTGATTCCATACAATATCTGTAATTACAATTATTAAATTATTTTATTTATATAATATGGCATGTCTGTACACCACTTGTCAAAGCTCCTGCTGGCTGCATAACATTTACACACGCGTCTTGCCTGAGTTACCGGGATAAGGTAACTCGTAGATAAGATACAAGATGGCTGTAGTCAACAATGGCTGACTTCCTTGTAGACTTTAGGAAGGAGACTCTTGACAAAGACCACTGAAAACAACAAACAAGGGGGAGGAGGGTGTCGTGATATGACTGCGTTGAGAAATCGACATTGTTCATATATATATATATATATATATATTTGCTCGTTTTTACAGAAATTCCATTTCTTGTTAGCAGTAGATCACATATTTATTTTGCTACGCAATTAATGTTACATCATAGTGAAGGCAGTAAGAAGTCCCCTTTGTCAGCCATTTTGCCTTTGTCTTTGCCACCTCAAACACACGCCCTACCAGAGCACGTTTCATTTCCAGTCTCTACAATGCAGCACGCACACTTTGTGGTAATTGCTTGAAAATATCGTAATAATGTTAACTCGGTAAAGTTACAATAATCAGATGGTAAGAAAAAGAGGCACTACTAGTGAAGATCTGAAAGACACCAAAGTCTTCCTCGCTTTTGTTTCCTGATCAGCACCTTTTGGACTGCAGAGAGGGTAATAATAACCCTCTCATGGTCGCTTTCAACCCGTGTTTGACATTTGTTGTTGATAGAACAATTAGAATGTCTATTTGTTTCTGGTGTTGCAAAATGGAGGAGATCTTTTCAACAATCTTCAACTAGTTAAAGGAAAATGTCAACTCCAAATTTGTTTCAGTAGATTTCAAACCTCGACTCTTCCAGTTCCACCACTTAAACCCTACAATATATACTATGTAGATGGAGTTCTCCAGGGTTCTGTACCTTGGCCCCTTCCTCCCCCCCCCCCCACCCCCCTCTATATCAAATCTCGTAGCCGAAAATAGACAATCTACAAGCGTTGCAATGCCTTGTGAGGCGGTGCCTTGTGAGATTGTATACGGTATGTGCTATTTTCGGCAAATGTTCACCTATTATGACATGCCCAGAATAGGGAAGCTAGGGTTCATGTGGTCTCTGAGAGGGAAATTGAAGACAAATAGCAATGAACGGAGGCCATTTTACTCGCACTATACTGTAGAAATAGTAGCAGCCACCAGAAAGGCCATACACCATTCATCATTGAGAACAGTGTACTCCACTCCACTGTCAGGTTAAGGGACACAATGGACTATCCTATTTCTGAAGCTATTTAAACTTTTTAAACTGAAACTTTGATTTCTGTGATACATACTGTAGCTATGCATTGTAAGTTATTTTATTCTGCTCCCAGGCCTGTGGTGTTTTGCCCCACTAAGTCTAACCATCACTGTCATGGCTGTGTTGACGTGAAGGTTGTGCTCTGTTGTGGACAGTCTGAGATTACCACCTCCCTTGGGATTTAGCATAATGTTTCTCATGGCTCTTTAGCTCTTGCCTCGCTTTCTGCTTAACGTCTAAAGGCTGCAGCATACTCCATACGAAGGCTTCCGCAGATCAATAAGAACAAAATTTGCAGAGCAAACAAACAAACGCAGTGCCTTGCCGAAGTTCTTTTCTAACCAGCTGAACACCACCGCAGAGACACCGAAGCGAACATCGCGCGTGATTGGTCGGACACTCAATGCGCCCTCATTTATACTGCTTTATTACCGCAATCTGCCAGCAACATAACCATGGACAATTTTGAGAAAGAAAGTTTTGAGTCAGGAGGTAGAAACTACAAACCTCTATAATCCCTGTCTGAGGGACTACAAACCCAACCTGATGGCAACTCATTAACGCAGAGAGATAGCACACAAGTTGTCCGCTGTGTCTGTCTCCAGAAATGTCAACGTCTCTGGGATAAATTATGTCAAAGCACTTCGGAGGTTGATGTAAACAAATAGCGGAGATCCAATCACTGTTCCAGCACTGTATACAGTGGGCAGGGCCTAACGTTCAGAGCCACATCGAGTATAAAACAGCTTAGTCTTCGAGAGAGCTTTGTTTGACTCGGCAAGACCTGCCAAAAGCTTGACTTGGTTTGTAGTATGCTGCAGGCTTTAGTCTCGACCAGAGCGTCCCGACAGCGCCCATGTCTCTCCTTCTGCTTGTTTTTCAGAAGTATTAGTTAGTTTCTTTTCTTTTAAAAGATATGTTGGTCCTCCATGCAACGTTATGTTATGATACAGTGTACTGTACAGGATAGGGTGCAAGGCAGGACGGAGCTATTCCAGGTAGATGTCCTCTGTCGGGCAGGAGAACTCCACAAACTCCTTGTAGTACAACTGGAAGGCTTTCCTGGAGGACAAGGGGATGTTTACAGTCAGTCATAGAGCTTACAGTCATACTCTAAGCCAGGGGTCTTCAACGTTTTCAGGCCAAGGACCCCTTAGTTGAGAGAGAGAGATGAAGCAAGGACCCCCACAACCTTTTCATAGATTCCACATAGTTTCATCGTTTGACAGCACAATCATCAGTGTATTTCTGATTAATTTCAATTTGTCTTTTCAGATATTTAACCACTTGAGCCTTCATTACCTAATAAACTATGGGTAATGTACGAAATAATCCATCCCTTTGTGGTTTGGTTAATGTTTACTTTGTAGTGGACTTGGGATGCAACCAGTTTGTTGTGCGTGGTGTTCCAAATAGTAGAATTTCACAATGTAGCCTAGGTAAAAATGATGGTTCATAGCACTGAAGATGCCAAACTCACCCTACTGACTCTGCCATGGGTTTGGTGGAATTTTCAGAAACAAAGACATGGCAGGCGAACCTCTGGTCTGCTGGGTGCTTGGTGATGAAGCCAAAATACCTGCAGACAAGAAATACAACTTATTTGACTGATTATCAGTACGATAATCATATGTGCATATACAGTATTAGCACTTTGAGAGAGGGGTGGACATAACAGCCTTTTTTATTTTGTATTTTTTCCCCCACCTGTTTTAGGATAGTTACATACATTTTTGGACTGGTCGGCCACTAAGTGGAGAGGGCCACTTAGTGGCTTAAGTGGCATCGGCCCACAGAGCAGAGAGACATCACATGATTGGCCCACTGGCTTGTCTATCATCTGAATACTGGCCTAGTAGCCCAAAATCACAGGCTACCGTGGCCCAGGAGTCCCACTCAAACATATAACATCTAATACAAGCCCACAACGCATCGCTGCATCCTCGACACGTTGTGCGCTTGTAGATCTTCTATGTTCGGTTTGCGCCAGTTGCAGGCCGAATTTATGTGCCAGTCCAGCCCTGCTTTGAGATGTGCAAGAACGTAAAGTGCATTATAAATAAAATGTATTATTATTATGTGCTCAACTCTTATTGATACACAACCATGCACATGTGAGTTATTCAACTTATCATGGCCCCACTCATCGTATACTGCAAAACATAACAAGTGTGGTCTCTGACTGACACTATGGAAGGAAGTCATACTGTATATATTATATAGCCACTTAGAATGGAATCTGAAAAATCTGACTCATGACCCCAGAGATAATGTGTACCAATTTGTGTGAGTTTTGGACAAAATATGTAGGAGTAGTAGCAAAAAGTGTGTTTTGAAGAAAACGCACTATGGCAGAAAATGTAATCTGGCACAAACAGGGTCAATAAGTTGCGTCTTGATCCAAGGAATCCAGAGAAAATAATATGTTGACTGTACGACCAACAGATCAAGAGTTATAGGCCAAAACATTACAAATTCATTTTCATAAACATATGTTTCATATAGATTAGCCAACATGTGTTGCAACCTTAGCTATGAAACAACCTTTAATGCTAGGCTGTATCAAAACCCTTCCTTCCCTTTACTCACTTGCTGTTTTTGGGGTGATAGCCACAGAAGGAGACGTTCTTCAAGTGGAAGAAGTGACTGCACTCATTACTCTGTGGACAGAGAAACAGAGATCAGCAAAAAGTGTTCAAACAGAGTACAGTCGGACATGAAACTCAAAACAGTTCATCTTGTCAAAAATACTCCAGGTTTTTAGCAACCTTTCTTGCACTACCCCAAAATGGCCACAGGAGGGCAATGGCCTCCAGCTGAAGTTGACTTCATTGAAGTGTGCTTGCATTGTGTGGTGCTGCGTGTGCACATGCAGGCACATGCACAGGCACACATAGACATAAAAGGGGGCTTGAGCCTGTAAAAAGTGCCCTCTCCAGGCCATGAATCCAGTTTTTACAATGGTGAAAGAAAAGCAAATGCCTCCTTTCCATGACATACCTAAAATCTATGCTGTTACCAGTAGTGACTTGATAATGCTTAGTTCAGTGTGGTATCACGCAAAAATAGCCGACCTACAAGCTCACAACACGTGAGCTTGAAGGTCGTCTATTTTTTTTTATTTTCACCCAAAGGCCCTTTTAGACATTTTAGCCCCTTAGTGTGGGGATTTAAGGGGAGCAAATGCTAATTTCGTGCAATTTTGACTTAAAGCGCGAAATTTTGCACAGATGTAGCCCAGGGCTTGCTCTAATGATTTAGCTAGGGCGCCCGAGTCTGCGACCTTCGGGGTCGCCACAGCGGCCAAATCAAGTTGGGCTCCCATTGACTTTCTATACAGGAGGAAAATACCCAGAAAAAGTTTTTTTTTCTGGGTATTTAAGGAGGATCTGAGGGGTCTAACTAGGGGTTTGTCATGATGCTGAATCCATTGCAGGCATTTGTTTTGCACAAAAAACATTCCGTGGGCTAGAAATGGCCTCAGAAAACAATACACGTATGGGTGAGTATTCATGTTAGTCGGAGGCCTTAGGGTTTTTTTTTCTCGTGCTAATCAGTCTCAGGGCATGCTCTAATGATTTAGCTAGGGCGCCCGAGTCAGCGACCTTCAGGGTCACCACAGCACCCACGAAACTCTGAACAGTGATGACTCATCACTTTTCATCACTAAAGTCGATGGGAGCCCAACTTGATTTGGCTGCTGTGGCGACCCCGAAGGTCGCAGACTCGGGCGCCCTAGCTAAATCATTAGAGCAAGCCCTGGGCTACATCTGTGCAAAATTTCGCGCTTTAAGTCAAAATTGCACGAAATTAGCATTTGCTCCCCTTAAATCCCCACACTACCTTGCCTCTTGCCTAACATTCTCTGCACGTCCCTGAGCATGTGCGTGCGTGTGGTGTGCGTGCGTGTGATGTGCATGTGAAAGACAAAGAGAGGAGTTTAAGGCCTCACCCTGTCACAGGCATAGTAATCATCCTGCACTGCCAGCTTGATGCCTTTCACGCTGATCTCCACAATACAAGTAGAAGGTGGGTTGTACTGAACTGTCATCCTCCTGTTGGTGGCAATCTGTGGGCAGTCACATAAATGACAAATACATCTCCTGTTAAAAAGTCTTGCATGTGACAGCATCCTCTGTATGGCCTAATGCCTCATTCACACTACAGATATATAGTTGAACGTTTTGCTTGGTAATTCAATGTAATCTCAATGGAAACCAGCTTTAAAGGCTGGATTCCAAGGACAGCCGACATGCCCAGCCTTTAAAGCTGGTTTCCATTGAGATTACATTGAATTACCAAGCAAAACGTTCAACTATATATCTGTAGTGTGAATGAGGCATTAGGCAGGGGTGTCCAAACCTTTTTCAAAGGGGGCCACATTAGAAAATATTAAAACACCCAAGGGCCGACTCTATCTCCTGACATAATGTACTTTCGGTCGGACCATAAAAAAGTCACATACTGTATATGCATCGCAATTAAAAGATTGTATTTAACTATCACCATCAATATTTAATATCAATTGTCATTTGTCAGGTGTGTGCTCTGAACAAAACACAAATAATTCACATTACCTAATGTAACCAGAGGTGCAAGGTAAAAATATATAATGAAATAGCCTTTCTTTGACCCCTTCAGAATGAGACAACAGGGAACAAGGAATCCTGACAAATTATTCTATAAAATGTTCTTGTTTGACGGTGCTGGCGGCCCATTCATAATACAACTTGGGAATGAATTCACAGGCTGTATAAAATGTGTCCTTTGGACACCCCTGGCCTAAAGAAATGGTGCAGGATTAGGCCTACAGCAATAAAGTAGTCAAGTACTATGTTCTTGGGGCGCCCGGTGGCCTACTGGTCTAAGCGCATACCATATAGGCATTGATGCCTGGCGGCGTCGCCGGTTCGATTCCCGATCCGGACGACCTTTGCCGCATGTCTCTCCCCATCTCTCCCCCCGTTTCCTGTCAGTCTACTGTACTATCCAATAAAGGCATAAAAGCCCAAAAACAAATCTTAAAAAAAAAAAAAAGTACTATGTTCTTATATTTTGACTCGTTTTCTATCCTCCTTGTGAGTTACAGTATTTCTCTGACAAAAATGATGGTTGGATGTGTTCATGTGTTTCATCTCGTATTATTTACATAGAAACATACAAATTGACTTGTACAGTCCTTATATACACATACTACTTATACTAACAAGCACGCACACACGCAATGAGGGCACGCATGCACGTGCGTGCGTGCACTCAAACACGAATTGCATTCACATAGTGTAAGCCTCGTACATTACCTTCTGCATAGCTGCGCACAGAACATCATTTCCTTTGTGATAGGGCACCTGGACTGAACCCAGGAATTTAAGTCTGTATCCATCCATCCATTCACTGCTCTTTACTGTAAAAGGGGCAGAAATAAGCAAAAAAGATACAGGAACGGTTAATTCATAACCTCGTAGACTTGACTTTTGAGACGGTCTCCTCTGATACACAGGAAGTTTCCAGCCGCAGTGAGGAGTTTCATCGGGAGGAAGTGACCAATTAAGACCTGATGAGGTCGATTTTAAGGTTGGTTTAAAGCGTCCTTTATTAACTCATTTGCTGCTATGGCCGAAAATCCTGAAAAAAATCCCGTTGTACCGCCCTGCCATGCCCGTAGAACCCGGAAATTTCCTGTTTTTGAAAAAAAAAGAAAAAAAAAAAAAAAATCGTTTTCAAAAAAAAGTTTTTGACCCCAAAAAATGTAGTAGGCATGATAGCAATCGCGAAATTGCATGTTTAACCCCCATAGCAACCCCATCTTTCAAACATGGCAGCCATCTTTGTTTACATTTTAGGAAAACATAATGGCTGCTATCTCATGAATGACGGATTTCCATTCGGATTTTTTTGTTTGAAAGCTGTGAGCAATGTGGACACACGTGGTGCATTATCTAGGCATGGGTGTGCATGATCCGTGCACTATGAATTACATGGAAGTCTATGGAGACAGGGGCATATGAGAGTACGAAGGTATTGTTAAATGGCAGCAAATGAGTTAAAAAATATGTGTCATTGAAGCAGGACGCTGGGGTGCTTTATTCATCTTGTAGTTGTAGTACAAGTTGCATTACTATGGGCGAGGGTCACTGAATGGACTTGGTGGCGATTGGTGTGCCGTGGTGGCGGACGATGATCATGAGCCCACGTTTGTTGTCGGGGGTGGGGCAGGGGTTGAGAAACACTGCCATAGATAGATACACTCTTCAGGAAATTAAACTGTATGTCTGTCAGTGGTTACAGGGGGGTCACAAGGGGGGGAAACTAGAGCCCAAGTGAGTAACTAGAGCCCAAGGTGGAGGGGCCTTAATTATTTTATACTTAAGCTATTGAAAAATAGCAGATCTACAAGCTCACAGCACTGCACCGAGTGCCGCGCTGCGAGCTTGTAGATCTGCTATTTTTTAAAAGTCGTGAAAATGTGCGCAAATCTTTGGGTATTTTTTAAGCGAACATTTGTAACTCGAATTTTGCTTCTGGAGGGGGGAGGTCCCTGGAACTAAATATTTTGAGATGGGGGTCTGTGGCCAAATACATATCATTTTGGGGGTCCTACACATGAAAAAGTTTGAGCACCACTGACATAGAAACATAGGTTTAAAAAAAAAACTTTTTCACACATTTAAAAAAATCGAACCTCTGTTCGAAGTGGAGCTGTGTGTGTGTGTGTGTGTGTGTGTGTGTGTGTGTGTGTGTGTGTGTGCAACAGCGCCCCTCCCTTAACATGTGTGGCCAGAAAAGGTTACTGCAGGCTACATACCCGGAGACAGACAGACAGACAAACAGACAAACAGACAGACAGACAGACCCACACACACGGCCACGTATAGGGAGCTCCACACAGCTCCAAAAATAGCAGATGTACAAGCTCTGTGAGCTTGTAGATCTTCTATTTTTCAATAGTTAAAGCACAAAATACTCTGACTGGGGGCCCTCAGTGAATCCTTGTACCCAGGGCCCAGAATTTGGTGCGACACCCCTGAGTGGTAACGTACCGTTGTAGTTCTCAGAGTCCTTGTTCACCTCCATGGCGTAGTATGCAGGGAAGATGCCGCGGGCTCCCGTGCGCATGTTGTAGCCCTCGTACCAGAAGTCCTCTGCCTGGACCTCCACCAGCAGAGGATCATCCACCTCCAGCTCTAACTCGTCATCGTGTCGCGGAACAAACCTGCCAAATATGCATACGAAAAGCGTATCGTCACTGTCAGGCAGAAACCTTGTAAATGGTAAAATAAGTGGTAACTTTATATAGCGCCTTTATCCAAGGCGCTTTACATAGATTGTGCCTTACATTCACCCATTCACACACACATTCATACACCGATGGCAGAGGAAACCATGCAAGGCACCAACCTGCTCTCATCCAGAAAAGTTCAAATATTGCACGTCTGCAAGCCTATATTGCACATCAAGTCAATGAATCAATACCTTGTTAACAGTATATATCATTTATAGAATGCCAAAATGCACTTTATCTGTTTAATTTATGTTTGTATTTATGTTGGACTGTAAAGGGTTTTAACTCCTCAACAGGGGGTCTTGTCACAGCAGACTCCTGTTGTTGTCAACAGCTGTTCCAAGGGCTATTTCCCACTTCACTATTCTCTCCCGTTGTCATGTTGTTGAGATCTGGTGACATCTGATTCTGTATTCTTGACCTGTCGGACTATCTTTGTTGTTGTAATGTCTCTCAGTCCACACCATTTACAGAGGACTTCTCTGGGCATAGAAAGGTGTCTAACGTGACACCTCAGGGAGCTTGGGCCCAGGGGTGCTTTAGGCCTGCTGGGTCTAGAGCAGGGGTCTTCAACAGGGGGTCCGGGACCCCTAGGGGGTCCTCATAGTTACTACAGGGGGTCCTCCAAATTGTTGTGTGATAGAAACCTTTTTTCTCCTATTTTTATATGAACCGCTTGAACCCTATAGTGTCCATATTTGGAGAACTTAAAGGAGTAGTTCACCACTTTTCAACCTGTCTTCATTATAATAGGTCCTCACTAATGTTCATGATAAAATATCACAATTTTTTTTCTACTCAGTCCAAGTCTCCTAGGAGAGCTGTGGGAAGTTCAGAATCCATCGTCTTGTGACATCATCATTTTCCAAAAAAAAAAATGTAATCAATATTTTTGAAAAGAATATTTAGATTTTTATTATCGCGAGAACAATGGCTTCCACTTTAAAATTGCAACTTTTCAGGAATAGAAAGGCTGCAGTTTCTATAAACTGGATTGGCAATCGATGATGTCACAAGACGATGGGTTTCTGACCTGCCCACAGCCCTCCTCTGAGAAAAACAAAACAAAAAAAAAAGCTATTTTTGAGTGAGGACCAATTATATGAACATAGGTTGAAAAGTGGTGGAGTGCCCCTTTAAGACAAAAATAGCAGATCTACACAACGCCTCGCGGAGCTTGTAGATCGGCTATTTTCGGCAAAGAGGTTTGGTGTAAAGGGGAAAAAGAACAGACTAATTACAGAGTGAAAGGTCAGGATTATTAAGTATTGACGGTTCAAGTGTTTAAATATCTGAAAACACAAATTGACATGAATCCAAAATACACTGATGATTGTGCTGTCAAACGATGAAACTATATGGAATCATGAATGAATCATGTGCGGGTCCCTGCTTCATCTCTCTCTCAACTAAGGGGTCGTTGAAGACCCCTGCTCTAGAGGGGTTGTGGAGCCCAGGCCAGGAGGCCTCCCTCTCACTGCTTTCATGCTCCTGCTGTGATGACCATCTCTTAATACATTTTGTCAATCCTTCACCCTTCTGTGGAAACATCAATTTCTCTTTTCCATAAGACACTGTGTGGTGCGCACTGCCAAGCGCATCACTGGATGTCGGCTGCCCAGTTTGGAGGAGCTGTACACCCAGCACTGCCTCAGGAAGTCCCTGGGGGTCATCAAGGACCCCACACACCCCCATAACAGACGGTTATGTTCGTAATGTTGCCTTCAGGGAAGAGGTAGCGGAGCATCAAAGCAAGCACAAGTAGACTGAAGAACAGTTTCCAACCCCAGGCTGTAAGACTGCTAAATAGGTCTATGCAATAAACCTTTTCTGTGGTTACGGCCTTGTATGCTGACCTTGGTTCTTTTAAAGAGTTTTTAACTTTGAGATAAGTTTAGTATTGTTATTCATTTACTGTTTTTATTCTTTATTCTTATATTTTATTATGGACCCCCAACCTAAGTTTTTCACAGTGCATGTGCTTGTACATCCTTGTGACAATAAACATCTTGAATCTTGAATCTTAAATCACCACCAAGCATTTAAGAGTTTAATGGCTGCAGGCTGGGATGAGCTCCTGTGCCGCTCAGTGGTGCATTTTGTCATAATGAGTCTTAATGCGCTCCTTCTGTTGACTTGGAAAGAACAAGACCACAAAAGAAACATGTCAGCCACAGGAGGAGGTCAGAGTTTTGCCACGTTGTCCACAATGGCCAAATTGTGCCAAATTAATTGGCCAAATTCTTGGAGAAATGTAATTGGATGGAATTACACTGAGGGTAACAAAGGTGTTTTCAATTGGATCAAACTGTAAAAGTACATCTTTGTATGTATAATAAAGACACAAACTAAACATTATTGCAGATTATTTTTTGAAAGATAAGATTAAATCAGATTGCAAAATAAAGATTGTCCAATAAGCAGTTGACTGCTAACTTTTGTCTTAGAAGAACCAGGGAAGTCAGCAGCTTTTGCTGACACTTCCTGGGCTTTGTCAGTTTTAAACCAGATTGATTGATTGAAGACTTTATTAGAAGTTTGCATAGGAAAAGGTACAGTTTCATGACGGTACAGTTCACTGGTACAAGGTCTACTAAAAGGAGATCCATGAAAAGACTAAGCTTATTTCCACTGGAAACCATTGAAGTATCTCATATAACATATAAAAGATGAGTGAATGAAAAAACATGATTTACAGACATGTTTTCACCCATTTTATGCAAACAATATGAACATTTTAGAGCACTCTCTTTGGGTCCAACAAACTGATGACGGTGATGGTGTTGCACACAGTAAAATCCAGAGTGTTAATTTAAAGGTGAGAGTGGATTTGATTGCTGATTTTACTGTGCAGGGGTAGTTCTTCTACAGTATCTCACCTGTAGACAGCTCTGTGGGTTTGGTCTCTCTCTTCTCCGTTGACAAGACAAGAAAACAGACCAAAAGACTCTGCACCTGTAAAACGATCAAGGAAAAAAGGAGGAATTATAAATAAATCAAGAGTCATTATTTTGAACAACTGTTCAAGCACTGTCTAGCACAGTGGTTCTCAATCTTTTCAGGCTGTGACCCCCAAATAATCATATTTGAACTGGGGACCCCCCCACCCTGACAAGCACTTGGAATTGTAGGAGTTGGCATTACATTTAGTTTGACTCGAAAATAGCCGATCTACATGCTCACATGTGAGCATGTAGATCTGCTATTTTCCCAAAATGTGCAGATACCATGTATACACTTATATTGTAGGTTGGTCTGTTTACTGTTGAGTGAGAAAACAATGTTAACATTTAGCAAAAAATCTGGGGACCGCCCAAAATAATTTGGGGACCCCTCTGGGGGCCCCGACCCACAGGTTGAGAACCACTGGTCTAGCATGCTAGTAGGGAAGATTAACCCATTGAGAACTCAACAAAGCCTTTCACAGCGCAACATTAAACTCAACAAATTACCTTCAACTCAATGCAGTAGATTTCAGTCTATTAATCAGCTTTAATAAGGCATGAAACTGGTGAGCATTGTGCATTTTCTACCTATGGTCCCCCAGGACGCTCTGGCCATCTGATGCATCGCCTGGGTAATTCTAATGACTGTGTGATCGCTGCTTTCCAACAGCCTCTTAAAAACATGGAGCACATCCAAGATAACAAGGACTGTTAGAGGAAACTACAATCTGTCTCAGTCTCACCCCCTCTCTTCCATTTCTTTCAGTCTATGCCTCTTTTTTGGCACTCTCAAAGCTTTGCCTCTAGCCATACGTTCCTTTCTTGGATTAATGCCTGTTAATTACTGGGACTAGAAGCTCGGCCGCCCTTCGGATCCATTTTGACCATCTGTTTGCGTGTGTCCATTTATGCCCATATATGGAGATATCTGTCTGTCTACGTCCATTTTATGCCCATATATGGAGATCTCTGTAGTTCCTGTTTTGACCATCTGTTTGCCTGTGTCCATTTATGCCCATATATGGAGTTATCTGTAGGACCCGTATTGACCATCTGTTTGCCTGTGTCCATTTATACTCATATATGGAGATATCTGTATCTGTCTGTCTGCATCCATGTTATGCCCATATGGAGATCTCTGTATCTGTTGTCTGTGTCCCTTTATGCCCATTATGGAGATCTCTGTATCTGTCTGTGCCTCCGACTGTGTTGCAGACAGTGCCGGTTCCCCCTTTAATGCAAACCCCATTATACCTGTTGTCATAGGACCCGTTTTGACCATCTGTTTGCCTGTGTCCATTTATGCCCATTGACTCATGTGGTGTACGTGATGTCAGAGCCTTTTATGAAGTGATGTCACAATGAGTCAGCGATTTCCTCCGGAACAGCCTGATGTCAACAATCAGCTCTGCATAAGGAGATTCCGAAGACTTAATGAGATGTGTCGGGTGTCTCCATATATGGGTTTCAACATTCAATACGTAACCATACGCAACCTGTCAACTGCCCGTATGACGTGAGAGCAAGTGAGAGCCTTCGTAGCTCACCCCTTACTTTACTTAGTTACAGAGCGCCCCGGAGTTCCCTAGCCCCTGGGCTCCTTATTCCCCTTTATTATTTAAGTTTAGCGTGAGAGGGAACTGCCCGGGCTTATCCACATTATTCACCTGGTTCTCTTAAAGGCACAGCCCGCTAATTCCCCTGAACCCAACCGCTCTGAAGAGCACCCTGAACTTTGCTCACCTCGAAGTGAGAAAGAAAGACTTTAGTTTATGCCACACTCCGAGAGATTTTTTGTTGAGTCATCTAGCGTATGTGATGTCAGAGCCTTTTATGAAGTGATGTCACAATGAGTCAGCGCTTGCTCCGGAACAGCCCGATGTCAGTCATCTCCGCATACAGAGATTCCAAACCTTTCTACGTCCATTTTATGCCCATTTATGGAGATGGGCGGCCGAGCGTCTAGTGTAAATAGGGAATGAATGCCCCGCCCTTTAATGCGAACCCCATTATACCTGTTGTCATAGGATCCGTTTTGACCATCTGTTTGCGTGTGTCCATTTATGCCCATATATGGAGATATCTGTCTGTCCACGTCCATTTTATGCCCATATATGGAGATGGGCGGCCGAGCGTCTAGTCGGCGCCTTGGCCAACTCGGGAACAATGTAAATAGGGAATGAATGCCCCGCCCTTTAATGCAAACCCCATTATACCTGTTGTCATAGGATCCATTTTGACCATCTGTTTGCGTGTGTCCATTTATGCCCATATATGGAGATATCTGTCTGTCTACATCCATTTTATGCCCATATATGGAGATATCTGTAGTTCCTGTTTTGACCATCTGTTTGCCTGTGTCCATTTATGCCCATATATGGAGTTATCTGTAGGACCCGTATTGACCATCTGTTTGCCTGTGTCCATTTATACTCATATATGGAGATATCTGTATATGTCTGTCTGCATCCATGTTATGCCCATATGGAGATCTCTGTATCTGTTGTCTGTGTCCCTTTATGCCCATTATGGAGATCTCTGTATCTGTCTGTTCCTCCGACTGTGTTGCAGACAGTGCCGGTTCCCCCTTTAATGCAAACCCCATTATACCTGTTGTCAGAGGACCCGTTTTGACCATCTGTTTGCCTGTGTCCATTTATGCCCATTGACTCATGTGGTGTACGTGATGTCAGAGCCTTTTATGAAGTGATGTCACAATGAGTCAGCGCTTGCGCCGATTTCCTCCGGAACAGCCTGATGTCAACAATCAGCTCTGCATAAGGAGATTCCGAAGACTTAATGAGATGTGTCGGGTGTCTCCATATATGGGTTTCAACATTCAATACGTAACCATACGCAACCTGTCAACTGCCCGTATGACGTGAGAGCAAGTGAGAGCCTTCGTAGCTCACCCCTTACTTTACTTAGTTACAGAGCGCCCCGGAGTTCCCTAGCCCCTGGGCTCCTTATTCCCCTTTATTATTTAAGTTTAGCGTGAGAGGGAACTGCCCGGGCTTATCCACATTATTCACCTGGTTCTCTTAAAGGCACAGCCCGCTAATTCCCCTGAACCCAACCGCTCTGAAGAGCACCCTGAACTTTGCTCACCTCGAAGTGAGAAAGAAAGACTTTAGTTTATGCCACACTCCGAGAGATTTTTTGTTGAGTCATCTAGCGTATGTGATGTCAGAGCCTTTTATGAAGTGATGTCACAATGAGACAGCGCTTGCTCCGGAACAGCCCGATGTCAGTCATCTCCGCATACGGAGATTCCAAACCTTTTGTGCCGGATCCGAAAAACCGCAGATCGGGTCGGGTCGAGGCCTAGCTAAGAACGTAGGCAAAGGTCTGAGCTATCTGCGTGTGAAATTTGGAGTCTGTAGAACCAACCATGTGCTGTCAGGGCTCATCCATGCGATTTGGTCCAATTCGGCCTCGGCTTCAATTAATAGTCACGATGTGCACTAAAGTACCATATATGGTACTTTATGGTTACTTTATATATATCATCCATATACACACTTTACATACCATATACCATATAGCTTCCACTGTCTATCTTTCTATCTTTCTATCTATCTATCTATCTATTTATCTATCTATCTATCTATCTATCTATCTATCTATCTATCTATCTATCTATCTATCTATCTATCTATCTATCTATCTATCTATCTATCTATCTATCTTCCTGCTGATTGAGTGATGATTGGATCATAGTGTTTCATTCCTCATCCTCCTCTCCCTCACTCAGTTTCTTTCTCTCTCTCTCTCTCTCTCTCTCTCTCTCTCTCTCTCTCTCTCCATATAAGGACTTCCTCCAGCCTGATAATCCACACAGCGCTCAGCCTGTCATCAGTGCAAGCAGTAAAGTTCTCAAAGTGGATTTCAGGGACTCACATTTATGGGGGTCTAAATAGACACAAGTCTGTAACTTTAATTTACAGTGTGCAAATGGATCCAAATGAACCAGCTAGGGTTCATTTGGTTCCATTTGTACACTTTCAGAGTTAAGGTAAGACCTTGAAATTTGAAAGATTGAGAAACACTGGTCTAGTTGACTTACTGGAGGATCGCGATCCGTTCATGAAGACGTTGAGGAACTTCTTGGAGAAGCTCAGGTCGGCCTCCGGTGTGGAGTCCTCCGAGTCGTCCAGGCAGGCTGTGGCCTCGCGCTGCACGCTGCCCGACCTCCCTCCGTCCTCCTCTTCCTCCTCCTCCTCCTCCTCCTCCTCCTCCTCCCCTTCCTCCTCCTCGTACCCCTCCCCTCCACCTCCGTAGGGCGACGTCACACAGTTGTCGTAGACGGTGGCCGAGTCGCTGTCGTCACTGTAGCCGCCACCTCGGTAGCACTGCCGCAGGCTGACCAGCTCCAGCTGCGAGTGCTCGTCCACCACCAGTGTGTACTTGACCGAGTCATACGAGAGCCCGCAGGCGCTGGCCTCCGAGCTCAGGGAAGTCCGCGACGTCGGGGCGGCGCTGTCTCCCTTCCCTCCTCCTCCTCCGCATTCCCTCCTCGTCGCCATAATCTCGTCCATGATGATGACCCTAGTGTCCACGTCCTCGTCCTCCAGCCCGTAGGCGTCATCGCTGGCGTCCACGTACTCCACCCCGGTGCCCGCCCGTAGTACGGCCCCGGCCCCCATCCCCATCCCTCCTCCCGTGGTGGTCCTCAGGCTGAGGTCCAGGGCCAGGGAGGAGGAAGGGGCCGGGGGCGCTGAGGGCGTCATCATGCCAAGCGGCGGGGTGATGAGCGCCTCCACGCAGGAGGCGTAAGAAGGAGGCGGCACATAGACCGTGTCCTCCTCGTCCTCGTGGATCATGGAGGGGTTTGTCGTCCGGTCGGGCAGGGGGGGCTGGTAGGGCGGCGGGCCCTCCGTGTCCGAGCTGACAGACATGCGCTGTCCCTGCTCCGCCTGCTGGGAGAGGAAGGGGCGGTCCCGCTGCTGCTCGCTACACGGCGCTGACTCCTCCAGTGGGTCAGCAGAGCGCAGCACGGGCGTCAGGTAGATCTCCTCGGTGGGCTCGATGCGCACGTCCGTGTGGTAGCGGATCCTCTCCCTGTGGTTAGGGATGGAGTCTGTTCATTTTTATTGACAATTTACAATTTACAATTAAGGCATTTAGCAGAAGCTCTTAATCCAGAGCGACTTACAATAAGCAAAGTAATACATCAACATAACGTAGGTAGACCGAGCACCTAGTCAGTAAAAAAGCTTTAAATAAAAACCTAAAAAATGCCATCTACAGTATAGCTTTCAGGTACGTATGGTCATTATCGATCCTGCTTTAATTATTGAGCCGAGTCCGTTTGGTTTCATTTGTGCAATGAATCTCTGTATTAACAATTCAACAGGATTTTGAATAAGGCTCCCTCATTGTATCACAATATATACGATATCTCTGAAAAGGCATATCGTGGAGACATTGTATCGTGGAGACATTGTATCGTCTCAACGATATTCCCCTACCTGTGGTGCCCACTAGCGCCGCCCCCGGCAGGGTCCGCCGCCTTCCCCGCGGGGTGCAGCAGGGGGGCCGGGGTGTAGTTCTGGGGGGGTGGCGGCGGGGCAGGGGGCCTGGTCTCTTGGACTTTGGAGCGAGTCCCGGAGGCACTGCAGTGCGTGCTGCGTCCGGAGGCGTGCGCACCGTGTCGGCAGGGGGCGTCCGTGGACGTGCCGCGGTCTTTGGTCTGCGCGCCGCTCCCGCCGTGCGCCTTGTCCTCGTCGCTCAGGCAGCTGTGCTCGTGGGGAGGGGTCAGCTCGCCTGCCAGGGGAGGTGGAGACACACAACAGAGGGACGGGCGTTCCCACCACATGCAAACAACGCACACGCACACAGCAGCAGCACACACAGGCGAATGACAGGCAGATGCAAATGCAGAGCAAGCATGCATGCAGCGATAAACAAAGCCACACGCAGACATTTAGAGATGACAAGCAAACAGACATGGAGAGACATATATGAAGACAGGCATGGTCGCAGATGTGCGGCGCAAAGATTAGCAAAACAACGACATTTTAACAGCAAATGAAAACCATGCGGGACACATCCACATACGGACAAACATACAACACACACACACACACACACACACACACCGTATACCAGGAACACAAAGAGACAGATGGAAATAGGAGAAGAGAGATCAGTGGTTAGATAATGAATGAACATAGGGATTATGCAGATAAATCTCCATTAGTCATCACACTCAGTGGACAGCGAGGAAAATAATTGTTGTATTGTCATAACCCAGTCTTAGACCATAGAGTAGACCCATAGATAACTTCAATAGCTATATCAAAGTGGTTTTACCCTTGTTAATTATTACATTAAATTAAATTAAATTCATCTTTTATCTGCCACACATATGTGTACACACCTGTGCACAGCATATTCAATACACATTCAATAAAGATATTATGTATACATAATTCATAATTCATAATGCTATATACTGTACAGCTAAAAATACTGTAAAGGCCTATATTGTACAGTTCATACTACATAAAGATACTGTACCTGTATCTTACTATTATATCACACATTTTCCTTTGTTGTTTCGTTGATCTATAAATCCTACTTTTCTATTTCTGTTTTCTGTTTCTGGTCATCGATATTACTTATCTTATCTCTTAAACATATACGTATGTATACGTTTATTTTGTATAGTCTTTTATAGCCATGTGAAATGGCTGTCAGCCTGGTTTGTCGAGACAGTCTTTGTGAGGTGGCTGTTGAAAAGAGCTGTGGCAGTGAATTGTGACAGCTCGGTGGGCTGGCTAAGCCTCAACTGGCCACCTACCTCAGGCACCCCAGCTTTGGCTGCTGTAGCGTCTCTTAGCATAGCATTGTGCCAGTGGTGGGAAAAGTACTCACATACTTAAGTAAAAGTATCAATACTGCAACAAATACTACTAAGTAAAAGTCTGGAATTCAAAAAGTACTTGAGTACTTGAGTATGAAAGTATTGGCATCAAAATTTACTTAAAATACCAAAAGTAAAAGTACAAAATGTTTGAAAATAGCAGATCTACAAGCTCACAACGTGTCGCATCGTGGCGGGTTGTGAGTTTGTAGATCTGCTATTTTCAAATAGCCACGGTATGAAATAGGGCTAAAGTGGTTCATGTATGTTTTATAATATTATAATTGATATCTGCAAAGTAACTAGTAACCAAGGTTTTCAAATAATTGTAGTGGAGTAAAAATACAATATTTGCCTCTGAGATGTAATGGAATATAAGTAAAAGGATTGGAAACTGGAAATACTCAAGTAAAGTACAAATACCTCGGTTAGGGAGCCTGCCTGGGGAATCAGAGCCCCTGGTTCTCCCTGGTTTGATTGATTCCAGGCCAGGATAGAAATGTTGATGTGTGTCCCTGAGCAAGACTCTTAACCCCTAATTGATCACGCGCTCCTTGTGGGCAGCGCATCAGCTGGGTTGGGCTGAAAATACTTAATTTCCCCCTCGGGATGAAGTAGGTAACTATTATTATTATTAATGTGCTGAAGTACAGTACTTAAGTAAATGTACTTAGTTACTTTACACCACTGCATTGTACTGTATACCAAAGCATTGAAACAGTCCCTGAGAGTAATCGTAGATATCCATTTGCTGTCATAAATAGTGAATGACTCCAGAGGAAGCAGTAGTCTCAGTTCAAGTTGTAAAATCCTTACACAAACCTGCTAATTCTGCAACACCCCTAAAGGCAGCGGACTAGTGGTATGACCCAGCAGCCTGTTCACACTACAAATGGTGGGAGGAAGAGCTCACCTGTTTTGAGCGGGGAGGACGACCGCGAAACCTTTTCCTGCCAACTGTATTTCTTTCCAAAGGAGTTGTTATTTAAAGTGTCCTGGGGATTGGCGAAAAAAAGAAAGAGAAAGAGGAGAGATGAAAAACTGTGTTAGGAATATGGTGAAATGGAGATGAAGCCAGAGAGAAAAACGATGGGTGAAAGAAGTTTGGCCTTTTGGGAGGATTGAAACTCAATGTACACACACAGATCCCCTCCACTGACTCTCTCTCTCTCTCTCTCTGTCAGTCCACACACACACACACACACACACACACACACACACACACACACACACACACACACACACACACACACACACGCACACACACACACACACACACACACACACACACACAGAACAAAACAAAGCTTTTATTCAGCTGAATGACCAGGGATTCTTTTGTCCGTGTTTCGTGGTGTGCATTTAAAGGGAACTGGGCCTCTTCCCAAGCTACTGGGCACCCGTACACGCACGCACACAGGCACACGCGCACGCAGGCACACACAGACGCACACAGGAAATTGTTGGTAGGCATTGTAGGGTGTTTGATTGATGGGGGGGGCAGACCACTTCCAGAAACCACTTCAAAATCACCTCAGCCAAATCTGTTTGTTTGTTTGTTTGTTTGTTTGTTTGCATGCGTGCGTGCGTGCATGCGTGTGCGAGCATGCGTGTGTGCGTGTTCCGGACCATGCTCTTCGATGATTATGAGGATCAAGTGTCCCCTCCAGGATAGAAAGATGAGGAAAACACTCAATGTGAGAGAGACCGACACAAACAGAGGAGAGTAGGCCTGTCACAATTATTACATAATCATCTAATCACAGTTATTTTAAATAATCGCAATTATTTTGTCATAATGGTTTCCATGACGAAATATTATCATATATTTTCAACCATTTTCAAAAATAGAGGAAATAGCAGATCTACAAGCTCACAGCATGTCGCGATGCAACGCGCTGTGAGCTTGTAGATCGGCTATTTCCAAGTACAAAGTTGTCAAAATTAATGTCAGTAACTTATTTTATATTTAGGGTTATGTGTCATATCTGCCATGTGAAACTTCAAAGCTTAAACAGAAATGTAATTGCCAATGACAAAAACGCAATTATTTTAGTGACAATTAATCGTCATGTAAAATGTCATAATCGTAGCCCTAGACAAGAGAAAGAGATGTTTCACATAAGACATAGAAGACCCTGTCCTCTCCTTCACATAAGACCCTGTCCTCTCCTTCATATAAGACCCTGTCCTCTCCTTCATATAAGACCCTGTCCATTCCTTCATATAAGACCCTGTCCTCTCCTTCATATAATACCCTGTCCTCTCCTTCATATAAGACCCTGTCCTTGTCCTCTCCTTCATATAAGACCCTGTCCATTCCTTCATATAAGACCCTGTCCTCTCCTTCATATAAGACCCTGTCCTCTCCTTCACATAAGACCCTGTCCTCTCCTTCATATAAGACCCTGTCCTCTCCTTCATATAAGACCCTGTCCTCTCCTTCATATAAGACCCTGTCCATTCCTTCATATAAGACCCTGTCCTCTCCTTCATATAATACCCTGTCCTCTCCCTGGTACAGCAGCCCACCCTGTCCCTCCCTTCCTTCCGCTGACTCACTGCTGCTGCTGCTGCTGCCAGACCTTCTGTTGCCACGGCAACGCACATGATGCAGCAGGTGGGCCAAGCAGAGGTGCAGAATGATAGTCAACAAATAGAAGAGCATGTTCGCACACATCCCAAAATAAACCCATTAAGGCCTAAAAAATACCGAAATCCTAATGGTTTTCTGGAAAAAAACGTATGTTTCTATATGATCAGTGGTGCTCAAACCTTTTAATGTCAAGGACCCCCAGAAATTTGACCGCCGATCCCCATCTCTAAATATTTTGTTCCAGGGAAAATCTAAAGTGACACAGATTTGCGTTCCTGGTCTTAATGGCTTTAAATGCCAGGTGCAGGGCAGAAGCAATCAACAATGAAAGAATAGAATAGAGTGCGTGAACACTGGCTCATGCTCCAAAAGATAAAGGGTTTGTTACCGTCGTTAAAGAGGTGGCGCCATAGTTTTGTACTTTTCTGTTTTGTGGGTGTCTATGTAGTTAACAGTACTCTAATAGACAAATGTGTCTTCCCTGTGTATTTTTGGTTTCTTCCTGAAAGCTAAAGCCTCTGACTCAAATAGGCCCAATTGAAATACACTGATACTAGTAAGACGCCTCTTAGTGTGACATGCGACCTCGCCCAAAAGGGTGAGGTCGCGCCAATTCATGGCCACCTGGCCAGTGATGTATATCGGACCAGTTACCCATACTACTACTATTACTACTACTATTAGTAAACCTTTATCAAAACATTGATGGAAAAATATATATACAAAATGAAATAATATAAAAACCAGTAAGACTCCATAATCAGGAGATAAGCAACTGTCACGTCGCATACACAAAGTTTAGAAGGCAATCGTAGCCAATCAGGAGGGAATATGGGAAATGGGACAGATCCATGTTGATGACATGACTTTAGAGATACTGTGTACCGCTTTGCAGTGATTTTAGGCCCAAATCTGTAGGAGCAGTGTCCAAAAATGTATGGAGCTACAGTATGGATCAACCAGATACAACAGCTAGGGAATGGTCCACCTGCATCACCATCATTAACAACAAGGGAGGCTCTGTTCCAGTAAGTTGAATAGTTTAACTCCTGTAGTGTTGCGGTCAAATCTGACAGATTTTCAACGTTCCTGAATCATAAATAATCTTAGGATTTCCTCCCCACTTTAACATCAACAAATGCGAACACTGCAGGTTATTTGCATGGTTAATTACAATAATATTTAATTCAGCTCTCAGTTTTTGCAGTGTGGCCTATTCTAATCATAGGTTTCAGTTTTATGTCTCCACCTATACAGTTTAGACTGATTTGCATTTCTTTATTAAATCATACTTAATCAAAACGAGCCCCCTGGGGACAAAATATTCAATGGGATGATTTGTAAACTACTCTAGGTATGGGGTGGTTTTACACAGTGTTCCTACTGTGGCATCCAACAACAAAGCTCTGAGCTAGTCTTGAATAAAGATATGTGATGTCTTTCCCTGCCAACTAATGCACTGACCTGGAAACAGCCAGTTGGCAGCCCACTAGCTCTCTCTCTCTCTCTCTCTCTCTCTCTCTCTCTCTCTCTCTCTCTCTCTCTCTCTCTCTCTCTCTCTCTCTCTCTCTCTCTCTCTCTCTCTCTCTCTCTCTCTCTCTCTCCCCCTCTCCCATGCACCTTCCTAAAGTCAATATTTCATTTTATTTAAATGGTGGGCATCTCCAGGCCATTAGCAGTCCCAGAGTTTCTGAAAATGGCTTCAGCACAAAAGAATGTGATTGTGTACATTACTACAGTACATACGTATACCGCTGCACATATCACAACCACAGTATTTACCAGCACACAAATGAGAATCACAAAATATATACTGACACACCTTTTGACACGTTCAGCGTTAACTTGACACTCTGGATTTGACCCGTTAGAGAAAGGAGACCCAGGGGTTGGTGACAATAGCCACCAGCGTGCTGCACCACATATAGCTGGGTTTTGTAACACTCTTGTGCACATCTATAAACAGGACTATCAAGTGACAATGTAACAAATGCATTGGAATCCACATG
>NC_137816.1:54954060-54986560 GCF_963921795.1 Nannobrachium achirus
TATTTTCGGCAAAGAGGTTTGGTGTAGAAGGGAAAAAGAGCAGACTAAGTACAGAGTAAAAGGTCAAGTTTATTACGTAATGACGGCTCAAGTGGTTAAATATCTGAAAACACAAATTGACATCCAAAATACACTGATGATTGTGCTGTCAAAGGATGAAACTACAGTATATGGAATCTATGAAAAGGTTGTGGGGGTCCCTGCTTCATTTCCATCTCTTAACTAAGGGGTCCTTGGCCTGAAAACGTAGAAGACCCCTGTTATAGACTATAGTTAAGGGGATGAAACATCAACACAGAGAGACCCACGGGAGACGGCGTCTCTCTCTGTTCAAAGTACTGGCTCATTCTCTGTTGGTCTCTCCTTCTTTGTCTCCATCTCGCTCTCTTTCTTTCATTCTGTTATCCTCACCACCAACAAGCTGAAACTATCTGATGCTGTTGTTGGGGTAATTGTCACTGATGGTCTGATACCGGAAAGCCACAACATTGACAATTGTCATTGACAATTACATTTCTGTTTGGCTTGTAGGCTTTGAAGTTTGAAGACATGGCAGATATGACACAAAGAAATGACTGACAAATTTGACAACTTAAAAAAGGACATTGATAGTGGAAATAGACGATCTACAAGCTTGTAGATCGGCTATTTACACAATTTTTAAATGTTTAAAAATATATGAACATTTTTCAACATGTAAACGATTATGACAAAATAATTGCGATTATGTCAAATGATTGCGATTAGACGATTATGTAATAATTGTGACAGGCCTAAGCCACGCACGCACACACACATGCACGCACGCACACGCAAATGATGTTTCCTGGTACTGCTGCAGTACATAGAGATCACCATAATCCAACACTCAGTGGGAACTAGCTACATCATCATGAAACCTGCATAATCCTGAAATCAATCCTAAAAGCATGACTGAAATAGACTCCAATGCAGCCCTCTGAAGTTCAAAGTAGACATGTCTGCTGAAATTCAATCTAGCTACAGCCATCGTCAAAGAAAAGGGAAAAACAGCGCCCTCTCTGTTTTGTTCCATAGTAAGGTGGCACTAAATCTGTTCTTGAGAGATTAGCTGAAATTAAACATAATAGCTACCCAAAAAAAAAAAAAAAAAAAAAAACACATGCTCACATTAAGAGCTAATTTGTCATTGGACAAAAATGTTCTCTTGTGTGACAAAGTCATCTCTCAAGGCAGATTCTGCTAACAGCGGAATCTGTCAGCAGAGGGCACCAGATAAGATATCCCCGCCTGTATACCCAGAGCCCGTCCACTTGCATTGAGCTGCTCACCCAGCGCATGAAGCGTACTTCCGCGTTGTGAATGTGATAGGCGGAGCCTATTTTGGGGCCTAAGTGACGCGCTTTGCGTCATAGAGTTTGTTCATGGACGTGCTGGGGCTCCAAGTCATGAACGAGCAGTCGAGCACTTCCGCTATGAACGCGCAGTCAATACAAAGAAACCTAGATGCGCGTTCATGTTTCTGGCCCCAGCTGCAGTACCTCAGAACGGCCACCATGTCCAGACCATGACGCTTCAGCCCTCCCCCTAGGTTCTTGGGGCTTGAGGTAGGAATCCACACAAAAGCACCCGCGAGGAAGTGGACTAAGAAAGAGGAGGAGCCAAACCGAGTTCCTATTTCTACACAGAAAAGGAGGTGGCGCCCCCAGTGGCAAAGAACTCATATCTCATAGTCAGACCCGCTGTCTCCTGTTTCATCTTATGCACCACAGGACGGCTATTTCAATTCATCTTCAACTTAATTTGGGTTGAATTGAATTTCTCTTAAAGGTCTGTGGGCTTTTAAGGAATGGTGGAAAACTAATATGGAGTGTAGAGCCTGCTTTTGTCCAAGACATTATCTGTCATCTTGTTTGACTCAGTGTGTGTTTAGTTGCCATGTTAAGGGTTTTCTGTTTATTGTCATTCCTTATTCTTTGCTTTGACATTACATGAGATGTATCAGTCACACAAGCTTTAACTCATTCATGATTTATCTTACCAAAATAAAACGTGTTCTGTCTATTTTTATATTCTACAACAATGAGGAGAATCAGAGAGTCATCCACGTGTGGGGGATTTCCTTAAAAAGGAATATATTAAATTGTTATTAGCTAATTACATGCTGAGATTCAGTCAATGCCTCAGGGCTGCCCTAATATGGTGATTACTACAGTATACTATTAGGTCCAACCAAAGACAGAACAGCAGAGTCACAAGGAATCCGCTAGGAAATGTATTCCATCTTACCATTTGTCCCTTTCATGCCCATTTATGTATATTTATGTATCCGGTCCGGACGATTTGACATACTGTATGGCCTAAGTCGGGGGTGGGCAACTTTGATGATGGCGAGGGCCACTATATTTCCACCTTCACTCCAGAGGGCCACATTGCATATTGCTACGTCCTACTTTGTCATTCTAGTATCTCATACAAAAGATGCGATGCGTTTTGAGCTTGTAGATCGGCTATTTTTACCTCTTTTGAATTCGAATCCTGATTTTTTTTATTTTTTTTATCCTGAAATGTAACATTTTGATTCAATTTCAAACGCATTTAGTTATATACTCATGTTAACTTCATGAACCTAAATACATTGGACATAAAAGAAAATACATTTTAATACTACTATACTAGTCATTAAGCTACTAAGATAGACTGACGGAATTAAAGCAAGTCATGTTTGGAATTACAGCTTAAATCAATAATATATCAGTATTCTGGTATTAACTTAAGCCGCATTAAGTGAAGGTGGGGGCCGCATGTGGCCCCCGGGCCGCCAGTTGCCCATGTATGGCCTAAGTGAATGCCACCCAATATTGTAGGAGGAGTATTCTGACAAAATAAAGTTTATCTGGAAAGATGGAAAGACCCTGTAGACTCTGAAGACTCAAGTAGGATACTAAGACCTTTTTTAGACTAAACTGATTATGTGTAATACTAGTAAGCCTAGTCACTATAGTATAAACTAAACTAAAATAAAGAGCAGCTAGTTATAATCATTGTCAAAAAGGACATCTGGGCTGCACCACTCGTAAATTCTACACTCGGATATGGAACGGATATGGCCTATTCATTGATGGGATAATGAATGATGTATGGATGTATGGATATGGCCTATTCATTGATGGGATAATGAATGATGTATGGATGTATGGATATGGCCTATTCATTGATGGGATAATGATGTATGGATGTATGGATATGGCCTATTCATTGATGGGATAATGACGTATGGATGTATGGATATGGCCTATTCATTGATGGGATAATGATGTATGGATGTATGGATATGGCCTATTCAATGATGGGATAATGATGTATGGATGTATGGATATGGTCTATTCATTGATGGGATAATGACGTATGGATGTATGGATATGGTCTATTCATTGATGGGATAATGACGTATGGATGTATGGATATGGTCTATTCATTGATGGGATAATGACGTATGGATGTATGGATATGGCCTATTCAATGATGGGATAATGATGTATGGATGTATGGATATGGCCTATTCATTGATGGGATAATGATGTATGGATGTATGGATATGGCCTATTCATTGATGGGATAATGATGTATGGATGTATGGACGTATGGGTAACCTAAACCCAGGCCTCTAACAGCAAGTGAAGGTACAGCAGTACTCAAGAAGGCTTAATTGTGTTTAATCCAGGTGGTGAGAGGGAGAGAACATCTGGCTGCATCCAGAATAACAACACTATTCCCTCTAGTCAGTGACTGCTTTATTTATGATGTTAGCTTGTACAGAGCCGCTGCCTAAATGATGATCCTATACTTTTCAATGTTATAGTCGCCTCAAAGCTAAAATGACACAACCTATAAAGCAATGGTAATTTGGATAAGACAGGGGTCAAGGTATGTATAGTTGTTTGTGAGACTGTGCAGATGCACTTATCAGAGAAAAAGCATTGGCCCAGAAATGCCTCATAAATAGTAGTATTATTTCTGCTCAGCTACAGTATAAGCAAAAATCACACCCAGTGTGATGTGATCAGTGCTATTTATGAGTTCATTTCATTAACGGTCCCCCGAAGCTTGGCCAACGTGACCCTGGGCGTACAACAAACGTTGGACAAACGGGCAAAGCCAGTTGTTGGAGCTTAGCTCCTTCCAGGAGCACCGCTCAAAATCCAACCAGACCAGTCACTCTCTGACACACCTCTAATATAAGAAAAGGTTTATGTGTGAGCACAGCAACGACGAGTATATTCTCAGTGTTAGCAGTATGCTGCTAACACACTGCTAACACTGCAAATGAATGGGAACAGGGATCTGATCGAATGCCTAATCTGGAGTCTGGGAGCAGATTTGTATGCTAGACAGGACACAGCAATCACATTCCACTAGCAGCTACTGTAGGGATTCCTCTCCTCTCCTCTCCTCTCCTCTCCTCTCCTCTCCTCTCCTCTCCTCTCCTCTCCTCACTCACTCACTCACTCACTCACTCACTAGAATATAGAATATAGATTAACAAAACAGAATGGGAAAGGGAAAAGACTCCCAGAGGCATGCAGGGATATGATATAGCTATTGGACCTGGATGATCAAGGCTATACTGGGAATGAGAGATGGTTGTCCCTGGACCCGGCTTGGTTTATAGGACACTGGGACAGTCCAACGATTGACGACATCACTCCATGGAGCAAGAGAATGTAATTCTGTATTTATATGTTGCAGTGCAGAAAAAAATAATGAGAAAACTGCGCTGTGAGAGGAGTGGAGCAGTAAGCCCAATAAATATGCTGTTTTCAATATGGCTTGGCGCCCAGCGCCCACCCATCCATCCATCATCCTCTCCCTCTCTCCTGTAAGTAAGCCTTGCCGAGCCATAGGCCCACAGGGCAGGAGCCTATCTCCTGCTTCTGTAGCGTGAGGCAGCTTGATGTACAAGTACACCCCCTGGACATGACGCTAGTACAGATGTGTCATTTCAAAACTTCACACGTCCTGCCATTGGCAAGACAGTAGATTTTCAGGGGATTCGCAGAATATTGAGCTTATAGATCAGCTATTTTTGCTATTTTTATGACTACATATGAAGGTGGATTCTGCTTTTCAATGGGAATATTGAGTGTTTTCTTGCCATTTGCAAGTTTCTGCAAAAATACGCTCCGTTCTCCATAAAAATTAGAAAGGCAAAACAGGGAAAGAAATCTGTGGACAAAAATGCATTTGCAGTAAATAAGGAAAAGAGCAGTAAAAACTGAAGATTTGCAACATACTCTATGTATGTCACAGGGACTTAGCCCCAATCCAACTCTTGATGCTGAGTACCAAGCAGGATGCACTGGGTCCCATTTTTCTTTGGTATGACCCGACCGGGGTTCAAAACCCGACCTCCCTGTCTCAGGGCGGTCTCTCTAACCACAAGGCCACTGAGCTCCCTCCTATAAGTACCTATAAATTCTGCTGTGTGGCTTTCTTTCTCTTTCTTCTCCTTCTCAACTCAGAGGATACTTTGATCAGGTCAACACCTTCTCTGACTCATCCACTCTCACACAGTCTCACTCCATTCAAACGACATCATTGATTGTAGGTGTGATTTATGACATTGAATATGGATCCACAGAGTAATTGTCTGAATGGCTGCACACAGGTCACCATTATAGTCAAAAAAAGGGAGGGGGGAATAGATTACTTGCACTGTAATTTATTGATGGCATGCACAAAGCATGTCTATGATTTGGATCAATGTAATGTTTTTGTAAAAGCACTCCTAGTGTGTGTGTGTGTGTGTGTGTGTGTGTGTGTGTGTGTGTGTGTGTGTGTGTGTGTGTGTGTGTGTGTTTCTCTCTCTCCGTCCTTTGTCCTCTCCGCCTGGCGTCAGTGGATCACTGCTAACCCACAGACCCACTCACTGTACACGGAAGACGCGACTGGGAACTGCTTGTTTCATGACCTTAATTGCGTCTGGCTCCTTTAAGAGCCCCTGGCCTCTGTTGCTAGGAGACGTGAGAGTCTTAGCGACAGAGGAGACACTGCCTGACGATCTCTGATGCTCGGCAACCTCAGCCAATCAGAAGGACCCCCGGGGGAGGACCATAACGACCAATAACAACCAACAGGTCTCACACAAAAACACACGTTCTGAATTAGCTTACAGTGGTTAACAGTAACAACACCTCCAGCACACATCAATTAAGATCTTATTTAAACCGATCACAATTTGCCATTAAAACTGATTGTGCGTGTGTTTAGAGAATAACGCTCAGGTTTTCCTGTGTGTGTGTGTGTGTGTGTGTGTGTGTGTGTGTGTGTGTGTGTGTGTGTGTGTGTGTGTGTGTGCCTGTGTAATACATGCTCTAACGATGCATGTATTTTCAGCTCTGACGCATGGAGTAGGTGAGAAAAAAACAGTTGCCATGGAAATAGGTTTCCTCTTTCCCCCCTGATGTTTTGCTGGAGTCATGTGCTTTCTCTCTCTCCTCTCTCTCTCTGTCTCTCTCTATGACTCTCTGCCAAGCTGTCTGTCTGTCTGTCTGTCTATCTATCTATTTTACTTTGCTCTGTTGCTTAGTCTCTCTCTCTTCCTCTCTCTCTCTGCTGATACCACATTAACACAATAGAGGTCTGTACCAGTGAAACAACAACAAGCCACAAGTCTGGCTTTTCAGTAGCTGCTCCTATTGTGTGTGTGTGTGTGTGTGTGTGTGTGTGTGTGTGTGCGCGCGTGTGTGTGCATGTACACGTGTGTGTGTGTGTGTGTGTGTGTGTGTGTGTGTGTGTGTGTGCGTGCGTGCGTGCGTGCGTGCGTGTGATAAATGATTAAAGTACAGGCGATTAATATAATAGCTTTGTCTTGCCTTGACACTACTGTCAATCGACACGTGCACACATCCATCCATCAAAATAATTGCTCTGAAACACACACACATGCGCGTGCACACACACACACACACACACACACACACACACACACACACACACACACACACACACACACGCACAATGAACGTGCTCTGTCACAAAGTCTTCTTCTCTATAGGTGGACTTTTGGAGTGGATTGACCCTCTACAGTACACCATCTAAATGCACCACTCTCTGCTATTACCCCCCCCCCCCCCCCCCCCCCCCCCCCCCCCCTGCTGGGACAGACACCACCATGTGTCTGGGGTGTGTCATACTCTGTCCATTATTGATGAGATAGGACGCATCCCCCAATTCTCTGGGCTCCATGATGAGGTCACCACTCTCTACACTGCACGGGTGTGGCACTCAAGAGTGTGTGTGTGTGTCTGTGTGTGTGTGTGTGTGTGTGTGTGTGTGTGTGTGTGTGTGTGTGTGTGTGTGTGTGTGTGTGTGTGTGTGTGTCCATGCTCCCTCTGATCCATACTGTCCCTTAAATGAAACACGTTTATATCCATGATTCATTCATTATGGTGACTGAAATAGCACTGTATGTATATATATGTATATATGTATTGTATATATGGCGGCGGCGCCAGGGGGTCCCTGGGGGTCCATGGAGCTCCGGGGTCGACTACTGGGACTCCTGACATAATGTACTTTCGGTACTTTACCCAGCCTTATTTCACATTACCAAATGTAACCAGACGTGCAAGGTAAAGAAAAGAAGAAAAAAAAAAACACAATAAAATAGCCTTTTTTTTACCCCTTCAGAATGAGACAACAGGGAACAATCCTGACAAATTATACTCAGGGAAAATATTCTTGTTTGACAGTCTCGCCGGACATAAAACTGCAGCATTTGGCCCCCGGGCCGCACTTTGGACACCCCTGCCATAGGCCCTAAATGTCATCTATGACACATACTTCTCTATGCCAGCTTGCAGTGTCTGATCTCCCATTGCTTCACCGTGTGCTATGAAGAGTCCTGCTGCTTTTCACCCACCTCCTCCCCAGATTCCCCTGCTTACATCTGTTTTTATGTCCCCGTCCAATGTCTATGATTGAGCACAGAGTGAGTCACGAAAACTAATTCAGTCCACAACCTAAACCTATTGCCACGGTTGAGTCTTGGCTGCATATTGCTGAGCTGGCTTCTGCTGGTGGATTATTGATGAAGACCAAATCACATCACAGGATAATGTTACTCCTGTTTATTTACTCCACACTGGTTGACTGTTTCTTTTTTTTTTATCCCACGATTTTGCAACCCATTTTACACCCAGTGCCAATTATCTAATGTAATCCTGGGCACTACACTCTCTCTGCCAACCTGGAGAGACAACGGACTGACCTCATGCTTCCTTCTATGCATGAGGAGTCCAAGCCACTTCTTTTCACCTGACAGGGGGGAGTTTCCCCGGCTGGACGTAGCGCGTGGAAGGAACACATTATTCCAACCAGTTCCTTTCCTCTCCATCAGGCGCCCACAGCGTCCTGGTTGAAATATATATCTATTTCATGTTGTTTCTAAATGTACCCAAAAAAGGTAATAAAAAAAAGGAAACAAATGGGACAATCACCTGATATTAATCTCCACCTGGCCAACAGGCCAACAGGGGGAGATTATGTTTTTGTAGTGTGGAACTCAAACCCAGGATGTTACACTTTCTTAATGCTCAAGGCTTAGCTAGAGTTCAGGACTTTTTGTATAGATTAAGCCAGACCACCAAGACCCACCCAAGGCCCGAAGCCCCCTCCCCTATAGATCTTAGATGTACAAGTAGAGACCTGGCAGTAAGTTAATTTGACTGGATTACAGTGTGGTCTCTGAGTTTGACGGGCATGTAAGCCGCAGTACAATTTACAAATTACGCATTTAGCAGACACTTTTAATCCAAAGCGATTTACAATAAGCAGGTATCAGTAGTATACAGCAGTAAAGCCATTTACCTTAATTCATTTTTCAACTCCTTTTTATACTCATTATATAGTTCTTGTTTTTTTCAGCCCTTTGAGTAAGATGCTATGCATGAACAGTGCTATATAAGACAAATACCAAATTGGATATTAAATCATTGTGAACTGTGAACTTGTACTGCAAGATGGTCATTTAAGATGAGCAATGAAAGGAAAGCAGTTTGACTGTTTGTCCTGCAGAGTCTGCTGTTTCCCTGCTAAATGTACTCAACAGCTCTCTCTCACACACACACACACACACACACACACACACACACACACACACGCGCGCGCGCACACACACACACACACACACACACACACACACACACACACACACACACACACACACACACACACACACACACACACACACACACACACACACACACACACACACATACACACACACACACACACACACACACACACACACACACACACTTTAGCATTTTGTCACAATATTTTACATGTTGAAAAATGTGAAACATAGCAGAAATAGTGGATCTACAAGCTTCACTTTGTGATGCATTAGATCAGCTATTTACGCTATTTTCTAAAGATATTTAAGTATAAAAGTATTAAATATGTCAGTAATCTGCCCTGTGCAGTTTGTGATTATGAAGCCTAAGTGGCAAACAAAAATTAAGATTGTATTCATGTTCCAAACACAATTAAATCGTTAATCGCAATTATCTGTGTGACAATTAATCGTCAAATAAAATGTTTAATTTTGACAGCTAAACCTGAGTCCTGGTCAAATATGACATTGCAACAAACACATTAATTTGCCTGCATGCTTAACAGCAAGGCTTAGAACCATACTGTGCATTCATTCATGAATTGATGAAGAAATCCTCAGATGACTCCTGCACAACAGGGGATTCGACAGGACACTAAACTGGATTTAAACACTATTTGGACCATTTTGGATTGTTATGTATATGGTCTAATGCAGGGTTCCCCAATTAGTTTTCCCCAAGGGCCGAATTATGTCTAGGGTACCAAGCCACAACATTGCAGGGGGCGACGGTGGCGTTCCCGCTACTCCAGCGACAGTTCAGATATCGTCGTTGTCGGGTGAAAATCTGTCCATGTCCAAAACTGTTTGTTTTGCATTTATAATTTTAAAAATGATTTAAACTAGTGAAAACAGCCAATCTACAAGCACAAGATGCGAGGCGTTGTGTGCTTGTAGATCTGCTGTTTTCACTACTTTTGTGCGACGGCCTTATGATGAAGCAGGGCTTTACTTTGCGAAAGAACATACCGTACAAATTTGGAGATACAAGGTTTCCACCCGACAACGTCGAAATACTAGTGTTGTTGCTGCTCTTATACCACCATTATTACTGGGGTTGGTGGGGGCCAGACAGTAGCCCCCCGCAGGCCGCAAATGGCCCGCGGGCCGCCTATTGGGGAACCCAGGTCTAATGTAATGTTGTTGGTTTATTTGTCAAGCAGACAAACAAGAAACAAACAGTGCATGCCAGCAGTGGAGTAAAGAAACTTTACTTTCTTCCATATTTTCAAATACTGTGGACCAACAGCGTGCAATGCGGACACAGATAGTTCAGCACCACTGGAGCGGTCATGTCATTTACTGTAGAACCGGCTTTGCCTAATGAGCAACACCGCCTGTAAACAAAAAGAAAAACTTGGCACGGTGGCCTCAGTTCCTGAAGTAGCCTATACTCACTAAGGATAATTGGTGAGCCTTGTACTTTGCCAAGCCCTCCACAAAAGGGCCGTATACAGTTTTCACCCATTCGTCAATCCACTCCTTATTATCAGATAGTTCTTAATTAGTCGGAATTAACAGAAATGCTTGTGCAAACACAACAACAAGATGTTCCTTGTTCCGCTTTTTTGTCTTTTCCATTTTCCATTCATGTTTGCTGAACATAGCTAATTAAACCATTTAACTAATTAACAGCACTGTTGACAAATGATTGATGATGACTTAGCCAGATTTCTTTTAGCAGTTGATTATGATGCAGAGGGCAGAGGAGCAGATTATTTGAAACGTGTCTGATTTGCGGTGATGATAATAATAATTATATATATTCTTTTTTTCACCAGCCAGGGGGCTGTGTTTTGATTGTCTATAGTACCAGCTCTTATGCCTTAACTTAAAGGCCTGTCCATACTGTCTCCGACCACCAAACCTTTCGTAAGAGTTCTGACTTTCCGACATGCAGCTTTCCTAACTCTAATTCAGGGTAATGCTTTGCTGTGGGCGCTGGGGGTGTGTTCCCTCCTCTGCGTCATCAGCGTCCACACCCTAGGTGGGGTTGGTGATAGGGCCTTTCTTTGTTGAGTTTGCATGTTCTCCCCGTATCTCCTAGGGTAGATACCCTAACAAAAACATGCAGTAATCCTGGTCTCTATAATGCCTCCCCCTGGCCAGCCGGGGCGCCTGATGGAGGGGAAAGGAACTGATTGGAATAACATGTTCCTTTCACGTGCTACGTTCAAACCGGGGAAATCCCCACTGTCAGGTGAAAAGAAGCAATTTGGACTACTCATGCATAGAAGGAAGCATGAGGTCAATCCGTTGTCTCCCCAGGCGCGGCAGAGGGAGAGCAGAGCCCAGGATTACATAGGCAATTGGCACTGGGTGAAAATGGGTTACAAAATCATGGGATAAAAATTATATATAAAAAAAAGGTAATGCTTTTGACGAGCAGAAGATGCGATTGACGTAATTTTGTAGTTGAACTGGACCTTTTACGACAAAAAGTTTGGTGGTCGGAGACAGTATGGACAGGCCTTAAAGAGCTGGTAATCAAAATAGAGCCCAGGATGTCCGGAGATAATTACATGTTCTGTTTTTTGTCATTAATTAAAAAGGCCAAATGGCAATTACCAGCCTACCATGACCTATGCACATAAATACACTCAAACACATGCATTAGACACATGTGCAGTGTACACATGATATGCACATGCAAACACTACACGCACGCACACGCACACAGCAGGAAGCTGTCATATGCTCTAATCCGAGCTATAATTAGCTCCCTGGATAGTAAGGCAGTGTGAGAATGAGAGCAGAGATTGTAAAAGGGACGAGGAAGGTTTTCTAACTCTCTGTGACTGTGATTATTTAACCATTTCCTTCACACAGCAACTCCATTTCTGCTCTTCACAAGGTCACAGGTCAATGTCTGCATCTCAGGGCTGATAAAAGTGTGTGTGTGTGTGTGTGTGTGTGTGTGTGTGTGTGTGTGTGTGTGGGGGGGGGGGGGGTTACTCTGCCCAATCGGGTGGTTGCCATGGCTACCCCAGTAGAGGTGAGGAGGTGATAATGACATAGTTGGGAACGGAGCCAGAGAGAACACTCACTCACTGTACACCCTGCCTCTCTCTCTCTCTCTCTAAGTACATTTTACTCTTGTACTTTTACTCAAGTACATTTTGAATTCCGGAGTTTTACTTGTAACAGATATTCTCTACATTGCAGTATTGATACTTTTACTTAAGTAAAAAATGTGAGTACCTTTTCAACCACTGCTCTCTGGGGTGTGTTGCACTGACTACACACCTCTGTGTTTACTTCCAGTGGGTCTCTGAGGTCTTCCAGCAACACTCCACTTTCCATTTTTGGAGCTGTGTGGAACACAAGCTCCCTATACGTGGCCGTGTGTGTGGGTCTGTCTGTCTGCGTGTCTGTAGCCTACAGGACCTTTTGTGACCACACAAGGGCGCTGTTGTTCAGACACACACACACACACACACACACACACACACACACACACACACACACACACACACACACACACACACACATACAGCTCCACTTCGAACAGAGGTTCGATTTTTAAACCTGCTCAGAGTCGTATCTCCTGCGTCAGAGAGTCCGCTAAACGGGCGGCTTAAGTGGGCTGATGATGGCATATTTTACATACATAATTACATAATCATCTTTAAATCCACTTTCACTGGACGTGAGAGTATAAACAGCCTCAAAGTCATCTTCATGGTGCGCGAGGGGGAAGCGGGGGCAGTGGCTTAGGGGTAGAGAGGCTGGATGGGAACCGAAAGGTTCCCAGTTCGATCCCGGGCTCCCCCAGAGTTAGTGTCAAAGTGTCCTTGAACAAGACTCTGAACCCCTAGTTGCTCCCAATGAGCAGGTTGGTGACTTGCATGGTTTCCTCCTACATCTGTGTGTGTGTGTGTGTGTGTGTGTGTGTGTGTGTGTGTGTGTGTGTGTGTGTGTGTGTGTGTGTGTGTTTGTGTGTGAATGTAATGATCAATCTATGTAAAGCGCTTTGGATAAAACACGCTAAACGCGCCATTTAGCATTTATCATGGTGAATATATTCTAAATCATTACATTTCTTTACAAATTTATTTTAGATTTTACATGTATCAAATGTTCACCTTGTTACATGTCCTTTAAGAAGGCATTATACAAATACAGTGTTTATATCACATACTATTTATTACCCAGGATATAGCAGCAGCAGCAGCAGTCATATTTGATTAGTTTAGTACGGAGCAGACATCTGTGACGTTAGTGACCAGGGTTGGGTTTGCTGGGAGGGAATCCATGGCTCTGCTCTATATTGATAGCCCTGGCTCTGGTCATCTCTTGATGTGTTTATATCCCCGTTTCTGGTCACACTGACTGAACATATCGTTGTGGTCGGGTGGAAACCTTGTATGTCCAAAACCATTCGTTTTGTATTTGTCATTTTAAAAATGATTTAAACTAGTGAAAACAGCCGATCTACAAGCACACCACCGCGAGGCGTTGTGTGCTTGTAGATTGGCTTTTGTCACTACTTTTGTGCGACAGCCTTTTATGATGAAGCAGGGCTTTGCTTTGCGAAAAAATGTACACATTTGAAACTTGGACATACAAGGTTTCTGCCCGACAGTGACGATATCTATTTCCATTTGGAGAATCTGCACTGTCTGATATGTTTGATAATATCACAACTTGAATAGCTGCTAACTTTAAACACATTTTAAATCTTTGTTTGTATACTACTTAAATTTGTTTTGAGGCAAAAGATTGCTGCTATTTGTTTCAAAAAGCTTTATACCCGGTATATATTGTTGTATATAATGACGAAATGTGACATAGCTCTGTTTACACAATGCTGTATCCCCTCCAACCGTATATGTTCCCCATTTCAACAGTTTTTTTAATGTTATTTTGACATTTGCTTTGTCAATGTAAACGTATGTTTTGTCATGGCAATAAAGCTCCTTTGACTTGAATTGTGAGCTTGTATATTAATAACAATTTTCACAATTTGATGTTCAACACAGTATATACAATATATACAATTTATACAATATATAAGTCGGAGTAGGCAGAGCTCTCTGAACGTCTGGCTATGCGAGACTATGCTTGCACTGGCCTGCTTCCTGTCGTTGACAGGGTAGTGTATATTACACCTGTAAGGACAAAATATAGTCCAACCCCTCACTGAGAACAGACATAGAAACATCTATTTTGGGACTAAACTATTGTACTAGTTCTCTGTACTGTAGAGGACTAGTACCAATAATAGATGTTTTGTATTACCAATAATAGATGTTTCGTATTATATATTTAAAAAAGAGATGTTTGAAAGCATGCTACATTTTAGGCCCTGGAAATAGATTCTCCAAATATACTGTATTGTAGATTGATCACATGGCATTTTAATTTGAAACTTGACATACTGTACAAGCAGAATCGCTTCGCAGTTTGCTGAACAATGTTGGCTAAACCCATAGCACTACTGAAACACTCAATGACCATACATGAAGCTAGTTAGCATTTGTTTTTAGGTTTTTTTAGAATCCTTTTTTTCTTTACTGGTTATATTGTTTTTTTTATATTCATATGCAACTATATTGTTGATGATGTTCTGACATGTTATCTTGTTTATTATAGTGATGTATTATCTGCTTATTGTAAGTCGCTTCGCTTTGGATTAAAAGTGTCTGCTAAATGCCTAAACTGTAAACTGTACCGAAACCTGAACAAGCAGACTGACACTGTCTGTCACTGCAATGACCCTCACCTTGCAAAACAATTACTGTCAAGGTGCCCTTGAGCAAGACAATTTGACCTGGGTAGCTGCTTATGGCCCGTTTCCATTGCGTAGTCCCGGCTTTACCCATATTTTCTGACTTTCCATTAGAACCTGCCTGGTACCAGGTAGGGCCGTCACAATTATTATATAATCGTCTAATCGTGATTATTTGACATGATCGCAATTATTTTTCATAATCGTCATATTAGTTTCCATGTTGAAAAATGTTCATATATATTTTTTTAAGTAAAAAACTGCGGCTATTTCCACTATCAATGTTCTTTTTTAAGTATAAAGTTGTCAAATATGTCAGTCATTTCTTTGTATGTTTAAGTTATGTGTCATATCTACCGTGTGCAACTTCAAAGCCTAAAAGCCAAACAGAAATGTAATTGTCAACGACAAAAACACGATTAAATCGTTAATCGCAATTATTTGAGTGACAATTAATTGTCATGTAAAATGTCATAAACGTAACAGCCCTAGTGCAGGTACACACACACACACACACACACACACACACACACACACACACACACACACACACACACACACACACACACACACACACACACACACACACACGGTGGAGGAAACCATGTAAGGCACCAACCTGCTCATTGGGAGCAGTTAGGGGTTCAGTGTCGTCTTGCTCAAGGACACTTCGGCACACTACGGAGGAGCCAGCGAGAAGCTTGAGAATCGTGAATACTGTTATTACAAGTTAAAACCACCCATTATCCTACTATACATTCCTGGAATCTCTGTCTGTCTGAACACGTTTTTCTCCTCAGTGGGTTGAGAAATTGATCTGAACTTGCACCCGTGGATTGACCATAGGAAGACAGCCACGAACGCAATTATAGAAATGTAACCAAAAGGACCCTAACCTCCTGCTACTCTCTCCTTTCTGTGTATAATCCTTGCACTTGGAAATACGATAGAGGTGAATCGTGGAGCTATTCTTGTAAATATAAATGTCACTGTTTAAAATGGAACATTCTCTTCTCTCTGTGTGGTACTCTTTTATCATGAATTGCTAAAAACGTTGTTTGTCCAGCTGTTTGAGAGTTGAATGTTTAATGGGCCTCAACAGAAACAATCCTTTGGCTTTGTTGTGTATCGCCCATTTGGTGTCTTTTTTTACATGTTGTACTGCTGTATTTAAACATGTGTCAATAAAATAAATCAAAGACCCATACAATAGGGACTTGAACTTATTAACAAACGTATCCTAGATGTTTTTAACGGGAGTTGAATCAGTGTTGAGCAACATCAACTAACTGCAAGGCCTATTTCTTGCGTTAATGTTTCCAAAAACAGTTTCTGATAGGCTTTATAGTAGGTTAAAATGGAGATTGTGTGCAGATAGCTTTAGAGTTAGCTTAGCCCAGGACAGAGAGCTGTTTTCATGGGGCCATTGCTTGATGACGATCACCTCCAGGGGGAGGTGGAACTAAGAGAGGGGTCAGGTAAAAGTAGAAAAGCAAAGTTAACTGACTAAAGTAGAGCAGAGGCTTGGCGAGTTGGGACTATGTATGGATATGGGCACTTGTATGAGTAGTGAATCAAGGTCATAGCAACTGTCGAGGTAACCTTGGGCAATTAAGTCACTCCAGTCACCAACCATCATAAGACACTGAGGGCAGGCAACCGTTTCTGGATACACATTTAAAAATACCCTCCCTGGCCTGGCTGAAGTACAACTGAGGTCCCATACTTGACCATAGCACAAAAAAAGAAGAAGAAAAGAGTCGAAAAGTTACACCTGGACCAAAGGGGTTTGAACCAACTTGCCATCCTTCCAGTTAGCCTCACTGCAGTATATTGTGTGAAATGTATTCATTTGTGTATTTTGTTTGCTCCAGTGACACCCCACCCTACCTTGATATCCAGGCCGTTACAGTTGAGGCTCATCCCGCACTCGTCTGTGATTTCTGTGATCTCCGACAGGTCGTCATCCTCAAACTCATCCAGGCTGATGTCATGGGTCAGCCTGCTCACATGGGGAGGACAAGAAGAAGGAGCAAGAGGGAGTTAGACAGAGAAAGGAGAAGAGACATGGTTAGGCTGACATTACTGCGTTAGTTTGTCCCTTCAGAATGTAACTGCAATTCCAACAGAACAGATGAAAAGGAAAAGAACAGTGAAAATCAAATAAAAACTATGCACAAAAAGTTAAACTTAACTTCGGTCCATAATAACGATACAGAACAGTATTTCAGGCCATTTAGGTGTTTTTTTGTCGAGGGCGCTTACCACACGTTTGGCTGTGCTGCTCATTCCACAAATGCCTGACACATAACGGTACAAGCTGTACCTTGTTGTAAACGTAACTAATCAATACTAATTGGTATACAGTAATTAAAGGGGAGATGTAATGGACCAAATTTTGGCAAATGTTTGGGGGTCACTACCCACACACGTTTGGCTGTGCTGCTCATTCCATGAATGCCCTATGCATACAAGCTTTACCTTGTTGTAAAGGTGACTAATCAACAATAAGAATGACATAAAACACAATACCAATTGGTATTATTAAAGAGGAGATATAATGGGCTGACGTTAAGTTTCCTAACTTTTTGATGCGTAGTTTACTTATAGAGTGTTAAAGAGTTAAAGAGTTTATTTTTACACTCTCAGAGTTAAACCAACACTCAGGGTTTGACTGTGTGATAAGTACCAGAAGGACTAACTCGGGGGGAGAAGGACTGTAGGGCTGCCACGATATGACATTTTACATGACGATTAATTGTCACTCAAATAATTGGCGATTAATGACTTAATTGTGTTTTTGTCGTTGATAATTACATTTCTGTTTGGCTTTTAGGCTTTGAAGTTGTACATGGTAGATATGACACATAACCTAAATATACAAAGAAATTACTGACATATTTGACAACTTACTACTTAAAAAATAACTTTGATAGTGGAAATAGCCGATCCACATTCCACAAGCTGCGACGCGTTGTGAGCTTGTAGATCTGCTATTTCCACTATTTCGGACATTTTTCAACATTCACGATTATGACGATTATGACAAAATAATTGCGATAATGTCAAATAATCACGATTAGACGATTATGTAATAATTGTGACAGCCCTAAAGGACTGTCATGTTCATCTTATCTATAGATCTTCTGACGTAAGCCTGCATGACAGTGCTGGAGGACACCTGCAGGGAGGACATGTGATCTGTCTGCATGTCTGTCTGTCTGTCTATCCGTCAGACAGATCGGGTTCAATCCCGGCGGCCTTTACTGCGTGTCAATCCCAATCTCTCTCTCTCCCTTTTTCCTGTCTGACTTCACTTCTCTACAGGGCTGAGATGAAGGTGGAACCTAGCGGATAGCCGTTCCACTACTTCTCAATCTGCACACACGCACGCCCCACATGCACATGCGTGCACGCACGTCGTCAAGATGTGTTGACGGTGCGGTCAACACTTCAATCCCCCCACCTGACTGCTTTGCATAATAATTCTCGGGCATGCCTCACCTACGTCCTCACAGCGGGGACTGCTCATAAGTCCTACATCTCATTAGTCCTGCTGTGTTAACTGCCAGGCTAACGTGCTTGGCTGCACTAGAAGACCTCGGACAATCAGGTAAAACTAAGCACATTACAACCGAAAGAACGGGCTGGTATTTTATATAAAACTAAAAGGAACTAAATAAGAAATAAAAAAATTAAAAAAGTTTTCTGTCACACGCGCGTGTGCACGCGCGCGTGCACGTGGCGTCTAGTTAAAAAATCCAAATCACACCACTGCTTCTCTATCAATAAAGGCTTAAAATCTTAAAAAATTGAGTACTTTTATAGTACTTTTGGTCCATAGAGAACATGCAACTTTTTCAGTCAAATTGTTGTTGGTTGTTACTGCACTCTGGGTTTTTAGGGCAGTATTGGCTTATTCTAAATCAGTACGTGGTTCTCAAACTTTTACATGTCAAGGACCCCCAAAATTACGCGCTGTGAGCTTGTATATCTGCTATTTTTAATAGTTAAAGCAATAAATAATTCTAGGCCTAAATGGGTTAAATCCCTTCGGTGACCTGTTACAAAGTCTGTTTGCTAAAATGCGCTGGGGAGCTACATTATATACATTGATCACTGCAAAACATCCTTATTATCTGTTAAGAGAACACTGCCCATACTGCAGCTAGGTCATTACGCTGATGTCAGAATACATCATCCAGCCGGCTTCCCCTGGATTCAATTAGCATCCACAAAACAAAGCTTTCATTTTCCCTGGCCATAATTATCTCTTTACAGTAACCTGCTTCCTCCTGCTCCCCGAGAGAGAGAGAGACCAGAGACACACACACACGCACACACACACTCTCACACACTCACACACACACACACACACACACACACACACACACACACACACACACACACACACACACACACACACACACACACACACACACAAAACAAGACAGAAACAGACAGAGACAGAAATAGAACGAGAGAGAGACCCAGGTGACAGAAATAGAAAGTGAGAGAGACAGAGAGACAGAAATAATTTAGAGACTTAATGAGAGACAGAAACGAGAAAGAGACCCGGAGAGAGAGAGAGAGAGAGAGAGAGAGAGAGAGAGAGAGAGAGAGAGAGAGAGAGAGAGAGAGAGAGAGAGACAGAGAGAGAGAGAGAGAGAGAGAGAGAGAGAGATCTGGTTCTGAGATCTGGTTGGTGATGCTCAAACTTTTTCACGTGAAGGACCCCCCCCCCCCCATCTCAAATTATTTAGTTCCAGGGACCCCCCAGAAGCAAACTTCGAGTTACAAATGTTCACTTGAAAAATACATATATTCAAAAATGTGCGCACATTTTCACGACTTTTCAAAAATAGCAGATCTACAAGCTCGCAGCGCGGCACTCGGGTCGCAGCGCGGCACTCGAGATCTGGTTGGTTACTTCCTGACAGTTGAAAGCCTCAGAGTCAAAAGCCCAACTGAAAAATACTGAGTAAAGCTGGTTGCACACTGCACTGCGTTTTTTCGTTACGTTTTGGAAATCCGAAATCCTCGAAAGCATTTTTCAGGCCAAGGAGAGAGAGAGAGAAGAGAGAGAGAGCAAGGGACCCAGTGGTGACAGTTACGAAAATCGGAAAAAATCAACACTGGTCCGAAAATAAATACGAAACGGGCGGCAGTGTGCAAACGTGATCGTCATAACGTGAGGTAGATTTTTTTTTATTTACGTGCTCCGAAATTCACTCCGATATTCGGCCCGAAAAACGCAGCAGTGTGCAACGACCTTTAATGACATCATAAACTCAGCCCCTCCCCTTTTACCATACACCCAAAACTGTGGGTGTGGCTAACTTCAGCTGGGTCACCACTTCGATTGTATTATTATATTGATTGTATTTTACTGTGCACACTTCTGCTTTGGTAATCTAAACGTATGTTTTCTCATGCCATTAAAGCCCTTTGAACTGAATTGAATTGAGAGAGAATGGGAGAGACAGACACATGGGAGGCACAGAGGGAGAGGCAATAAATGTGATTAGAGAAGATGACAACCATCAGTGGCACTTGGAGCTAAAGAGCAAGACGCCAGTGAGAGCCATGAGGAGAGGAGAGGAGAGGAGAGGAGAGGAGAGGAGAGGATAAAGATGTTTTCCCCCTAAAACATGATGATCAGGTACTATGATTAAACTAGAAAGAAGATTCTTTTCCCCAAAAAGTGTACAGAAAGTGCTAAAATAAATGTTTTTATGTGGCCACACCCACCAGTTCATTAAGTATGTCTGGTTGTCAGGTGGGTGGTGACCCAGCTGAAGTTAGCCACACCCACAGTGTTGGGTGTATGGTACATTTTATGATGTCATTAAATATGTATTTTTCCATCAGGACTTTTCGATCAGGATGTTGGCCCCATAGACTAATGTTAACTCCATAGACACATACAAAACAGAAAAAGTACAAAACTATGGCACCATCTCTTTAAAACAACGTGCAACTTGTCTTGCAAAAAGTCCATTGAACAGTCTTGATTCATGTTTGTTCTGTTTCATGTTTGCTTTGGCAATGTAAACGTATGTTTTCTCATACCAATAAAGCCCCTTTGAAGTGAATTGAAGTGAACAACAATGGCTGGTTTATATGGATGACTCAGCCTACAGGACCCGGGCTACGTGTGTGTCGTACACATCCTGCTTTTGATTCCCCAGCTTGGCATCTGTGCTGCTGCATGTCAATACGTCAATACAATGACAGAGAAGAAATGGCACAGCAGTCTCTTGTCTCCTACTGCCGACGTCGATACAGTGAGCTGCGGCAGCCGAGGCCGTCTTTAGAACCGTCACGTGCATATCGTCGTTGTCGGATGAAAACCTTGTATGTCCAAAACCGTTCGTTTTGAATTTATCATTTTAAAAATGATTTAAACTAGTGAAAACAGCCGATATACAAGCACACAATGCCTCGCGGTGCGAGGCGTATTGTGTGCTTGTAGATCTGCTGTTTTCACTTGTGCGACGGTCTCGTACGATGAAGCAAGGCTTTGCTTTGCGAAAGAACGTACACATTTGAAACTTGGAGATACAAGGTTTCCGCCCGACAACAACGATATATGTATGGGGCCACGGACGACGGAAATGGCCTGGGAGGAAGCATCTGTTTACCACAATAATGAGGCCTGGGAGGGGCTGGGAGGCAGTGGTGGAAAAAGTACTCAGCAGTACTTTTTGCTTAAAGGCCCGCTGACACGCCCAGAAATTATAATAGTATATGAGTAGTATAGTCTGAAACTCATATGTCACAAGTACAATCTGCCCCTCGCCCCCCAACAACAGCTGACCAGTACAGTAGTCTAAGTACAGTCAATTAATTTGATTGGCTTATATTAATTTCGCATTCTCACAATGACATCATAAACATATTAACTAATATTTTAAGATTACTTTTTAAAGTGACAGTACCCCTTTAGATGACAGTTCTACTTTAAGTAAAAGTATCAATACTGCAATGTATAAGTATAGGCTACTCTGTTACAAGTAAAAGTGTACCAGTACGTGAGTAAAAGTACAAAAGTATTGGCACCAAAATGTACTTAAAAAAACACAAGTATGAAGTACTCATTATGCATTATCTCTCATTCCAAGTTTTCAAAATGTACAAAAATATTTTGAAGCAGATCTACAAGCTCACAATGCGTCGCAAGTACTGGAAATTGGAAATACTCAAGTACAGTACAAATACCTCAGAATTGTACAGTACTTGTACAGAGTAAATGTACTTTACACCACTGCAGGAGATGGAGTGGAAGAGGGAGAACACAGAGGAACAGATGAGACTCAGATATGGAGAGAGGTCTAAAGATTCCTCCAAGCTTAGACTAAAGCAGGGGTAGGCAATCTTTATTATCAAAAGAGCAATTTTTTGGCTCAAACATTTATTAAAAATCTGTTTGGAGCCGCAAAAAGATGTTTGCTTTAATTATTAATTTGTTCTTTTCCTATTCTTTCAATATTACTGTTTTATTATTATTTATTTGTATTGTTTGCCAATTTCTCAAAGCAGATCAAGTACACCATAGTAAGCCATCGTTGGTGGTGAAAGCAAACAATATATCCAAGCATTAATACATTTACTTTATTAGGCAAACAATGGGCAATAATATGCAAACATTGTGTGGAAATAGCAAGATCTACGTACAAGCTCACAGTGTGTCGCAATGTGATGCATTGTTTAGGCTTATAGATCATCTAGTTTTGGTGAAGAGGTTTGGTGACGAGGGAAAAAAGGAGGGGACCAAGTACAGTGCCCTGGGAGACCCCAATCAATGAAGTAACGTACATATTGTGTAAAGTAGAGAAGAGATGGTGAGTAGGAGCGCGGCATAGCTCAGGGGTAGAGAAACCGTTATTAGAGCACAAAGGGTTTCCGAAGGGTTCCCAGTTCGAATCCGGGCTCCCCCTGAGTTAATGTCGAAGAGTCCTTGGGCAAGACTCTGAACCCCTAATTGCTCCCGGTGAGCAGGTTGGTGCCTTGCATGGTTTCCTCTGCCACCGGTGTACGAATGTGTGGGTGAATGTAATGCACAATCTATGTAAAGCGCTATGGATAAAAGCGCTATATTAATGCACCATTTACCATTTAGAGGCTGACACTATAACAGACATCAAAATCACCAAAGCTGAGTTGGAATCTCTTCTGCTCCATACAGTACTTTATTTTGTGTGTGCGTGTGCGTATGTGTGTGTCCGTGCGTGCATGCGTGCGTGTTACTGTATTTTCTTACATATTTCATGTTGTCATTTAATGTGAAGCACAAGTTTATCTGTGTGCAGCGCGTTGTACAAATAAAACAGACCATGTCTTGTCCCGACAGAGATCCGGGACACCAGCGTAGGGTTTTCACAGTGTTCCAGCGGTGCAGAACATACTGTAGAGCTTGTGTAAAGATGGATTTGTTTCGGGCCGATCCGAGTCTCAGTTTGCCTGCGATGCTTTTACTGAACACCAACACCAACAACAACAACCGTAAGCGTTTCTCTATCCGGTACAAATCGAATTCATTGCCACACTGGCCTGAGCCGTGGAAAAAGGTGTGGAGGATCGGATCAATAATGATCCAAACTAAAGTCCCCTCTCCTCTCAGCATCACTTTACATAGGAAGGAAGGCAGGAGCAGGAGAGGAGAGGAGAGGGGAATCGCTCATTCCATACTTGGGAGGCAAAGAGGATGATAAAAAGTGAGAGGTAGAGGACAAGGATCAGAGGGAGAAATATAGAGTCATGAAGGAATTGGTACAAACAAGGTGGATGAAGCACCAGAAAGCACCAGGTGGAGCTAGGGATGGGACGATAATCGTTATCATTTATTGTGATAAAAAACACTTACAATAATCGTATCGTGGAGATTTACATTTATCGTGAAATGATCCTTCGTCATTGACTGGGATCAATTCACCTTTTATTTGCCGAGCTGCATATCCGGTACCATTTAAACCTATGGTAAAACGGACCTGGAAATAATGTAGCTCATACAGTCTTTTTTTTTTTTCACTCAACCAAATTTCTTTGCCAAAAAATAGCCAATCTACAAGCTTGTAGATCTGCTATTTTGGGGCAAATGTTCCGCCCCAGGATAATGGATGTTGGGGATATTTAACCGCAATTTCTTTGTTCACAATAATCGTGACATGAAATTTCCATATTGTCCCATCCCTAGTTGGGGTCCATTATAGACCCACCTGACACTGGTGGGGCGTTCAAGCACTGTTCCATGGGTTAAGATTCAGGTTTTTTCCCTTCCTTGTTACTCATCGTGGGTAGGGATGCAAATTATCGATTAATTCATTATTTGACAGTTGATAACCTCATTGATAAGGGGTGTTTTTTAAGGACCAAAAGGAACATTCTTCTTTATTTTGTCATAATCGTCATAATCATTTGAAAAATGTTCATATATTTTCAAACATTTTAAAAAAATAGTGGAAATGGCCGATCTACAAGCTCACAGCTATTCCACTATCAATGTCCTTTTTTTCCAAGTATAAAGTTGTCAAATATTTCAGTAATTTCTTTGTATATTTAGGTTATGTGTCATATCTGCAATGTGCAACTTCAAAGCCTACAAGCCAAACAGAAATGTAATTATCAAAGCCAAAAACGATTAAATCGTTAATCGCAATTATTTGAGTAAATTGTCGTGACAGGCCTATCCACCGGTTGAAAACCCATGAGGTAGAGGACAGGACAGAAAGGGACATGGGATTGAAAAACAGAGAGAAAGAGACGCTGTATGGTGGACAGGGGGAACAGAGCAAGGGGAAAAACTGGAGATAAGGTGTCACGACTGCATGGGACAGGCCAGGACAGAGTGACCCCGCTGCTGCGGTGCAATATGGTTATGAGGGGGATTTATATTTCGGTGTCAGACAACGAAAATAGCAGAAAGGCACTTGTAGATCGGCTATTTTCACTGTGCAACATGGCACACAACCAAGCATAAAATAGGCATGAAGGCGCATTCAGACAGACTCCGTGAAATCTGTGTGATCGCACGCAGACCATTAATTTCCAGTGGGGGCATACTCCTCAATGGCATAGAACCGCCAATTAATCACAAACATACTCCTCAATGGCATGGAATGTGGTGTTAATATCATTTCGTTTTCTGTGGCTGTTTGACACTGACCAAAGTCTGACACCAAGGCCTGGACGATCGAGGCCTTGTGAAAGAACACCCTCTCCCTCCCTGCTGTATCAACTGTCTGGAGCCTGTCCCTCAACAATGACAATTGTTTTGCTTTATACTGTAAGGCTTTGCTGGGGAAAGCTGGTGTCTTGCAGACACTAGCAAAGGACATCTTTCCCCCCCATGGATTACAAGGAACTCTTTGCCACGTATATGGACCCCACTTGTGGAATAAGTGACAGTCTTGTCAATCTCAGAAACAACCTATGAACTGGTTAAACGTCATCCACGGACTGACCATACATAAGCCTATACCTATGTCAAAACATCATTTGTCAGAGAGAGCATGAACCATTGAACCATTATTTCTGTACTGCTGAACCTGTCTGATTCCTCTGTCAGCACAGTAAAATCTAAATATACATTTTGATTCATTCTCCGGTCTTGTTTCTTTGTCTTAGTCTTTTTGTCTCATATGGGAATAAGCAACGAGGTGTTGTTGTTTACAGAATGTATTTAACAGAGAACTCCTTCTAACGCTATGGACCAGAGCTAACTGTAGATATACTCCCGTTTTAGCAATAGCTCTGTCTAGCAACACTGCTGTCAGTCCGTCGCTGTACAGTCAAACACACTCAAGCACACAACTGTTAGCACTTCCTCTTGTTACCCTGCTACATGGTGTCCACATGGTTCTCTTGGAAAGACATTTGCATTTGAGATAAATGAGTCCTACTGTGTAAATGAGCATCTGAGCTAAAAATAAAAGCACTGTGTTTCCAGGTGAAATGCCTCTAGGGTATTACAGTACATGTACAGTATGTAGCAACGTATTTGTTTTGTAGGCTAATTTCTGATTTAGCCCTATTCTATAGGTTAGGCCTAAATGGGTTAACATGTCGAGAAATCACACGCATGACAGCAAGAGTGCGTGCAAAGTTAAAACACAGCCATGAGCAGGGAGTGAAACACCTTCGCTGTTACTTTCAAAGATGTTATGTCACATTATCTCTCTAGACAGGCTGTCATTCCTCTTTACCTCACCATACTGTATATTGATCTCTCTTCCCCTCTTTAAATCTCTCATTCTGTTGACCTTTATTTCACCCTCTCTTTCCTCTCTCCCTTTCTTTTCAAACAAACAGCACACGCGCACACACACACACACACACACACACACACACACACACACACACACACACACACACACACACACACACACACACACACACACACACGTAGGGCTGGGCCATATTGCAATCAATATGACGATTATTTCAAACTTTTGTCTCGCTTATATGATTAAAGAACAGTTATTAAACAGGGTTAAGTGGTTAATCAGACTAATCCATTTACTCAATTTTAAATAATCTATTCTAATATAATAATATAATATTTTTGTGTCAATATCTTGATTTATAAGAAATGTAAAAACATTGTACACAAAACATCTCTGCTTCTCGATTCTTCAATTAACCTGCACTAGTCCTTACCCGTTCAAAGATATGAGCTCCGAAATGATGTGCAGTGTGTGGGTTATGGTGTGTGCACTGTGCACACAGTATATGAGGGATGGAAAGTAACTTTATGGTGCTTGCATGATAATATGTAGGAGCATCAATGTAAGAAATACCCGTTTCGTTTAAGGCTACAGAGATACTGTGTACCGATCTACATGACAACATCTGAAAGAGGGCCAGCCAACACCCCCCCCCCCCCCCCCCCGCCCACCCACACACACACACACACACACACACACACACACACGCACACACACACAGAGCTGGTTAAACATGTTGCCCCATGCTAGATGCAGAATAGATATGCCTCATGCTAGATGCAGAATAGATAGTAGTTACACCATAAAAATGCTAATATACAGCAGCATATGAAGTGACAAACGGGCTTCACAGTTATGTCAGGTGTGTTCATATGCTAATGGTGATGCGATTTCAGATCCAATTGCTCCAGCCACTGAGGAGAAACGCTGTGACAGACAGACAGACAGACAGACAGACATTCGCAAAATTATAGTATAGATGAGCAACTTGAGCAAGATTAAGGCAGTTATTGGTTGGTTCTATCCATCTATTCCATGAAAGTGCACGCGCGCGCACACACACACACACACACACACACACACACACACACACACACACACACACACACACACACACACACACACACACACACAAACACAAACACACACACACACACACACACACACACACACACACACACACGCACACACGCACACACGCACACACAAAGGCAGGTTCCTGGATGAGCTGGACTCTGTGTGCGAATAGCTTCCATGGACAGACATGCATTAAACCATATCTCCCTCGCCATCAACTAGAGATGGCCAGAGCCTTCTACCTACCGAGAGCTGCGTCACTCCCGTTCACTTCATGGGGCCAGGTCTTCTACGCACACATCTATTGGCGTATAGTGACAAACGGCGAACCGGAAGTTTACAAAATGCATTGAAGTCTATGAGGTGTAAAGTGAGAATGAACCACGTGACCAGCGCTGTTTCTGACCCCGCAGTGGCAGGACTCTCTGATTAGAAGACTCTGGAGATGGCTATTCATGCATTCATCTCGTCCAGACTGGACTATTGTAACTCTTTATACACTGGCATAGAGCAGGCTTCACTTGTACAAAACGAAGCGGCCCGCCTCCTCACAGGCACAAAAAGGCGTGAGCATATTACCCCTGTCCTTGCCCCTCTTCATTGGGTCCCTGTGAATTTTAGAATAGATTTTAAGGTGTTTATATTTATTTATAAATCATTAACTGGGCTGGCTCCAGCATACCTATCTGCGCTTGTTGCACTTTACACCCCAGCCAGGGCACTGAGGTCCGCTGACAAGCTATTGTTGGATGTTTTCACCACTAAATTAAAAAAAGAGCAGGGGTGACCGTTCTTTCACAGCCACGGCCCCTCTGCTCTGGAATAGTCTACCCCTCCAATTTAGATCGCCACAGTCGATTGGGACTTTCAAAACCCTACTAAAAACCCATCTTCGTTCCCTAGCTTTTAATGGCAATTCATTGTTTTAACTTTGCAGATCTGTCTTGAATGTATGCATCGACCTGAGCAAAACCAATTTCTCTTGTGGATAATAAATATATGTACCGGTAATCTAATTTCATCTAAATGCCGGTCTCAACATATTTCCGGTTAACTGCCCAGCCCTACACGCACACTACATTACAGCATGGTGGGAGACTGGTGACTCAGCAGATACAGTATGTGAAGTGCAGCAGGTCAGCCAGAGATTCCCAGAGTCTGTGTCACTGTCAAGTGAAACGTGAGCAACACAGTAGCTGTCTGGCCATAGTAACATCCATCTAACGGTGACATCACTCTGGCCTTGCTTCCCTGTGCCGTGCATCCACATATACAGCTACTGTACATGGCTAGCATTTCTATCAGTCGCTCTTCGGTGTGAATTGTTTTTGCAAAAACACTGGGGTTTTATCATATCAATCACATTTGGTCATACAGTAGCTCATTGAAATGCTCAATATTTCCCACAATGGGCTTCAGTGGTCGAACGGCATATGCGTCCATGTCAGGAACATCAATACTTCACATATACAGCTCCCCATGATCACTTGTACTGACCTGTAACAGGGGTGTCCAAACTTTTATCAAAGGGTGCCACATTAGAAAATATTAAAACACCCTAAGGGCCGACTCCATCTCCTGACATAATGTACTTTTGGTCAGACCATAACAAAGTCACATGCATATATCACATTTAAACGATTTTATTTAACTTTAGTGGTTATTTTCCTGCCGGAGCAACTACTATACGTCATGCAGACACAGACTGTGATAGACAGACGGTCCCATCCAATCACCTGCCAAATAGCTGGAAAGAAATGGACCGCCTTCTCCAGCGGTTGGTCCTGAGCAGATGGAAGTATGAGGAACTCAATACGCCACCATCTGGCGGATCGAGTCGGGTTACTCCTACAGCACCACATCAAAAATGTTACAATAGCACGGAATTGTGGAAGAAGAAGGTTGAAAACCACTGTTCTATACTGTCTCCCTGCGTATAAAACAGTTGCCTCTCACCACCACTGTCACATTTTAAATCTTTTGTTAAATTAACACTCAGCACTGAGGGCGGTGGTGGCTCAGGGGTAGAGAAACCGGCCTTAGAACACGGAGGGTTCCCAGTTCGATCCCGAGATCTCCCAGAGCTAGTGTTGAAGAGTCCTTGAGCAAGACTCTGAACACCTACTGTAGTTGCTCCTGGTGAGCAGGTTGGTGCCTTGCATGGCGTCCTCCGCCATCGGTGTATGAATGTGTGTGTGAATGGGTGAATGTAATGCACAATCTATATAAAGCGCCTTGGATAAAGGCGTTAGACAAATGCACCATTTACCATTTACTGATGAACATTGGACAACTGCAGTTTGATCTAATCGTCTGGGGGTTTGTCGAGATTTATAAATCTTTACACTGCTTAAATCCTACTCCTTCTGTTGTTGTGAGTATGCCATGTATGTGTATCCTATTACAGCCAAATCCCCCCTCAGAAATCAATGAAATTTCAATTTAATCTTACATACTCACAACAACAGGAGTAGGATGTAAGCTGTGTAAACATATATAATTTGTCTGTTACAATATGTTTGTTTGGGATTATACATCTTTACACTGCTTAAATCCTACTCCTTTCTGTTGTATGTAACGTGTATCCCATTACAACCAAATCTCCCCTCGGAAATCAATGAAAATTCAATTTCATCTCGAGAAGAGACACACAAAACTACCCGTTAAAAACTGGGTTCACGCAGGTCATGTGAGAGTGATTTTCCACTTAAGCGCTATACTGAACGAGGGACACATATTATCTACTGAATGAGGGGTACATATTATCTACCCCTTTCTATTTGTCTGTCCATTCTGTCCATCCGTCAGTCTCTCTCTCTCTCTCTCTCTCTACCTCTCTCTCTCTCTCTGCCTCCATGAAGGGCAGTCCGACCTCACTATCAGACCAGCCCTCTGTAAACCACATTAGTCTTCACAGACACCGACTCCAACAGGACATTATTTACTGTTCTTTGTCTTTTTAATACCCAAACAGCGTACAAGGTCAAACACGGAAGCACTTTAACGAGATGAGATGAGCTGAGGCATTGATACACATTTCAACGAATGAAAGCTGTAATTGAAGTAACATCAGTAAAGCCCTTTGCACACAGGTGCGTTTAACCGCACGGATAAAACGGACAATATAATTTTTTGAAAAGAAAACAATGATTCTCTATGACCTCATGCACACCGGCTCCGAATTAGCCGTGCGACGAGTGGCTGCCGCCGTGCGTTTTTTTCTCGATCGAACCCAGTTCGATTCGTGCGTCTTGTCGCATGCGGTAAAAAACTCATCACTCCTTTTATGACTCCTTTTTGGATCCGCAGAGCCGATTCCGCACAGCCTTGCACACCAAATCCAATGCGTTTTATTCATGTCGCAAACGAAAAAAACGCAACTGTCCTGTGTGCAAAGGGCTTAACAGTACCTGGATTTACATTTGTTCTTCTGCAATGTGTTTAGATCAGCGGTCATCGCCATGTTGGCTTGTGATGGAGAATTCTGTCAAAATTAATCTTTTGCCACGGACGAGCGAACAGAAACACACCAGTAAGACTCCCTAATCGGGAGATAAGTTGGTCGCTTATCTCCACAAATAGGCCAAAAGTTTGTTTTACCAATTATTACACTCTATGTGAACATTTCCATCAACAAATCCCAAGTACTGGTTTTTAGGGGTGTAACGAAGGCTCTCAATTGCGCTCAAGACATACGGGCAGTTGACAGTTTGCCATGGTTACTCATTGAAGTTGAATCTCCATATATGGAGATAACCTACGCATCACACTAAGTCTGACCTCACAGTCCTCAGCCGATGATGTGGTGTGATGTCATACAATACACAAACGAGCCCTACAGTATAAAGGGGCAATTCTTGCCAGGAAAGAAGCATTTCTTCGACTCAGACCTTATCGCCAGGGTTGGCTTATAGCTTATCATCGCATCCAACCATCTCCAATACTCGGCTAGTTCTCCCAACAAGACTTCAGAGCCTTCCATACGATTCAAGGCATCTCGGTTAAGTTCTTACCAGACACCACTGCGTCGGTTATCTCCATATATGGAGGGATGTGTTGGTTATCTCCATATCTGGAGATTCAACCTTCAACGATTTTGACATCTTGTTACTAATCTGTCGGTAGATAATGCCGGTCTTATATAAGGGTCATTTGTGTACGGTGTGATGTAATACTGATGTCATACTGATGTCAGCAGTGTGATGTCATACTGATGCGGAGATATGAGCAGGGCAAAGGTGTGACGTGTGACGTGACGGACGGCCGGTGGAGGTTTTGATACTAAACTGCGACCTTACGGTCGCAATAAAGAGATAGCCCTGAATGACAACAACAGGTCTGTAACTCAGAGAGTGTACAAATGCACTCTCAGTGAGGTCCTTGAAAATAGAACGTTTGAGAACCACAAGTACTAGTGGACTCATAATTTGCCAAAGTAGTAAATCAGTGTCATACATATTCTGGAGAAAACCTGGAGACTGACATTCAGTAATCGGGTCTTAAAGTAAGAGCACCATCATGGTGTGTAAAAGCTGAATCTAAAATTTACCACGGACAAAACCAAGTCTTACATTTGTCTGTGTAGTGTGTACGGACACGTTGATGAGCCCTGGTTTAGATGCTATATTGCAGTGGTTCTCAACCTGTGGGTCGGGACCCCCAGGGGGATCCCCAAATTATTTTGGGGGGTCCCCAGATGATTAGCTTAATGTGAAACATTGTTTTCTCACTAAACAGTAAACAAACCAACATAAAGTTTAAGTGTATAGAGGGTATCTTCCCATTTCTAAAGTGACAATTTAAGGACTTTTTAATACCTCTAAAATGACAAATTAAATATTGGCCAAATTGTTAAATATTAGAGGCAGAAATTGTGACAATACATCTAAATTGTGAAAATACATCTACATGCTCACAACGCCTTGCAACGCGAGGCGTTGTGAGCATGTACTGTAGATCTGCTATTTTCACAATAGAACCGTGTTATACAGAATGTAACGCCTCAACTCTTGTACTTGTCAGGGTTGGGGGGTCACCAGTTAAAATATGATTATTTTGGATATGATTATTTTGGGGGTTGCGGCCTGAAAAGGTTGAGAACCACTGCTATATTGCATCACACATCATTTGCTTACCATGCTGTCACCCAGAGAGGTAAGTGCTGTCTCACATACTGTATACAGTAAATGGTAAATTGTGCATTTGTATAGCGCCTTTATCCAAGGCGCTTTACAGAGATTGTGCATTACATTCACCCATTCACACACACATTCATACACTGATGGCAGAGGAAACCATGCAAGGCACCAA
>NC_137816.1:54991560-55084445 GCF_963921795.1 Nannobrachium achirus
CTATTTTTTGGCAAATAGATTTGGTAGAGAGTGAAAAAAATTATTTACTGGTACATTTTTTGAATTATAGAGGGTTTAAGTGGTACCAGATATGCAGCTCTGCAAATAAAAGGTGAATTGATCCCAGTGCACGACGGAGGACGATTTCACGATAAATGTAAATCTCCACGATACATGTATGTGTGTATTGTGTTCCCTGTTCTTTTCACAACAAATTCAAGACAACCAGTTGATGCCACATTATTTATAGCGAACTAGAGTCAAATATTACGTTCATCTAATATATTTTACTAAGTATAAAGTGTATTCAAGAATACTGGTTCATTCTGGTGTGTGTGTGTGTGTGTGTGTGTGTGTGTGTGTGTATGTGTGTGTGTGTGTGTGTGTGTGTGTGTGTGTGTGTGTGTGTGTGTGTGTGTGTGTGTGAGCCAGTTGTTAAGTCCAATTGGAGCAAGTATGTAATTGTAATAAGATGGTGGTAAAACATGAGGCTGTTTGACTATGTCTTTTTAGCTACTAACGGCAAACACAAGATTCTTTCTGTATTGTATGTGTAAAAGTGTGTTTATGGGAGAGAGAGAGAGAGAGAGAGAGAGAGAGAGAGAGAGAGAGAGAGAGAGAGAGAGAGAGAGAGAGAGAGAGAGAGAGAATGGGGGAGGGGAAGTGTGCCGGCTATTGGGTGAATTTCCTTGCATCAGCAGAAAGGAGCAGCCAGTCAATAATATTCAACAGAAATGGAATCACAGTAATTACTGTCCACCCCTTGTCTGTAAAATCAAATTCAGCTCCGCTTCCATATAATATCTGAGCACCTGCTCATTTTATCTGTGGTCCTCTCTCTATCTGAGGGTGAATTATCTAGACTAGCCCTTACCCGTTCAAAGATATGAGCTCCGAAATGATGTGCAGTGTGTGGGTTATGGGGTGGGCACTGTGCACACAGTATATGAGGGATGGAAAGAAACTTTAACTGGTGCTTGCATGATAATATGTAGGAGCATCAATGTAAGAAATACCCGTTTCGTTTAATGGCTACAGACATACTGTGTACCGATCTGCATGATTTTTGGACAACATCTGTAACAGGGAAAGACAACACCCCCCCCCCCCCCCCCACACACACACACACACACACACACACACACACACACACACACACACACACACACACACACACACACACACACACACACACACACACACAGAGCTGGTTAAACATGTTGCCTCATGCTAGATGCAGAATAGATATGTCTCATGCTAGATGCAGAATAGATAGTAGATACACCATAAAAATGCTAATATACAGCATATGATTTGTGAAAGTGACAAACGGGCTTCACAGTTATGTCAGGTGTGTTCATGTGCTAATGGTGATGCGATTTCAGATCAATTGCTCCAGACACTGAGGAGAAACGCTGTGACAGACAGACAGACACTCAGACAGACAGACATTCGGAAAATTATATGTTTGATAGAAATACAAGGGACACTAACACACATAGCTGTAGCTTTCCTTATGCAGCAGGAAAGTCTTTTGTACCGGCTGCTCTTAAACTGTACAATGAAACACACAATGGTCGACTGAGGAGGACTACCTTCCTAAACTAGGATGACGGAACTATAGTTGTACTGACTCTGACCTCTAAGGACCTTCCAGGGAGGGTGCTCATGTGCGTCGGGCTGTGACACCCTTTCTAGTTTCTTTTCCTTTCGAGTTGTTTTTAGTTGTTTTTTTCGCACTGACTTTTTTGACACTGCACTATTAGGTTGTGTTAGTAGTTTTGGGTATTTTTGCTTGTGTTTGACATGACAGTGAGATACTTGTTGCACTAACTAGCATTGACTGCTATGGTCACTTTGATTTGGACACTGTACTATTTTGATAGTTGTGCTTAAGGACACTTTTTATATATATATATATTCATATATTATTTGTTCCCTCTCTTGATGTACCTTGCTCTTTACTGTACTCTGTTCTTGTTTTTCTTTTATCTTTTTCTTACTTCTCTGTAACTTTGTAAATAACCTTATACTGCTGTGCTGCCTCTGGGCAACTGATTTTTCCCCTTGGGATAATAAAGATATCTATCTATCTATCTATCTATCTATCTATCTATCTATCCTCCCTCGTCCACTCTCTTTTCATAATCTGTTTTTTAAGTGTGTCCTCTATTTCTAACTTCAACATGTGAGTCCTCCTCACCTCAGCCTGTCCTAAAAGCTGTCAACAGTCACCATGTCTCTGTGTTTACAACAACAACAACAACAATCAGACAGGCGGCTCCAACTCAACTAATCTAATTGTTTGTTGAACCTCTTAATTGCTGTCATGTTCTCATGTTTTGCACTAACGTGAACAAAAATAGAGCTGCAAGCAGCAGTGATTGCCCCAAACACCTTTGTCACACACTGAGAGCTGAGGCCACAAACTGCGTCCATTAGTGCAGATCAACACAATTTCAAACGTATGATTAATTTGTAAAACTTCCTGTTGTCAGAGGGTGGGTGTATAACTATCAAAATTGGCCTGTAATTGGCCTCATCAAACCTGTGAATACAGAAAAGATCTGAACATCATGTCAGCACTCCGACATATTGCCATTCCGACCACCTAAACCTAACCTTAACCCTAACACTAACCCCAGTAAAACTAACGCTGGTGAATGCTAACCTGGTGAAATCCTAACCTGCCGACGCTGGTGAATGCAAACCTGGTGAAATGCTAACCTGCCGACGCTGGTTAATGCTAACCTGGTGTGTCGGAATGGGGGTATGTCGGAATGGAAAACCGCTACCGAAAGGTACTTATTATAGTGAGTGAGGGGAAAAGATAGAAGAACATAGGGAGACATTTGCTAAATCCCAATAATCAAATTTCTGCCTCCTCGACTCCTCTGTACTCGAGAGCATTTGCGAAAGTTATATTGTCGAAGTGACATATAAATTATTTTCCTTGGACTGACAACCCTCCTGGTGCCGGAGTGGTCCAGAGATGCAGCTGTGTGACACGCCATATGTCACTGCCGTCTCTTCAAAATGATGCTGACTGAGCGGGGAGCATTCGCATTCCTTATAAGTGAACCCAAGCGATCGATTTGTCTGTCCTTGTCTCCCTCCTCGCCTCCTCTCTCGGAGGCGGGGCTGAGCAAGGATGTTAGTTTGAGTATTAGGATCTGTGTTTGATAAGACTGATTGAAGACGTTATTAGAAGGTTGCATAGGAAAAGGTACAGTTTCATGACGTACAGTTCACTGGTACACGGTCAACCTAAAAGGAGATCCTAGTAAGCTTTTTGGCTTAGTTACACAGGAAACCTTTATGTATCTCACATAACATTGAATAGTCTCGCGTGGCCAGACTGTTGCCTCTGCGATTTGCAAATGCTCCCGGCATACAGTCTGGGGCACGGAAATAGAAACGATGAGCGCGAGATAAAGCGGATGTGACACAACCGCTCCCTTGTGCAGTAACAATAACAAGTCCTACTGGAAGCGTTAATGTCTCCTTTCAACATTTTTTGGGGGTATTATTTCGTCTTTCTCTGGTGTTGTTGGTGTTACTTCCATGATGTTTTCAAATATTTTCTTAAACTATACACGCATAACAAGATATGCGCTCGAATGACTCTGTGTCTGTGCGAGTGTGCTTCTGTTATGTTTCACACACAACGTGAGATATCAGTCTAAACACATGAATGTGGCCAGAGCGCTCTGTCTTCTGGTCTGTGGAATGTAAATAAGAGCACTGTTTATCCATAATGTGTTAAACCCTAGACATATTCAATCATAGCTATGTACAGTAGGTATTTGGTATTTGTATTTGGAGGTATTGAGGTAACATTTCTTTTATACCACTGCCCCAAAGTAAATAAATAATTGTTAAATTTAGCAGTAATTAAAATCTTACCTATCATTTTAAAATGGACGATTTACTCTTCGGGCAAGTGGGCTTGACCTGTACTTGCCCAACAGGCAAGTGCCCCTGAGACCTTTGTGTCAACCCCTGCAGTGGAAAAGGGGAGGTGTATGGGCTTAGTCTATTACAAGTTTCGAGTAGCAGCCGCCTGTGAGTGACTTTTCAGACCAATTTTAAAGGAAGTTAGGGATTTAGACTCCTTTAAGTGAGTGAGAACGAGTGAGAGAACGACAGAAAGAGAAAGAGTGAAGAGAGAGCTCAGACCAGAGCTCGCTCTAATCCTCAGAGGGAGATCAGGTTACATGTGACAGGCACACTTGTCATCGATTCAATACCAATTGATCTACAGTATGATACATTGCGGTGGGGAACAGCTCCACCATTGGCATCCTACACCTCTATCAAGCACATAGCACAAGCACACACACACACACACACACACACACACACACACACACCCACACACACACGTAGAAAGCTTATCGTGGGAAGCTATGCCCTCTGGTGGCAGTGCAGTGAAGCATGTTGGTATATTGTTGGCTGATAACATCTTCCCTGGTGCCAATGGCTGAGCTATCTCCAGTGAACCCAGTACCCTCTCTGAACTCACAGACTCCAACTGGACACACTGCCTACACCTTCCCACTGTATGCTCTACCATCACTGCAAGCAAACCAGGGAATTGTGCCTAAATCAACTTATGCCAAATTATTACACTTCTTGATTGAATGCTGGATTCTGATTGGTCAAGCGCTGAAATCAGCTGCCTAATCAAAGGCTCAGAGCACCTGCTGCATTCAGGCTGCGCTGCATGAAATTAGTGCTGTATGTCAGCCATGTAAACAAACACAGTGTAATTTACAACTAAACGTTGCTCTCAAGAATGTTTTTAAAAACATTTGAAAATCGACTCGAAAATCGACTCATGCTCACTGCGACTCAAAAGTAGGAGTCGAAAAATCTTTTTTTTCTTCTAAAGTTTTTCCCCAAAAAATATTTTAATCGCTTGTTCAAAAACATTATCCACGAGTTTCCTACGCCCCATAGTGCATTGCGCAAACGTCTGCACCGAGGTTCCGCCGCCGATTTACAAGCTCACAACGGGTTGCATCTGCGACGCGACGTGAGCTTGTATGTCTGCTGTTAAACCCGGAAGTTTGGTCCTGATAGTCTCCAGTAAACTCCCGCGGAAACTTGTGGATAAGCGTTAATGTTTTCCAAATGTGAGAGGACCGGTCTGTGTGTGTCTGTGTCGGAGACGAGTGCATGTCTGTGTTGTGCATGCATGCATCGCAGATTCGCATGCATGCAGCGTAGTCAGGTCCACGGACTACTGTTGAGAAACACTGCTGGACTGGTCTGATGCACACGTCATAGCGGTGCGCGCTGACTGACTGGATGTGTTTTGTATACCTCCTGTCTGTGCATGCATGCTTGAAACGAAAGCCCACTTGTTAATGGCAGCGTTGCCGTCGTGTGCAATGCTTTTTACCCAGGGGGCAAACCAGCCGTTTTTTAGGAAACCTGCATTTGCCCCGACATACAAAGTTGTCCACCAGAAATATTATCTATGACCCAGTAGGATCACAACCTATATGGACAACCCGGTCAATTTGTACAACAAAGTCCAATATGGCCGCCTTTAGTTTTAATGGGGGGGTGAATAGGGCAAAATTTTAAACTGAGGGATATTTCCACGAAACTTCACAGGTTGATCAATGGTATACATATGAACATTTTTTGTATTGCAAGTTTCCATGAAATCCAATATGGCCGCCACAATATGGCCGCCATAATGTAAGGACCCAGAAAATAGGTTTTGCCTAACTTCTGAACCAGATGAGCTAGAAACGCAAACTTGGTGTCTATTTCATGGTGTCTGACCATGGGAGACTCAATGGAATAGCAAATGTTATTATTGGGTGTGTCTGGACCTTTATTGTGCATATTTGCAAGATGGTGGACTCCCAAAATAGAGCTTTAACATAATTTCTACCATGATTGTTGACTGCTTTTACAAATACAAGCAATATGAATCCATTTGCTAAGATTTATGGCACAGAAGGGACTTATACCTGTATTATTCTTGAGTTTGCATGTTGTCAAAATGGATGTAAACGAGATATTATATTTCCTGTCCGATTCTACTGTATGTAGTTGTAGCAATGACTTCAGATAAAATCAGAGACCAAAACAATGTATCTTAGAAATAATTTTTTAATTAAAAAAAAAAGAAAAAAAGAGAGAGATTATCTCAATGAAATGAATGCAACTGCCTTTTTGGGTCTTTCACACATAGACATGCACATGCTTTCCAACAACTTCAGCTTCAGGGAAATTATATATATTATATTATAATGAACACATGATTAAAACAGGCTGCATTATAATGCAAATAATTGCTAGTCACTATCACTGTCATGTGTACCTATCCTGCTGCATCTTGTCTCCAGTCCTTGGCAACGACACCCCAAGTAGCATGCAATTCCCTTCTTCGCACATGAAATTTTTTCTGGCAGCCTTTGATACAGCTACATGATATTGCCTTGTCCATTGATATAGGCCAGGCTGGCTCTGTAGATGGACAGGGGGACTGCCTTCCCATCACTGAGAGACCATCCATATTCAGTGAAGCAAGGGATGTCTGGCTTCGCGATGTGTGCAGTTTTATCTATTATGGCTGCTAGAGCAGCTCTTTTCAGGTGCAGGCCAAAGGCATTTTCTCTAGGTGGCAGCAGCTTCAACAGGGTTGATCGGTTATTTAGGAACTTCTACACTCTCAGCTTTGCCAGGTCAAAGTCCTTCGAATGGTCAGCTTTTGATGCAGCTATTGTGAGGTCTCTAGCCTGATTCTTGACATCCTCTGAGAGGGAATAAGAGGAATTTTCACCAAACTCCTGAAGTGCAGGGAGATCTAGACCCATGCTGGTCTTGAACAATGCCTTCTTTCCAGTGAAAAAGGGATAGCTGGTGGTATCTCTGCCACTCAGGCTGTGAATAAAGGGCAGGGCACGACACTGTGCGAGTCCAAGGGCTGAGACCATGTGATGGATAGGAAGATATGCATCCTGCTCTGTTCTCACCCACAGCTCTGGAAGGTCTAGGAGGTGGGTGGCAGCATGATATAGGCACATGATGATGATGTCTGTGTCATTAGCATGGATGACAACTCTGTCAACTTTGTGAGCCTTGACACTGTAGATGGTGTGTAGAATTACCCTTGTGTCGGCCTCCTGTTGTGTTGACTATAGTGCAGGGACATCAACAACACACCCCTCCTTGATCACCACACTCCTTGTCTCTTCTTTAAATCCTCCACTCAGGTAAAGATGGGTTGTACCAAGAGCAGAATTAAGTGTCTCATTTTGACACCATTCTTCACAGAGGAATCTTAGAAGGTTTGCTTTGTTTTCAGAGACAGCAAAAAACTCTTGAGGATCAGGAGCTGTATATTGTGCAGAGACTTCATATTCTTTTGCAGGTTTTGAATGGACATACCTGTGTTCCTGCTCAGCTGTCTTAAGACTGGGTCCACTGTACCGGTCACAGCAAAAGTGTATGATGTCTGTGTTCTTTACCAGGCTCACAAAGTTGACAGAGTTGTCATCCATGCTAATGACACAGACATCATCTTCATGTGTCTATATCATGCTGCCACCCACCTCCTAGACCTTCCAGAGCTGTGGGTGAGAACAGAGCAGGATGCATATCTTCCTATCCATCACATGGTCTCAGCCCTTGGACTCGCACAGTGTCGTGCCCTGCCCTTTATTCACAGCCTGAGTGGCAGAGATACCACCAGCTATCCCTTTTTCACTGGAAAGAAGGCATTGTTCAAGACCAGCATGGGTCTAGATCTCCCTGCACTTCAGGAGTTTGGTGAAAATTCCTCTTATTCCCTTTCAGAGGATGTCAAGAATCAGGCTAGAGACCTCACAATAGCTGTATATGCATCAAAAGCTGACCATTCGGAGGACTTTGACCTGGCAAAGCTGAGAGTGTAGAAGTTCCTAAATAACCGATCAACCCTGTTGAAGCTGCTGCCATCTACAGAAAATGCCTTTGGCCTGCACCTGAAAAGAGCTGCTCTAGCAGCCATAATAGATAAAACTGCACACATCGCGAAGCCAGACATCCCTTGCTTCACTGAATATGGATGGTCTCTCAGTGATGGGAAGGCAGTCCCCTGTCCATCTACAGAGCCAGCCTGGCCTATATCAATGGACAAGGCAATATCATGTAGCTGTATCAAAGGCTGCCAGAAAAACTGTTCATGTGCGAAGAAGGGAATTGCATTACTTGGGGTGTCGTTGCCAAGGACTGGAGACAAGATGCAGCAGGATAGGTACACATGACAGTGTGCAATTATTTGCATTATAATGCAGCCTGTTTTAATCATGTGTTCATTATAATTTCCCTGAAGCTGAAGTTGTTGGAAAGCATGTGCATGTCTATGTGTGAAAGACCCAAAAAGGCAGTTGCATTCATTTCATTGAGATAATCTCTCTCTTTTCTTCTTTTTTTTAATAAAAAAAATATTTCTAAGATACATTGTTTTGGTCTCTGATTTTATCTGAAGTCATTGCTACAACTACATACAGTAGAATCGGACAGGAAATATAATATCTCGTTTACAGCCATTTTGACAACATGCAAACTCAAGAATAATACAGGTATAAGTCCCTTCTGTGCCATAAATCTTAGCAAATGGATTCATATTGCTTGTATTTGCAAAAGCAGTCAACAATCATTGTAGAAATTATGTTAAAGCTCTATTTTGGGAGTCCACCATCTTGCAAATATGCACAATAAAGGTCCAGACACACCCAATAATAAAATTAGCTATTCCATTGAGTCTCCCATGGTCAGACACCATGAAATAGACACCAAGTTTGCGTTTCTAGCTCATCTGGTTCAGAAGTTAGAGGCAAAACCTATTTTCTGGGTCCTTACATTATGGCGGCCATATTGTGGCGGCCATATTGGATTTCATGGAAACTTGCAATACAAAAAATGTTCATATGTATACCATTGATCAACCTGTGAAGTTTCGTGGAAATATCCCTCAGTTTAAAATTTTGCCCCATTCACCCCCCCATTAAAACTAAAGGCGGCCATATTGGACTTTGTTGTACAAATTGACCGGGTTGTCCATATAGGTTATGATCCTACTGGGTCATAGATAATATTTCTGGTGGACAACTTTGTATGTCGGGGCAAATGCAGCACACCTTCCTTTGCCCCCTGGGTATTTGTCAAGATTGACAATAAAACACAACACAAAATACACTACTCGTCATTAATGCGACATACCCGTGGACGCGGTCGGGGAGGGACCACATTTGATACAATAGCCTGGGTGCCAGCCTGAGTGCTCCCGCTACGTTCCATGGACTTTGTTACTCCACTTCTAGTCTCTAGAGAACAGACTTCATGCTAACGCAAGGAAGAGCAATTATTTATTATAATTATTATTAGGGCTTTGATGCAAGTTCTGATGGGTGCAGCTGCATAAGTTGTGTTGCTTAAAGTAATGGGCCGTTGTGCTCTCCTCTCAGCTGCTACTTAGCGAGAAAAAGTCACAAATAATGAGTCAATTAACATCCCCAATACACACACACAAAGCCAGCTGTAGGAGCGCTTAGCACCACTCAAAAATACGGATGGAGGGAACGGTCAACGTTGACGCCACCCATTGGTTCCCTTGCCAGCTTCCTTGCCGCTTGGTTAACAAAGTTTGACGTCATTTACACATCCTACCTGGTTCACGTCCCCCCCCCCCCCCCCATTCTGAATTCCCATAAACTTTTTCATATCACGTCATATAAGAACTGTGTTCCAAACATAAGCAAACGATCTCAGCGGTTTCACTCATATGGATATGAAGAATCAACTGATAACTCTAATTTCTACCACTTTTTGTGGTCACATGTTCAGATACTGGATTCTGATTGGCTTAAAACAGTGGCAAACCAAGATCAATGCAAGTTACAACTGTGTTTTCTTTCATTTATATGGTAGAAGTTGTAGAAAAGCAATTTACCATTCGAGGGTCGTGGGTTGTTGGCTGATTTACCACTGTTTCAGGGTTGTGGCACGAGACGAAGCCGAGTGCCAAACAACCCACTCCCTCTCATGATAAATGGCTTACATTACTGTCGCCAAATTAAAAAAATCACCAGAAACAGACTCTATCAAATATGAGTGACTGACATTCATAAACCATACATAGCTATCTCCCCGACAATAACGCAGAGACTGTTTGTTTATTTATGGACCACAATGCTTACATGAGATGACTCAATGTTATTCTCCGTAGAGAAATTACCTCAGTGAACTGGGGGATGAGCGAGTGACGTGTAAGCAATTTACCCCGAGTGAGAGGACATTATGCTCTGATAATGTCCTGTGTTAGGGGGTGATCGGACGAGGCGAAGCCGAGTCCGATAACCCCCTAACACAGGACATTATCAGAGCATAATGTCCGACCCCGAGTGGTAAATAGCTTTTCTACCACTTTTTCCCATATACATGAAAGAAAACACATAGTTGTAACTTGCAAGGATCTTAAGTTACAATCATTATTGCCTATAAAACTTCCGCCATAACAACAAATAGTGCCACAAACAACATCTTCTACTCACCACCAGATGGCGCCAACTCCATGCTGAGACAGATGTCTAGCTTACGCGACCGAGTATTTCCCGGTGAATCTGTGCGCAAAGGTGGGGGCCGATGGGCAAGGAGGGTTGCGAGCTTATGAGAAACAACTAAAATAAGACCTTAAAACCTGGCGAAAACAGTTGCGTGCATTAGCGCAAATGGAAAACATTCAATTAACTTCTGAAAAGCCTACACGGTCTTTAAACAGCGTGCATACGGTGCATTAGATGAGGATAAATGAAATCATTAAATGGAAATCATTAAATTAACTTCTGAAAAGGCTTCTTCTAAGCCTACACTATATAGCCTACTAAAAACGAGTGAATCTTGCCACACGTGAATAATTGTGGTTCAGTGGTTGTAAACAATAACACAGACAATATAAAATCCTTAGTCTAGTTGTGGGAAGAAAAGGATATCATCATCATCATGGCCCCAAATAACTTTTAAATATCTTGCAATTGGAGACGAGTCTCTTACTAAATCGGCAAGAGTGCCTCTCATTTTCAATACATAAAGGCTAAGCTATAGAACCTCTCCATCATCAGCAATAGTCAGTGGTGGTGCGTGTCCCCCAGACCCCCACACTCCCAAGCCCCCACCTTTGCGCACAGATTCACCCGGAAATACTCGGTCGCCTAGCTTACAGCTAAGCTAACGTCAGTTAAAAGCACCGTTCCGGCCGTAAATAGAGGCTGTTCGCTTCCAGAAAGGCATAGGTTCAGAGAAAAGGGGCTTTAAAGTTGGCGGATTGCATTGGATCCAAATAAATCGGCGACGATAGTACGCACGTTAGTAAACAAAGGACCGCTGCGACCGTCATTTGTTGGTGGGGGGAAAGGTGTTCCGACCATAGGGTTCCGACTCCCTCCTGAAGTCCCCGGATGCGTTCATCGCGTATTGATCTCGGAAATGTGCCTCATTTGCATGTACATCCGGGCATTTCACACATTCCGGCTATTGTGGCCTCATTTACTACTGTTTTAAGCCAATCACAATCCAGTATTTGAACACGTGACTAGAAAAAGTGGTAGAACATGACTTTGTTACTCTATGCTAGGTTTGAGCTGAGTGGAGCTGTCCATGGTTCCATGTTTCTGAACCACATGAACTGTGAGCTGTCCCTGGTGCTTAGTACAGTGGACAGGTGAGCTGCCTGCAAGTGCAAATAATAATATTAGGTTGACCCTGTTAGGTTGACTGTTTAACTCTCAAATACTGGGAACGCGCCCGAGTCGCGTTAGATTTTAACCACTTTAACCATTATTTTATGCTTTAACTTTAGAAAAATAGCAGATATACAAGCTCACAGCTCGGAGCTTGTAGATCTGCTATTTTTGAAAAATCGTGAAAATGAGTGCAAGTCTTTGAATATCTTTGACCCGATCTTTGATCCGACTTCTAAATCCTTCCTCTAAATCAGCTGTTCTCAAACCTTTTCATGTCAAGGACCCCCAAAATTACAGGTATTTGGCCACGGACCCCCATCTCAAAATATGTTGTTCCAGGGACCACCCAGAAGTAAATATTTGTGTTACAAATGTTCGCTTTTAAGGAGATATATTCAAAGACTTGCAAAAAGAAATCATGATCTTTCAAAAATAGCAGATCTACAAGCTTGCAGCGTGGCACTCGGTGCCGCGCTGTGAGCTTGTATATCTGCTATTTTTCAATAGTTAAAGCAGTCAATAGTCCTAGGCCTAAATGGGTTAAGGCTCTAGTCAGGTTTTACGTATAAAAGAAACAGCACAGCATATGGCTGCCCTGGTCCTGGGCCAGTGGCTGAGGAGATCAGCAGGGGTGTGATCTCAGAGGAATAAGGGGCCAACAAGAGGAGTATGAACGTTACCGTGCAGAGAGGAAGAGAGGATGGTAGGGGGGAAATCATGTTTTGGAATGTGACTCTAGGAATTTTAAACAATAAAATGCACATTATCTTTCTCTCTATCTCTTTCACGCATGTACGCACGCACGCGCACACGCACACACACACACACACACACACACACACACACACACACACACACACACACACACACACACACACACACACACACACAGAGAGAGAAGGAGAAAGCAAGGACATATTGACATAACCATCACATGTCAACAAACAAATGCTTTCTACTGATGCCCTTGAAATTAATTACTGCTGTAATCCCGAGCAGAACAATCTACTTATCATTTCATGAACCACACCAATCAAGCAACAACGTGGGTTCAAGCCTAACCAACTGGCTGCAGTAAAAAAAAAGGCATATTCAGAACTATTGAATGCAAACATTACCATATCAAACATCATGAAGACATGGACATCGGACAGGCTAAAAAGGGGGGGAGAGACAAGAAATGAATGCAGTCGACCGCAAAATCTTCCTTCCACCGACATGGACATTCCTGTGGGGCCACTAGGGTCAGTGGACCTCATGCGCTCCCATCTGCTCCACTACTGTGTTCAATGTTTTCAGGCCAAGGACCCCTTAGTTGAGAGAGAGCTGAAGCAGGGACCCCCAACAGCCTTTTCATAGATTCCATCTAGTTTCATTGTTTGACAGCACAATCGTCAAGTGTATTTTGGATAGTATAATAAAGGTATCTATCTTCAGGTCAATTTGTGTTTTCAGATATTTAACCACTACTTTTTACCACGTCCATACTTGATAAAATGTACCTTTCACTCTGTACTTAGTCTGCTCTTTTTCCCCTCTACACCAAACCTCTTTGCCGAAAATAGCAGAACTACAAGTTTGTAGATCTGCTATTTTTGGCTGAAGTTCTCAGAATATGGACACTAGGGTTCATTAAAGTGGTTAATATAAAAAATCAGGAAAAAAGCTTCAATGGACACAAAGATTTACTCTCAGAGTTTTACCCCCAGAGTTACTACAGACTCTGAGGACCCCCTAGGGGTCCCGGACCCCCTGTTGAAGACCCCTGGTGTAAACAGATACAGCACACTGGCACAGAGCTATGCATAGGTTCTTTGAGAGTCTCTCAATCACAGCCTTATTAGGCATATCACTCTATTGTTAGTACAGTTGTCAACGCATGCTTTAGAAGACAATATTATAGTGTTTGTGGCTCAGTGTGGTAATTATAGCCTACTGAAGTGAAGATATAGAGAGTGGTGTCAGCCCGTTTGCTGCAGGGCTATAATGAGACAGGGACAGAACTGGAGGAGGCTGGGTAGTGGGTACTGAGTATTGATCACATCCCTATTATTCACATACCACCGTATCTCTGCAGGCATCTCATGATCAGGGGCGTCACAAGGGGGGGGGGGGGGAGGGGGGGGGGGAAGATATACAAGCTCACAGCACCGCACCGAGAGCATGTAGATCTGCTATTTTTGAAAATTTGTGAAAATGTGTGCAAATCTTTGAATATATGTATTTTTTAAGCGAACATTTGTAACTCAAATTTTGCTTCAGTGGAGGTCAGTGGAACTAAATATTTTGAGATCACTGCTATGCTGATGACACTCAACTGTTTTTGTCCTTCCCCTCTTCTGCCACCCAGGTGGAAGAACACATCGCTGCATGTTTGGCCGACATCTCACAGTGGATGTCAGCCCACCACCTCAAGCTGAACCCGGACAAGACGGAGCTTCTCTTCTTCCCAGCTAAGTCCTCTTGCCCCATGCAAGATCTCACTATTTCCATAGATAATGCATTGGTGACTTCAGTTCCAAAAGCTAGAAACCTTGGTGTGGTCCTGGACAGCCAGCTATCATTCAAGGCACACATTGCATCAGTCACCCGGTCCTGTAGGTTCACACTCTATACACACAGAGAAATAAGGGTACGTTTCTGTACCCTAAAAGGTCCATTTGTCATAAAAGTACCCTGTGATTGGTAGAAGGTACTTAAATGGCCCTTATGGTGACAACTGTGGACCTTTATTGAATTTTAAAAGGTACAAAATCATTGTTGGCCACTTAAGGTACATATTTGTACCCTTTTGACCAAGAGGAGGAGCTACAGTTTATGGGGGGAAATGCAACAGTCAGATGTAGTTTGTGAGGGAAAAGACAGTGAGAGATTTATCTTTTGCTTAGAGAGCAAACATGTTTAGCCTATACTGTACCTTGAGATTAGTCATAAAATGTACTCATTGGAGTAAGAAGCACTTACAACTAGAAGTTATTCTGACTGTGACTCAACATCAATCATGCTGCCAGCTAACTGCTTGCTGGACTGGAGTCTGGAGCCAAGAGCTACATGGCTGACATGGAACATTTGAATTATCTATTTTTTCTCAAAGTCCTGTGAAATCTGAAAGGTGTGGAAGACTGCAAGGCAAAGGTGAGAAAAACTCTCTGTGTTTTATTTTCTTCCAAATTGGTCAAACCTTTAATCTCAAGTGTTGTTTAGTGCTAGCTGTTTGAAAGGTCAGCTGCTAGCAGCTTATGTTATCAGGTTGGAGTTAGCAGGTTGGAATGAATAACTAACTAAATGTAAGGGCATCTTGGCATACATTTGACATTATCCCAAAGAGTGAATAATTAGTTGTACACTAAAATAGGTGGTTCACATAAATGAATTAACTTAAAAGTATAGCATTTCCTTGTTAAATGTAGTGGAGGGTAAGTATAAAGTAGCCACTCAGACATGTACAGACATGTTCTTTTAGAGTTGCACAGATCAATAAGGTACAATGTTGCCACGCTGGGTACATAAATGTCCCTTTAAAGGTGTGAAGGTACAAAACCACTGCTTATATTAATACTGGCTGGTTAATGTGTTTGTTATTTTGTCATTATCTTTACCAGGGCTTGTGCAAGGAAGCAGGAGGAGAAGCAGGAGATTCTTGGATGACTTGAATGGAATGCTGCACTACATATGCATAGATTGTTTATGTACTTTCAAAACCAAAGGTATATTTTATGCTCTCAAAATCTTTTCTCAGTTATTCAACTAATCCATTTTAAGCAGTGTATCCACCCCTATTTGTGTGACACCCTGTTTTGCTTCTTTTATACCATATTTCCTTCTACCCAGGTGGATCATTGGATGATAATGCCAGAGCCCTGTTCTGGATGTACTGCTCCAGAGCACATCTAGATATGAATGCACAAAAAGGCAGTGGCCCTACGAGACCTGCTCTGAAGACCTGTCAGGTAAATAAACATTTCAAGCAGCAGGGAAAACACTTGTCCCTCATTGCCATTCAGGGATATTTCTTAATGTTTATTTGTTAATGTGCTGCAATCTAGAGAAAATATCTGGAGATTCACACCAGTGGAGTCCGTGTGGGTATGCCAGAAAACCAGTATTCAGCACTGCAAAGTACAGTCAAGTTGGAGGATTAAGATGGCCTTCCAGACATCCCAACTGTGTTTACAGGTGACTTTATCTACTCTACATTGCATGTAGGCCTACTCAAAATTGGAAGTATTTATTGGATATGTGTAAAGTTAAAATTGTTCTGCTTGCTAAGAGCCAGACTGTCTGGTATAGATACTGTTCTGTTCCTCATGGATGTGCTGTTTTGAACTTCAAAGTGCACACTATTTATGCCTGTATAACATTTGTTTGTATTTTTAAGTAATTAGGTAAGAGTGACTTAATATTGGCTCTGATTGTATTTGTATTCCTTACAGTAACACAAGGCTGCAGCACATTACAAACTGCTATTCAAGGATCAAGCCTGCTTCACACTGGAATTCATTTAAAGGTAACTTTAGGCTTGAAGGCAGAAGGATAAAGTTAGCATTTGTGTGAATTAACTTCTGACTTGTTTAGGATTTATGTTTGAGCATAAGTATGTGCAAAACATAAATAAATAATGTTTTTTCTTTCTGTATTTTAAGATTTAGAACAATCCATTCACTACTTATACTTGTTCTTTGTTCCCTGCCAGATTGTCATGTTGCTGCATTCCAGCCATCAGTTCCTCATGGATACTTACTGCTTTAGACCTTCTGCATTGGACTTTTGACATCAATCCAACTGCTCCTTAACTTGTTTGCCTTTCTGTGAGTTGTCTCATTTGTTCAAAGAAGGAATTACTTGTTTATGTGCGCTTTTAGAAATGTAAATATATTATTCTTTATTTTCATTCTATACTACAGTGAATGGATAACTTGTTGGAGGGTGTGACCTCATGTTTTTTTTTTTTACAGTTTTAATAAATGTTTTATTGCAGATCTGACTGGGTTTTATTTTGTGTTTGAAGAAGATCTACATGTTGCTTTTTACAACCTGTAAAAAGGTTTCCAAGAAGGTACAAAATTTCCACTGGGGGTACAGAAATGGTTTAAAGGTACAAACAAGAAGGTACAATGTTGTCACTATAGGGGTACATAAATGATTTAGAGGTAAAAACAAGAAGGTACAATATTGTCACTCGGGGTACAGAAATGGTCCTTATAAGGTACAAACAAGAAGGTACAATAATGTACCAGTGTTAAAGGTACAATTCTGTACCCAGCGAGGGTACGCCCCCAGCGACGAAGCCTTTGTACCTTTTAAGGTACAAAATCGGCCCTTTATTTCTCTGTGTGTAACATCCGTAAAATCAGACCTTTCCTCACCCAGGAGGCAGCCCAGCTCCTTATCCAGACATCTGTCATATCAAAACTTGACTATTGTAACTCTCTCCTCACTGGTCTCCCAGTATGTGCACTTAAACCTCTCCAACTGATCCAAAATGCCGCGGCACGACTGGTCTTCAACCGGCCTAAGTTCTCACATGTCTCCCCCCTTCTCCGCTCACTCCACTGGCTCCCGGTTGCGGCCCGCACTGAATACAAAACACTGATGCTGACCTTCAAAGCAGCCAAGGTATGGCTCCTCCATACCTCCAAAACCTGATCAATCCCTACACCCCCACCCATTCACTTACATCAGCCAACACAGGGATGCTGACAGAACCCTCGCTAAAAGCCCCAGGACAAAAATCCGCTCGTCTGAGACAGTTTGCCCTCCTGGCCCCCAAGCTGTGGAATAAACTCCCTGTCGCACTTAGAACAACGGACTCACTCGCTAGCTTTCGCCGTGGACTGAAGACTCACCTTTTCAGACTCCACCTAAACCCATAGCACTACTGAAACACTCAATGACCATACAGGAAGCTAGTTAGCATTTTTCTTTTTTTTGGTTTTTAGAATCCTTTTTTTCTTTACTGATTTATTGTTTTTTAGATTGATATTCATAATATGCATTTGTTATATTGTTGTTGATGTTCTGACATGTTATCTTGTTTATTATAGTGATGTATTATCTGCTTATTGTAAGTCGCTTTGGATTAAAAGCGTCTGCTAAATGCCTAAACTGAAACTGTAAACTGAGATGGGGGTCTGTAGCCAAACGCGTATCATTTTGGGGGCCCTTCACATGAAAAGGTTTGAGCACCACTGACATTGAAACGTAGGTTTTTCAAAAAACCTTATAAGGATTTGAAATAGCATTTGAAATAGCAGATCTACAAGCTCACAGCACGGCACTCGGTGCCGCGCTGTGAGCTTGTATATCTGCTATTTTTCAATAGTTAAAGCACAAAATGTGAGTGAATCCTTGTACCCAGCGCCCAGAATGTGGTGTGACACCCCTGTGGAGGAGGCTGGGTACTGAGTATCGATCACATCCCTACTGTATATCACTCGTTAATACCACCGAAGTATCTCTGCAGGCATCTCTCTTATGATGTATACTGTGTGTGTGTGTGTGTGTGTGTGTGTGTGTGTGTGTGTGTGTGTGTGTGTGTGTGTGTGTGTTGGGGGGGTAGTCTGCCTGCATGTAGGATTTGTGTAGGCTAAATAAATTAAAGGAAAATCTCAGCCCCCTGCCAGTGTAATAAACAAACATCCTTTGACATAATTGAGTGAGAGTTGCATGTCACCTAACCTTTTAAAGCATGTTTTAAACATCGGCCTAGCTTTACTACACTGTGCTCACTCAGGCTACATGGAACATTAGATTACTGGACTGTACAGCATTAGGTTAGGGTTAGGCTATATTCTATAACTTGCTATAGGCTTGACCAGAATGCACACTTGGGAATTGGGATTATAGCAGCAATAGCCTGCAAAACAAATTATTATATCTGTCGTAGTCTAGGCTATATTTCTCAAAGACAACGTTTGAGGGGATTCTTTTTTTTTTCCAGTGCTGTGTTCTTAAAGTCACTGCTTTGCAAAAGGCGTTAAAATGTCTGAATAATATCTGTGTCAGATGCGGTGATAACAACACTTGGGAGCATGCAGACACGCCCTTAAAATAACATGTGGCGACGGACGGATCAACAAATGAAGATGTAATCCCTTCTTTGGGCTCACTGAGCCAAATGTTCCAATGCCGCATGCATTGCAGCCACGGTTGCAAACGAGAGGGGAAAAAAGCCACTGAGTCAATAGGCTGATGCCATCAACAAGCATCAATCAGCACCTTCCATCTGCAGAGCAGCACTATCTGATCACTGATCTCTCATTCAAAGACAGACTAGGCTGACGGATCGTGCAGGAGAAAAAAAAAATCTCCGGCGCAGGCATCTCTCTCTCTCTCTCTCTCTCTCTCTCTCTCTCTCTCTGGACTGGTTTATTTATTTAAGAGATTTTATTTTGAACAACAGCCTCCTCCTTACCTGAAACTTGCTGGCGAGACAACCTGGACGCTGCGACGACCGCGGGGTCTTCGCGGAGGGCTGGGTTTTTTGTCCGCCATGCCGAGCAGGCAGCGCTTCTTGTATCCTCCAGGCTCCCAGCAGTAGTACTAGGCTAAGCTACAGTACTGTATGATACCTGAGAGAGAGAGAGAGAGAGAGAGAGAGAGAGAGAGAGAGATGCTGCGATATGAGATTGAGCAGCAACTCAATAATGTGACTTAAGTTTCAGAGAACAGTACACACCGTAGAATTAGAATATCGCGATAATTTTACAATAAAAGTCCCACGTTTCATGCTAGCTCAAGCTGTGACATTTCCACTCTGTAACTGGACACATAAATTATAATTATCGTATCGTAGCAACAAAGGAACACACGCAAATATTATGTCATTGTCGACTAAAGCGAGGGAACAGCTCGTTTTCATCATGACAGCCTAAAAATTATATGGCACGCTGCTATAGCACCAGTGCCACCACCAGCTTTTAGACACCATGTTCTGTTGACGAGCTTGTAAACTTTTCGGAAAACGTTTATAATAAATGTTGCTTAGTTATATTAATAGTTTCATGTTTGTAGCCTAGCCTGACTCCTGAGTAGCCTATCTGTGGTGTGAACTGTGAAGACGAGCAGCAGAAGTGCGTACAGACTAGTCAGCGAGCTCGAGGCGTCATATCAGAAGATTCCCACAAGAGGGCACTATCGTAGTTACCAGATTGGAAATAGCGTACAGGGACAGGGTGGGTAGTAGCCTACTAGTGGGTGGCTGAGTGAGGAGACCATGCAAGCGCCCTATTTTCGTCCAGATGCTAAACCCTACCTAAACCCCTAAACTTCTTTGCCTTTTTTTTTACTATTTTGAAAAACATTTTTAAATAGTCTTCAAATAGCCGATCTACACATTGTGAGCTTGTAGATCAGCTATCAGGGAACAACACCTATAAATCTCTTCTATAGTCCTCTGTTTTAAAATGTTTAAAACTATGTATTACAGTCACTCTAGGTGGTCTTTTTGGAACTTTAGTATTTGAAGCGGTGAAAGCCGCTTCCAAGGAGTGGCTTTGTCTGTCCCGTACATGTTTTTTTGAGGATTCCCATAGATTCTCAAGGAGTGGCTTTGTCTGTCCCGTACATGTCCCGTGCATGCAGAATTGAGGATTGGTCAAGCTTCACATGACAATTTGGCCCTCCAGACAAAATCATTCATTCATTCATTCAGAATTCATAAAAATATAGAACTAAAGCACATAGAAAGTATAGATCTAGAACACAGAATGTATAGATCTAGAACACAGATTTCATAGCTCTAGAACACATAGAATAAAAATTCACCGCTTCACTTCGAACCAAGGTTTGATTTTTTTTTGTAATGCTCACAATGTTATGATCTGTCCAGGATACAGGAGTGGATCTAACCGTAGAGCATTTTTTAGGCACATTACAAAATATCAGGTCAATAATACTTTCCTTTCTGTACCCATGTTTATTTATTGAGGATCTTGTGCTATCTTGTACCATTTGTGATAAGTTGCGACTTCCTGTAAATTGAGCAAACCTGGTCTTTTGACCATCAGAGTTAGTACTTTTCCAATCTAAGTAAAAATCCCCCTCAAAATATAAATCAAACCTTTCATCCAGAGCCAAATCAATGCTTTCCAATATTTTATCCATGTACAAAATATTTGATTTCGGGGGCCTATAAACACACCCAATTAATGTTGGTTGTTGGAAGGGGAGATGAACTTGAATCCATAGGATCTCTAGTCCATTCACACATTATGTCCTCCCTCACCTTAAACAACAAGTGCTCTTGTACAGGCGACTCCTCCCCTCTCCTGTTTCTGTCCCTCCTATAACATTGTATCCTTTGAGATCAATTTGTCCATCTGTAATGGTTTCATCAAGATGAGTCTCAGTCATGGCAAGCACATGTAAATCATTGCCCAGGACAACATTCAATATATCATTCATTTAATTTGTTTACAAGACTGCATGTTGATGGTAGTTAAACCTTTTCAAGAGTGTCAGTATAGAAGCAGGTTATTCTTTTCATCTTTCATAGTGATTGCAAACACAGTACACACAATCCATAATGGTATACAGTATCAAATCAAAATCAAATCAAATCAACCTTTATTTGTATAGCACATTTACAACAGCGGAGCTGACCAAAGTGCTGAACATGATAAAATCAATAATACAGAAACAATAATACCTAAAATGCAATGGTATAAAATCAAAATACAAGAGTAAAAACAACAGAAAAAAGAGCTATATACAACTAAAGGCAGTATGTCTCTGCTCTGTTTGGCAGGGCTGGCTGCAGCTCCAGGTGATGGGTATAGTGAGGAAGGGGTGTCAGCAGAGAGCTGGGTGGGACAGTTCCACTGTTCCTCTTTTCTCTGCAGCTTAATTGGCCACCAGTGACCCCCTTTTCTGTCCCCAAGCTGAGGGGCAGGTCCGGCCAGCCCACCGCTCCTCTGATGGGACCACTATAGACTGCTGCTCTCAGTTTGTCAGATACTGTCAAAAGACTGGAGATGGATGGGAGAGGCCAGATGCTTTATCACAATAAGAAAAAGAAAGAGCTTGAGAGCTTTGTTTTGGTCAGTGCTGGCTTGTGACAAGATAGCCTTCTTGTACGGGTTTACGTATTTTATTTTAAACAAAATTCAACAAGCAATGATGTTATTAATTTAAACAGAACTCTGGAAATCTGTTGTGAATAAATGTAGATACTTTGTAGACACACAAGCTAAATCAAGGTCTTGATCTCAACTAATCCAGTGGCTTATTATACTAAATAGACCACAAATTGCATTAAACAGTATGTTCTGTGTTATAGAACAGCTGTGAACAATATTATGCATTTGCATTTTGGTAACAAAACACATACAGTGGAAAGAGCATATATTTTGACTACATTTTTTAATTCAACATCTGGTGATGTTCGCTGGTTTGGCTTATAAAAGATTGCAACCTTAAGTGTCACATTACTGTACACACAGGATAAATAACTATTTTGAGAGTAGAGTTGGCACTGTTCTCCTATACCCACCACATGCACAGGAAAGAATATCCCATCTCAACACTTTTGACCTTAAAATCAACCTGAAGAAGAAAAAGGTGACAACCATGAAAACACAAACCCCCCTATACCGACACAGTATGGAGCAAACAGAACACTTTCAGATGCAGAGAGTTCCCAAAACGACTCAGCAAGGCATTTAAAAGTTATGCCAGCTCGAGTATAAAGGAAAAGCTTTATCAGTTATCAGAGCTGTGTTCTTTCCAACCTGCTATATGGCTCAGAATGCTGGAGAATGACAAGTGAGCTATTCAAACTGTCATCATTCCACACTTGGAACCTCGGGGAACTCCTGTGCATCTTCTGGCCCGACACCATCACCCAGGGACGTGCAGAGAACGTTAGAGAGGCAGGGGCTGAAATGTACCTTTTGGTGAAAATATCGAAAATAGCAGACCCTAGGTCGGCTATTTCCGGTGCTTGATACCACACTGAATTAAGCATAATCAAGTCAATTCATGCGTTGCATTTGTAGTCCTACACCAGCCATTTTGAGGACCAACACAAGTGTTTTGATTAACGTAGAACATTGGTTCTATGCCAATCAGACATATTGAACACCTGTGTTGGTCCTCAATATGGCCGGTTTAGGACTACAAATGCAACCCATGAATACTGGAGGTGTGGCATACGGCATGCATTTCTACACAGAGAGGGCAATTCTTTCAACGTAAGATGCTGCATTCAAGTTCAGGAGAGTTTGGACAAGACAATTTTTCTTGAATGCTGCCTTCAGGTATGGCAGGGAAAGGGGGCATTGGCATTTCTTTTACCATAGTAAAAACTGCATTCATGGTCTGGAGAGGGCACTTTTTACAAACTGATAAAAACTGATAAAAGGGCAGGGGCTCAAGCCCCCTTCGATGTCTATGTGTGCGTGCCTGCAATCACCTACTGCTTGCTCAGTGTCATCAAGAGACATCATCAATGGTGGTGGAGACTGGACACATCATGCAGAGAACAAGACGATGGCAACAAGAACTGCCCTTCAATAGATGCCAAAAGCTAAATTAAAGTGAGGAAGACCCAAAGAAACCTGGCATGGAAGTGTGGAGGGAGAACTCAAGGCCCTAAAACAGACCTGGCGTACCATTCAAAGATTGCCCAGGAGTGGAGAATCCTGTGTTGCTGCTTACCCATGCCAAAGGGCCTAAGGGCATGTAATTAAAGTAAGTGTTGCATTAGTGATTTTCTAGTATTCCAACCACATCACAGTACCAATGATTGTTTAATACATGATACATGTTTGATATTGTTTATGTTATACATTATATATTATTACATTATTTATACAATATTATTGATCATCAAATATTTTACAGTGGTTAACTTAATTTCCACATTCAGACTTAATGGAGTATGTTTCACAAAGTTTGAATTTTGTGGCTGGCTGTTGATGTTATATCATGACACAATTAAATCAACAAGAGCTAATGAAAGGTTTGTAAGACTTTGTTCATTAGTAGACTTTGTTCATTAGTAATTGAGATTCAATCAAAGGGTATACAAATTGTAAGTGCTTCCTTTGAAATAAAGCCATTTTCATCAGCCCACATACAGTACATGTTAAAGAACCCCAAACAGCCTACAGAGTGAAGTATCATGTACAGCTCTGTTGTGGATTGGGGGGCCCTGTGTCCCCTTCATTTGGACAAGCACAATAGGCTCCGCGGCCACAGAGATGCGATTGATAGGCCAGTTGGGAAAGACTATTGCGTGTCTTTCACAGGAGATGTGATTGTCCTTCATACAGCAATTCACCACACTCTCTACAGCAGCTGGCCTCGTGCCCCAAAGAACTGAGCACAAAAGTTGCACACTCTCTTTACACACACACGCACATGCGCTCACATGCACACGCACGCACACACAAATGCACACACGCGCTGCACACGCACGCATGCAGACACACACGCACGCACGGCACACACACACACACACACACACACACACACACACACACACACACACACACACACACACACACACACACACACACACACACACACACACACACACACACACAACCACCCATCACTCCCACCACATGTACACATCTCTCTCTCTGTCTCTGTCTCTCTCTCTCTCTCTCTCTAACATTCATACGCACAAGTTCATAGGTTCATTGCTCGATTGATTGATTGATTGAAGACTTTATTAGAAGTTTGCATTGGAAAAGGCACAGTTTCATGACGGTACAGTTCACTGGTAAAAGGTCAGGATATTCCCAAGAAAGCCTATGGCTTGTTTCAGTTGAGATCCTTTTTTAAACTCATATAACATTGAATGACAGACAGATACAACACAGTACTATGCAGAAGATATTATCAGATAGCATCAGGTATTAACTGCTTGATTGTCATCCAAAATAGCTATCTATAGAAGATATACTGTAGAGCCACACAACAATTACATTGAGAAAACATCAAAAGAGACACGAAAATAAAGAGAGCACGTCAAAGGTGACATTAATGTTTGTTATCCTTCGCACTGAAGCAAAGGTTATTGGATTAGACCCCCCTGCCTTTGACTGAGAGAAGGCAGGTTGAAAGACAAGCCAATAACGCAGAGGGGCTGCGATGGCCCTCAGCTTTCACTGTGGCTCAAAGGCTCGTCGGCAGCTATAAGATAGATGAGGGGAAGATGATCGTGTTATTTCGTTAGTTAATTATCACCCAGAGAGACCAGGGCCCCTGCCTTTGACCCCCCGTACCCTCCCGCTGGACAGGGAGTCACAGGGGCCACTGCCATTCCTTAACTCCCAGGGTAATTTGATTGTGTCTGCAGTCCATATGGTGGAAAGACTTTGGCCGCTCTTCCAGGCCCATGGCCACCGACCAAGGAGCCCTCGTCGTCACAATGCCAGCCAGCCCCCCCACCACCACCGCCGGCCACCAAAACAAACAAAGTGAATCTAGTTAGGAGGGAGAATGTCCAGACAATGACCTGCTGCTAACATAGCCAAACACAGAGCACTCTTTCGTGGTCCGTCTTGATGTGGCCTCTGTCAAGAGAAAAAGTCCTGGGAGCTGGAGATAAGGGTGTCAGCTTGAGGAAGGGAGGTGCCGTTTCATTCATAATTAATCCTCTTTGCCTTGTGCTCGAACCCCCTGATAGCAATAGCAGGTCTGATCTTCTCTTAACTGTGCAGCCACAAGGTGCATTTATCTCAACGGATTCTGGAGTTTCAGCAATGAATAGAGATTATTGAGACTGTGCGTGCGTGTGTGAACAGAGTGATGTTCTCTGAGATAAGGCTGATGAATATGTAACTAATATGTCCCTTGACCTGGGCAGCTGCATAAATACCAGTGGTGGAAAAAGTGCTAAATGTTTTTATTTTAGTAAAAGTACCAATACTGCAATGTAGAATTCAATGTCCGTCAAAGTAACAAATGTATTGGTATCAAAATGTACTGAAAGTAGAATGTACTCACTATACGGAATGTCCTGTTTCACAAGTTTCCAAATGTACAAGATGTATACAAATATCTTGAAAATAGCAGATCTACAAGCTCACAATGCGTTGTGATGCGGCGTATTGTGAGCTTGTAGATCGGTTATTTTCAAATGGCCAAAACATATATAGTGGCTAATGTATGTTTAGTAATAAAACATCCAAATCTACAAAGTAACTAGTAACTAAAGTTGTCAAATAAATGTGGTGGAGTAAAAGTACAATATTTGGATCCGAGATGTAGTGGAGTAGAAGTAAAGGTATTGGAAATATTCAAGTACAAATACCTTAATACCTTAATTGTATGTATGTATTTGAGTAAATGTACTTTGTTACTTTCCAACACTGAGTAATACCCACACAGACACTAACCAAAGCACATATAGGTTCAATCTAGTCCTGTGAGTGTTATTAAATCTAAACTGGACAAAGACATTTGATGTTTACATAATAGAAAGTTACACCACCCATTGAAATAGATCTGATCTACTGCATAAAAAGAAAAGACCAGAGATGTTTGAGCAGAAACCTTATTTTCTACAGCTCCTGAATCTTCCCCTTTACTTGAATATTCTGTATGGCATGTTGCCAATTAACTGAACTGATTGAACTGATCAACATGCAAAAAGATAAACCTGGTCCAGGATTTCAATCGTTCCGCTCCCAGTGTAAGCAAATAAGGAAACCGTTAGAGAGTGCTCTGAGTCATTAGGGGGGTCTACAAGTGGAGACAGGGGGGGGGGGGCTCTGCATTAGCCCTGTTCACAGTGAAAGAGGGGATTAGGCTTGTATAGTGGTCGTGTTTTAAATAATGGGCACCCAAAGTCTGAATGGACACTTTTAAGAGATAAAGGATCAAATTCCCATGACCAACTTCTTTGGTGCGGTATTCAATCTGATTCAGTCTGTGTATTGCTTAATAATATAAAATAACCTTAAAAACATACTAATGATCAGAGTAATCAATCACAGAATAATGATGACAGAAAAGACTCCAACATTGCACATGAAATTGAACTAGAATAAGGCAGTAGAGTGATACTCCTCTAGGAGAACACTATGGTTTTCCATTTTATTATTTCCTGCTTTTTCTTGTACCATTAACTCCTTCTCATCTGGTTGTCTGTTATTTGTTAACTTGCTGGTTGAAACAGCCATAAAGCTATTCGCATTGTAGGAAAGTGCTATCCGGCTGTATGGTGGCATGTAGATGACATCAATAATAATGTATAGTCTCAGTAGTCTCACTGTTAGCATGCTGGCCCAGACTAGAGGCTATACCCCGACAAAACCCTGTGTCACAGTGTGTCATCATGAGGTCAGCTTTATAAAATACCATATTATACAGTATATGTAAAACTTTCCTGGCCACCTTGCAGTGTCATTTACAGTATGTATGTATGTATGTATGTATCTTTGGTCCTCTTTGCCCCCTGCAACCTAGCAATGTCAAATGTTCTGTTTTTGGCTTAAGAGATTCCATAATACCTGTATTTATTAACATCCACCCCCATGTCCTTTTTGGGGGGTATCCCCTTCCCAGTTGACAGTCCCAGGGCTGCTTCATATGGAGTGGGGGGCAAAACAACACCTTATCCATCTTTTGTTCCCTTTGACATCCAGGGGTTCCCCAATATGGCCCAGTCATGGATCAATGGAGGGGGCACAAAGACTACGACCCTAGGGTAGCTCCCGGGCACGGAACACACAAAGCAGGGACGACAGCTTCCACAAGGCAAGGCTGCCTTGGCCCCATGCTTGTAAAGAGAGCTAATGCAAAGTGGTTGGAAAGGAGAAGGCGGGATATGGAGTGTGAGACGGTCTGCTCTACAGGGATTGGAATTGGATGCCTGGGCCCATTTTTTCCAAAGATAGCCATAGGATTGGATTAAATCTTGAAAATGAGTATGAAAAACAAATGAATGAGATTCAGTACGATTCAGTAGGCATGTTTCATGAAGCTTGAATCTTGCTTCTGCATTTTTCAAAACCCCAAAGTATATACATTTTTGATACCCTTGATCCCACTGGAAGAGCGGATTCAGGGTTGATTTGTATAATTATGGGCTTTATTTAGCTAATAAATTCAGATTCTGTGAGGATTTTGTGGGAATCCTCACCAGGCATAAACATTACAACAGCACAAATGAACAGCTTTTTTTAAATACTAGAAGCTGAGCGTCTAGTCGGCGACCTGGCCAACTCGGAACAATGTAAATAGGGAATGAATGCCCCGCCCTTTAATGCAAACCTCATTATACCTGTTGTCATAGGACCCGTTTTGAACATCTGTTTGCCTGTGTCCATTTATGCCCATATATGGAGATATCTGTATCTGTCTGTCTGCGTCCATTTTATGCCCATATATGGAGATCTTTGACCATCTGTTTGCCTCTGTCCATTTATGTCCATATATGGAGATATCTGTATCTGTCTGTCTGCAATCCATTTTATGCCCATATATGGGGGCATTCATTTTATGCCCATATATGGAGAACGCGCGTGCCCGTGGGACGAACGGTTCTCGAGATACGCGGATTACATACAATACATACACACTCACAGAGATTTTTTGTTGACTCATGTGGCGTACGTGATGTCAGAGCCTTTTATGAAGTGATGTCACAATGAGTCAGAGCTTTCGCCGATTTCCTCCGGAACAGCCTGATGTCAACAATTAACCAAATAAACCAACAATCAAATAAGGAGATTCCGAACGTTTCGCGCCGGTTCGGGAAAACCGCGCGTCGGGTCGGGTCGAGACCCGGCACTGCACTCCGTGCCGCGGCGGGGAACGCTCGTGCCGAATCTGAAGCCGGTGGGAGGAACGGTTCTCGAGATACGCGGATTACAGACACACACACAGACAGACAGACAGACACGCAGAGACTTCTCGCATTTATAGATAGAAATAATAAGCCTCCTTGCGGTCAATTTGAAATGCACATAATAGAATCGAATTTTATAATTTAACAGCATGTCTATCAAGAATGGGTGACAAAAAGTGTTTTCACTTTGCTTTTATTTTCTTTCTATTTAGTATGAATACAATACAAAAGAACTTCAAGGACTCAGTGTGTTAATTGCATGGCAAAAAATACTGTACGTTTTCTGCATCATATATGCAATACATTTTTGAAAAACTGGGTCTTGGAGAGTAATGAGATTATCTTTTTTATTTACCTCTTTATGATAATTATACCATTAATATTAATAAAGTAGCCGATAAATTCTTAACAGACTCTTTGTGTATTATGTTTCCTTACTAAACAGAAACTTGATTTTATTTTAATCATTAGTTCAAGTAGTTGCACGTTCATTTTCACATTGCCTCTGTACACACACACACACACACACACACACACACACACACACACACACACACACACACACACACACACACACACACACACACACACACACACACACACACAGACACACACACACACACACACACACACACACACACACACACACACACACACACACACACTATTTGTTTATACTAACTTATAAACTGACATACATACGTATAAACAAAATCTATGAAACATATTGGTTTCTCACCCTTTTCTATCCTATAACCCCCCTCCTTCAAAATGCAACATCATCATCATCATCATCATCATCAACGGCTATAGAAAACAAATAGAAGTTACAGAGCGATACTTTACAGTCACGTTACAAAGATGCTTGTGGCGGCTGGTAATCACAACACCTGTATCAAAGTGTCTGCCTGGTCAGATGTGTTCTGGTTGGAAGTAGATTTTGGTGAAAATATCCGCTTGGAGGTCTGCTATTTTCAGTGTTCAGTGTGTGGTATACACACTGAACTAAGGATAATCAATTGAATACTGGAGAAGTGGCATAACAGCATGTATATCTACACTGAGAGGGCATTTCTCTTTAATGCTGCCTTCAGGTATGGCATGGAAAGGACTCACTCGGCATTTGCATTTCTTTCATCATAGTAAAAAACGGCATTCTTGGTCTGGAGAGAGGGCACTTTTTACAGACGGGCAAAAGGGCAGGGGCTCTGCAAGCCCTGTCTGTGTGCACGTGCCTGTTACTGATGAAGAGAGGTAGAGAGGCTCCATGCTAGAGGAGGCCTGCAGACCTGTACAATAGTCTATGCAAATTGATTGCACGGCAAGTGAACAGTGGAGGCAGAAGCAGCTTTACCCTGAGGCCACAAGTTTGAGACCCATTCACAGGGGAAACAGAGTATGCGTGCGGTGCATGCATGCACACGCACACACGCGCGCACACACACACGCACGCGCGCGCACACACACACACACACACACACACACACACACACACACACACACACACACACACACACACACACACACACACACACACAATATTTGGACAAATTAAAAAAATAATGTAATTTATAAACAGGTATAAATAAAAGTGTTTATTGCATCATATAAAAAATAAGATGTGAAATTCCACACACAGAATAGGGCCTATTCACATTTTAGACCAGCTGTTGCACAGTATTATACATATTTATAAATAAGCTGTTGATATCAAGAGTTTTACACAGTATGAAAAGAAAATCCCAGAAAGTCCTCACAGGTCCCAGCATGGCTCTCGGTATGTAGCCTTGATACAAGACTGTCATGACCAATGATGACCGTCTTGATCCAAGGCTATAGGCTCTCTGTTGCTTTTGCATTAAGTTCATTCATGGCCACTCCACTGTTAAGGACTCAAAATCCAAATGGTCGACTTCAGTCTTATCCTTTTCAGTATCTAGTAAATGAAAATGAACAAAGCACTGTTTAGACATGGCACAACACATTTTATTTAAGCCTATATCATTTGTAGGCCTATAATAACCAGCCGATTAAAAAACGTTGGGTAATTTAGCCTATTACAGATACACACAACAAGTCGGCTATATTTGTGATTTGTGGTTTTCAACTAGTGGTTCTGGGGACCGCCAGTGGTCCTTCAGGGGGTTCCAGGTGATCCCCAGCTAAATGATGAAGAGTTGGTAACCAAATGGGCCCTTATAGATCTTTAACTAGAGTGTAAAATTAAACCAAATGGACATTTCATTCTACACTCCCAAGAGTTGAATTATTGTTTAACATCTGCATTGCACACAATTAGAGAATGTAAAAGAATTGTTATTATGATCAACGTTTTCCTGTTATCTCTCCTATGGTACCAACATCAATACAGCATGGAATTGTGTGGACACAATCTTATCCAAAGATATCAAAACAGTTTTGGGTCTGAGAGGCTAAATCTCATCAAACGGTGGTCCGTGGCTCAAAAGCCGAAAAAATGTACCTTGATATATGAAAAGAGCTGAAAACCACTGCTTTAGACCAGTGGTTCTCAACCTTTTCAGGCTGTGACCCCCAAAATAATCATACTTTAACTGGGACCTGGGACCTGGGACCCCCCCCCCCCCCCCCCCCCCCTCACCTTGACAAGCACTAAGAGTTGAGGCAATACATTTTGTACTACTGTATAACACGGTAATATATTGTGAAAATAGCAGATCTACATGCTCACGCCTTCACAATTTCTGCCTCTAATATTTGACAATTTGGCCATTGTTTAATTTGTCATTTTATAGGTATTAAAATTAAAAAGTCCTTAAATTGTCACTTTAGAAATGTGAATACCCTCTATACACTTAAGCGTTATGTTTGTTTACTGTTGAGAGAGAAAACAATGTTGCAAGTTAGGTTAATCATCTGGGGACCCCCCAAAATAATTTGGGGGGTCACAGGTTGAGAACCACTGCTTTAGACTATTTCACAACAACCTACCTGTGGATCCAGGTGGTGAAATCTATAATGTCGTGTTCCTCTGGGCTCCAGTGTTCATAGATCGCCCCCTCCTCCACAGAAGACGAACAGGTGGACTGGGGCGAACCCCTGGAGCCTGATGGAGACGGCACTCCGCCGCTCTGAAACCCCACGTTGCTCTCGTCCAGGAGCCGCTGTAGGGCTCGGATGTACTCCACGGCCGAGCGGAGGGTCTCCACCTTGCTGAGCTTCCCGTTGGCGGCTCCGTTGGGCACGTGTTGGCGCAGGGTCTGGAAGCCTGCGTTCACCTGCCGCACGCGGTTCCTCTCACGCTCGTTCCTGCGTGTCACTGACGCCACTGGCTGCTGCTGCTGCTGTCGAGGGGGGAACGGATGAAGGCCCGCCCCGATCTGGTGCTCTGGACTCTTTTTGCACGGCAGCGGCGACGCGGAGCGCTGTCCTTTCAGCACCACAGCTCTGGAGGACGGCTGGTGCGCTTTTGACCTGCAAAGCGCACCACGGCTTATTTCTCCTTGGGAAGCAGCCACGATGGAAGTCTGGCTTTCTGTTATCATCAGTAGCGTGCATTGCGCAAAATGTTGATTCAAAGTGTCGTTGGATGATGAAGCCATCTCCACATGATACATCACCTACTCTGTTGAAGTTTGAAAAGGCTTTCTATCTCTCTCAGTTCTAAAACTAAATAAATTAAGTAAAGCAGTGTTGATAGGGATTGAATGTCCAGCATGAGTCACTCCAGACGTGATGATAGTGGACCTAATGTGTCCGACTGATAGAAATAGCCTTCTTTTATAGAAGATTCCCCAGTCAGCCCTCCCCTCCCCGGCTCCCCGCCCAGCCGTTTGGCAGAGTCGCGGGCCAGACGCGTGTCCTCCGGCGTTCCAGAGGGGGATGAGGGGGGCCTCTCATTTCCATTTCAATAGAGGGCCCCCCGATAGCCAATTGGTTCGTTCAAATTACGCCAAAGAGTGTAACTATAAATGATGTAGCCTATAAACGTCTTTGAAGGGTTTTTTATTGTCTCAGATAGCCAACAAAGTTTTGACAAACCATAAGATTGAACAAGCTATATCTAACTGTTACAGACGCCGGGTGTTTGTATCCTGACAGGGCCCAAGAGCTCCAAGCAGGCAAATCAGAGCAACCATTCACATGGACAAAACCTTTCCCCAGAAGCTGTAGTGCTATTTGAACCCAGCAATCGAGCAGTAGCAGTTTTATTTGCACACATAGGCTATATTTACACTAACCACAAGTCATCCAATAATACAATACATCATGTCCTTGTCATTTTAGCTATGATGCATTTTTGCCGCAAATGCTTTTGCACCATAGTTTGGTATATTAATTGTATTTTAAAAACTTTATATTGCTTAATACTTTCTGTACTTTAACAGTCATGTCTCTGAAAAACATCAACTGTAAGTTTTAATGTCAGACAACCTAAATTAGTAGCTCAAAGTGACACAAAAACTAACCATTATTTATGAGAATGTGAAGAGTCTTCATTTCATGTTTAACCCATGACAAGATTCAAACAAGATGATACTAAAATGTATGCTTTTATAGTTGTTGAAGTATCCTTGACTTACAGTATTTGGTGAACATACAGCTTAGCTTTTATTGTATTGTTCTTTTTTTTCCTTTACTTTTTTCCCTGCATAGTACTGTGTTCTATCTGTCTGTCATTCAATGTTATATGAGTAAAACATTTACAATGTAAAATGTAAATAAGCCTCGGCTTTCCTGAGTGTATCCCTTTAGCTGACCTTGTACCAGTGAACTGTACTGTCATGAAACTGTACCTTTCAAACTTAAATAAAGTCAATTATCATGCATGTCAGTATGGCTGATATTGCAGTTCTCTCCAGTGAAGTTTTCACATTGGCTTGGACAAGCCAGGCACTGCAGTAAACAAACACAATAATTTGATTAGTTCAAAATACATGCGATTTTTTTCATGCTTTAAATACATTGATCAATCAATGAATAATAGACTTGATTTTGTTTACCTCAAGCAAAGCACTTACCCAGACCATATTCAAAAAGTTCACAAAAAGATACTGTAAATTTGGCATAAGGTGGCTGAAAATATATTTTAAGTGGTCAAAGCATTTGCGGAAAATATGCGTTATAGGGTCCAAAATGTATTTTAAAATGTATTATTTTAACAATTCTTTCTGTGAAATATATTTTTCAGTATTGAAAAATATAATATGTGTGGTGCTGTCCCAAAAACAAGGCTGAAGACCATGTTTCCGATCTCTTTTTACGTTTCCCTTCTGTTATGTTTCCCGAACTTTTTATTTTTTTACTTATAATTTTATCTTATTTTAGGCTACTACAGCACTTTGGTTCAAGACTGTTGTTTTAAATGTGCTCTATAAATAAAGTGGGTTGGATTGGGCATATTATTCAGAATACATGGGTACCAAAATATACCTTTATATACCTTTGGGGAAAATCAACTCTGTCCGTCTTGTGTGTCCCCCCTGGCAGACTAGTTTCTCCTCCTGGACACTGTTGGCAAAGCACAATGGACACAGAGATGGCATGTTGTTGACTAAGTGATAGGACAGGTGGACACAATACTGACCAACCGAAACAGCAAAATCCTGAGTGTTAATTTAACTCGGAGGGTAAAAAAAGGCCATTACAATCCACTTGTACATTCTCAGTAAATGAACTCAGGATTTTCTTTTTTTGGAGCTGTGTGGAACACAAGCTCCCTATACGTGGCCGTGTGTGTGGCCGTGTCTGTGTGTCTGTCTGTCTGTCTGTAGCCTACAGGACCTTTTGTGACCACACGAGGGCGCTGTTGTTCAGGCCAGGCCAGACACCCACACACACACACACACACACACACACACACACACACACACACACAGCTCCACTTCGAACAGAGGTTCGATTTTTTTTTTAACTAGAACTAAAACTGAAATAGAACTAACTAGAACTAAGTTCTAGAACTAACTAGAACTAAAACTGAAACCATCAGAGAGTAAACAACAATGAAATATCACAAACGTTTCTACTAGGGGTGTAACTATACATTTAATAGCAATACGGTACGCATCACGATACATGGTTGACGATACGATACATGGACATTATTGGTTCATTCGTGGTGATATGATACGATTCGATTCAATGACTTAAAATCAATATAGCAAAGAAATTAAATCTGTGTGAAATGTGTCAATAGTGCAGGTTTTTCAAGGGAATTATTTTTTATTATGGATATAAATAAGTAAACACTGTGATTCTCTAGCAAATGGACATTATATTTCAACACGTATGGACAAACCCGCACCTTGACATGAACACAGAGATAACACACATTTATCAATTGACCAAGAGTAGCTATATGGAAAGGAAAAGTCATTAGACCCCTCTTTTACATTTCCCTCTTAAAATTGCTAAAATGTACACAATCATAGGCCTACTTACAGGTCATATATGTCACTTTTGCTGAGATCCTGCCAGTCCCTCCAGGTGAAGTAGTGTTGACAGTGTGTCTCTGGACATGGGCTGTGGACCTGCTGTGTCAGGCCCGGCCACTGCCTTGACAACACAGACAGTTTGGACATCACTGCTAGGATCAGATCCCACGACTGACGGAACTCTGGAAAGAGAGAAAGAACACTTCTCTGTAGCCGTGTCGCACAACTTGCGACCCACACAGAAAATAATTAAACTGTACTTCACATTACGGTAATTACACATTTACTTGTCTTATATACTGTACATGTGTTATCATGTTAGATCTTCGATGTCACGAAGAAACTTTGTATGCCTAAAACTTTAATTGGTTAAATATTTCAAAATATTTAAAAAGCCACAGAAACATTTAAAATCTACAAGCTCCCATGGGGTGAGCAAGGAGATTGTTTACAGAAAAATATATTATAAATAATATATTTTAAGATGGTTACAAGGTTTTTGCCTGACACACTACACAGTATACATGTGACAAAACTGGGTATCAAATATGTCAGTCAAAATGTATACAGAAATATTGGAGGGGGAGACTACTAAAATGACTCCTCCTACCTTCTGAGGAGAGTCTGTTGTATGAGGCTAGGGGGGAGAATACATTTGGAATCATTGACACATACAGTATACTGTAGTTGTGTAGTATATCTGAATTTCTTGTCAGTATATCTAGGCCAGTTAGACAATCCTTACCATTGCTGTTCTCAGGTCTCTTGCAGCGTATCTCTATGAACGGATCTCCTTCTTTGCTCTTCTGTTTGAACAGAAGCAGCCTGTTTCCACAGCAGAGGAGACACTGGTCTCTGCCCACCCAGTGAGTCGGGTACAGGGAACAGGTCTTGATAATCAACCTAGTAATAATAGCACACATTATGAACATACAGTTGAAGACAAGTGATTAATGCAAACAGGATTGTACAGTAGGTCCCATGCTGAGTGAATGTCATACTTATTTATTTGACTGAAGATAGATATCATCACTGTTGGGCAGAAACCTCATATCTCAAGTTTCAAAAATATTATGTACTTTCTAAATTAACGCCCTACTTCATCATACAAGAGTGTTGCACAAAAGTAGTGAAAATAGCAGGCCTACAAGCACACAATGCCTTGTATTTTGTGCTTGTAGATCGTCTATTTTCACTAGTTTAAATCATTTTAAATTGATAAATACAAAACAAACAGTTTTGGACATACAAAGTTTCCACCCGAAAACATTAACAGTTAGTCATAATCAAAGTAAAGAGTAAACATTAGGTGCTTTTGGACACAGTACCTGTGGAAGAAGCCGTGAGGAATCTCAGGCAGGAAGTACATGTGGATGTTAAGGTCGTCCAGTCTGTCTTTGCCCCACATCTCACCCACAACGCTGTTGTCTTTCAGGTAGCTGGGGAAGAGACAGGCCCCGTCCGGGTCCCCATTCATCATCACACCGGCCACGTTCCGCCACGTCTCACCAGGGACGAACTCCGGGGCCTGGGGGTTGAGCGGGCTCCCCACGCTGGTCGGGAGGCAGATCTCAAAATGTTGCAACAGGTTGAGCAGCATGCCTTTAGGGATGGGACGAGATGAGAATGTCATGTCACGATTATTGTGACCAGAGAAATTGCCAAAGAAACCGCGATAATCAAAATATCCCCAACATCCATTATCCTGGGGCGGAACATTTGCCAAAAAATAGCAGATCTACAAGGTCAAAAGTGTTGCGTTTGCGACGCGTTGTGAGCTTGTAGATCGGCTACTTTTTGGCAAAGAGATTTGGTAGAGAGTGGTAAAAAAGACTGTATCAAGTACATTATTTCAAGGTGCGTTTTACCAATTATAAAGGGTTTAAATGGTACCGGATATGCAGCTCGGCAAATAAAAGGTGAATTGATCCCAGTGCATAAATCTCCACGATACGGTTATTGTTAGTGTTTTTACCATGATAAACGATATCAACGATGGGAGCAATATTGCAACAAAGCATTTGCTCGACGTTCCATTTGTTCGACGCGGGTGAATGTTAACCTAGTAAAATGCTAACCTGCCAACGCTGGTGAATGCTAACCTGGTGAATGTTAACCACTTTGCCTTAATCTAACCCAAACCTTAAACTCAGCAAAACTATGCCTAAACCTAACCCTAAAACCTAACCCTTAATCAAAAATAATGACACTTAGAAATAGCGAGAATTGCCCATCAACGATTAACATCCCATCCCTACATGCCTTCCTCCCTGCTGCTCCCCACCATCTCGTTCACCAGGTCCTGGTCATCGGGGACCAGGACCTCCATCTGCTGGCGGACCAGGATCCGTATGGCGGCGTTGTGCAGGGTGCCTCTGCTGCTCAGGTTGTCCACCCATGTGCGCTTCTGCTTGACCAGGATGCTCTCTGTCCTGAGTAGCTCTCTGGAGATCCCCTCCAGTTTATGCACAAGGTCATGTCTTACAATGGTCTGGACAGGAAGGAAGGAAGGAAGAAAGAAAGAAAGAAAGAAAGAAAGAAAGAAAGAAAGAAAATGGTGATACGGTGTCGTTTGTCAGACAATGAGTGCTTGGATCCAATGTACCAATACAGTTGTGATAAACAAAATGCTAGATTTACTGAGCAGACACTACTGTAAGTTAGTTACACAATTGTGTCACATTGTCTCACAAAAAGGATACACAATAAATAATGTGTAGTCTTTAGCAAAGCTGACACCGACCTTGAAGAGAGAGATGAGGAGAGACGGGCGAATGAATACTCGATCACTCAATGCATCACACTCTTCATACCAGACAATTATCCCAATCCGGTGGAGGTATCGCAGAAGAAACCGCAAGACACTGCGGAGGCTCTCGTGATCCAGGTTAACGTGGACCAAGATTAGATCATGTAGTTCCTCCAAGAGAACAATCCCTGTAATAGACAGATGAATAAAGAAGAATGGGGTTTAAATTAGCTGTTTCTGTGAAAGTAATACAATGTTCATGATCCAAAATAATAACTGTAGAGGCTTTGGTTTAGATAAAAGTTGACAAACCATGCCGAGGGATGAGATCTCTTGTAAGTAGTTTAGATATGGCTTGCTCCACTTGTTCATAACTTTTGGGTAATATCCTCTCAGCACATGGAAATATGTTCTCTGAGTGGATATACCTCAAAAGTTCACCTCTGAGCCTTGCAATATCATCAGCACTCGTGCAGTCAATTGTTATGAGATCCAAAACCTGTGCAGAATGTAAAGAGGAGAAGCCATGTATAGGCCTGTCACAATTATAACATAATCATCCAATCGCAACTATTTGACATACGGTAATCTCGATTATTTTGTCATAATCGTCTACATGTTGAAAAATGTTCATATTTTCAAACATCAAAAATAATGTAAATAGCAGATCTACAAGCTCACAACACATCGCGATGAGCTTGTAGATTGTATATTTCCACTATCAATGTTCTTTTTAAAGTATAAAGTTGTCAGATATGTCAGGCATTTCTTTGTACATTTAGGTTATGTGTCATATGTATCTGCCATGTGCAACTTCAAAGCCTACAAGCCAAACAGAAATGTAATTGTAAATGACAAAAACACAATTAAATCTTTAACCGCAATTAAGTGACAATTAATCGTCATGTAAAATGTCATAATCGTGACAGCCCTAGCCATATAAAACATGAATTTATGAATATAATATACTGAAAAGGCACAAGTCTTACAGGATCATTACCTGTAAGTTGTATTCCAAAAGGCAATCGAGCTCATTCATCTGGTCCGAGAAGAGAGAAGGGTTTTTGCTGTCCTCCAGATTCCTCTTCTGTTGTTTCAGAACCCCGCTCCTCTCTGCTAGCATGTTCTGGACCTTCTCCTCGATGTCTCTCTTCTTCCTGGTCACCTCCTCTTCGTGGTGACACTGGTCACAGTGGGTCCCCACCAGGAGGACCACTGAGCCTGGGACGCGCAGCTGGATGTTGTTTATCCAGAACCACACCTTTTCTTTGAAAGACATGTGATCGTGGATGCTGTAGCTGGTCGATTAAAAGAAAATGAAATATTAATGGAACTACTGAAACGATAATAATGAGCACACATCAAAATCACGCCTATGAAGTGACCAGTGCTATTTATGAGTTAATTTGAGTTAATTGAGTTAATTTAATTAAGTTGCAAAGCTTGGCCAATGTGACCCTGGGCGCACAACAAACTTTGGGCGCTTTGTGCAAAGATGTAGGCCTGATGTAGGCCAGATGTAGGCCCCCCTCCAACATCTGACAAAGCCAGATGTGGGAGCTTACATCCTTCCAGGAGCACCGCTCAAAGATACAGTATTAGTGGATGTACTGTACCGGTGAAGAGCATGATTGGAAAAGAATTATAATAATCACCACAGAGTCTATACCTGGATAAATCCACAGCGAGGATGACGAGGGCCCAGGGCGTGATGAAGACGTGGTGGGTCAGGTAGTACTCCTCCTGTCCCGCGAAGTCCCAGAACAGGAAGCGGACGTCCTGGGCGTACAGCTCGCTGATCTCGATGCCCTCTGTGCGGTCCTCCTCGGCCACCTCCACGGGCCGGCCCTGCTGCAGGCTGCGGCACAGCGTCGACTTCCCCGCCATGGAGGAGCCCAGGAACATGGTCTTGACCGTCCAGGTGCTCCGCGTGCTCGGGTTCTCCTCCATTTGGCTGAAGTAGCTCTGGATGTCCTGGACGCCCCCGAGACAGATCTCCTCCGGCGGGCACCTTAAAGGGTTCCCCGTGACCTTGAATGAATGAATAGTTTTTTCTTTAGCCTATTTAAAAAGGTATCAAAAAGGTATAGGCAGAAGCTTGATGCTTATTGACAACAAAAAGACAAGCAAAGAACAAAGAACAAAACAAAGACAAAACAAGAGACATGAAAAACAAACGCAATAACAAAAACTAAACAGAACATTGGTTCACATTAACAAGTTAATAGATCAATAGGTCCGTCATTCATTCCATTTGGTATTTTTCCAGAATAGCCTGTTTGAACCTTATTTTAAATTGCTTTACATTTATGCTATGCTTGGTGGTTTGGTTTCAGGCAAACCATTCCACAGCTTCACACCACTTCATGCACCTAGTGCTTTTAAGTTTAGCTCTCCTCTCAGCTCATACCTTGCACATGGTCAACTCACAGCCGTCGACCTGGAACAGTTGGGGCGGCAGCTCGGTCAGTTGATTCCTCTCGACAAGCAGCTCTTTTAGCTTTCGAAGACCCACCAGAGGCTGGAGGTCCTGGAGGCAGTTTTTCGACAGGCTGAGGTACGTGAGGCTAGCGCACTGGTTGATGTCCGGAGGTAGCTCGGTCAGGTGGTTTGTGCTCATTTTGAGGAACTGCAGCTTCCCCAGCTGAGGAAAGACCGCCTCCGGTATGGTCCTGATGCTGTTCTGGTTCATGTAGAGCCTCTCTAGGTTACGCAGCCGACAGATCTCCTGGGGGAACTCCACCATCTCGTTCCTGGAAAGGTTGAGCTCCGTCAGGTGGACCAGGGTGGACAGGCCGTTCACCTGTCTCAGCTTGTTCCTCTGGAGGTCGACTCGCCTGGCCTCCTGTCCCTGCGCTAAGAGCGACTGGGGAAGGGCTTTCAGCCTCCGCCCCGACAAGTCCCATTCCTTCTTACGGTTCCCTGTAAATAGTAAGACAAATCTATTGATTTACTGTATATATGTTCCCCATTTTCAACTGTTTTTATTTTATTTGTGACACTTGCTTTGGCAATGTAAACGTATGTTTTCTCATGCCAATAAAGCTCCTTTGAATTGAAATTGAATTGATTTAAAAACACAAAAGACTGTCAGTAAATCAACTGGATGAAACTGAACCGCTCCTTTCCTTCTGAGAATGTCCTTGTTTGGCTGATTGAAAATGCATGTTCTACTGGAGAGACAGGGGGACCTCTGTTACAGAATAGACACTCGGACGGAGACTGTGATTTTAGTCGTTATGCCAATTAATTCCTCTCCACACTCATTTCTGTGTTGTCACTGCTGTCGTATCCTATTGACTCACTGAGGAGCCCAGGGACATGCTGGGCCCCTGATTCAGCCCGGGAAAAAGAGTTGGAGAGGCCCTCATTGCGCGCTATAGAGAGAGATCTCTCTCTATAGCGCTGCTGCTACTCAAAGATTTGTGACAAAGTGACAAGCCAGTGGGCCAATTACATGAGTTATATTTCGTCGTTGTCGGGTGGAAACCTTGTATGTCCAAAACCGTTTGTTTTGTATTTATCATTTTAAAAATGATTTAAACTAGTGAAAACAGCAGATCTACAAGCACACAACGCCTCGCGGTGCGAGGCGTTGTGTGCTTGTAGATCAGCTGTTTTCACTACTTTTGTGCAAACAGTTTAATTTTTACTTTTGTGCAAACAGTTTAATTTTTTCCTAATGGCCGGCCTGGACCGGCCGGGAATAAACCGGCCGTTCGGGAGTTGTCCCGCTTTTCCCAATGGCCAGCACGTCCCTGGAGGAGCCCCCACCGGGAGGACATAAAATAACCTTCGTCCTACTCTGCCCGACAAACACTCCCCACTGACAGGTGCAATAACCAATATCATCCTCCCCCGAACACGGGCCAACTGTGTCCACCATAGTGGATTCGAACCTACAACCTTCATGGTGGTGAGCAGGGACTTTACCAGTGCGCCACCCGAGTAACGTTTTTGTTACTACTACTACAGATGTTGTCCAACCCTCACACAAAATCTCTGCAGTCATGTGATATTCCATTCTGATTGATTGGCTCCCAAAGCTTGTGTGCACAAAATGCCACACATCATGAATGCAGCACCCGATGGCTGGGAAACTTTCCAAAGCACATTATTTCCCAAGCCAAGGAAGGACCTCCATCCTTTTTTTTATTTTATTTTTTTCAAATCTCCTCCTCTCCTCCTCCTACTTCACATTTTGGCCCATGAATCTTGAACAATCAACATCTTTTTTTCCCCCTGGATTCCATGGATCATGAGCCATAATGCAATGTATAGTCCCTGTCTGTGCCATATTACATTTTCTGCCAAAGTAGGCTTTTAAAAAATATATATATATATATCTCGCTGCCATCTCTAGGGACATGTGATCACGATGTATGATTTTTTAGATCCCATTTCAATTGGCTATGTCTGCCTTTAAAAGTTTGTGGGCACTGGGTTGGTGGCAACCCGGCCTCTGAGGAGCACTTTTCTAGTTAAACATGTTTCAAACGTGAACATTTTACAGTAAATGCTTGAGAAGACATGCACTTCAAATTATCCAGAAATAAACTCTGAAAATGAACAGCTGGTCTCAATAGTAAGGGAATAGAATTTGCTCCAAGGCAGGCCAAAATAATTTTTAAAAACGTTCACTGAGATAGACTATCAGTTCTGATGAGCAACATTAACTGCATACGCATTACAAATGAAAAGGACGTGCTAAGAAAGAAAATACAAATTCAACACTGGCATCAAACATGTTATGGAACGATGGACAGGAATGTAATTGTCGAAAAACTATTTGCTAAGAAGATGGTCAAACTACCGTTAATAAACATTAACTGGATTGAATTTAAACCTCAAGCATACAGGTAACACCATTCTTGCATAAATAATAACGTACTGTATCTAACTGAGAATAATGTTTATTGCAGTAATTAGTACATTAAACATTAACTTCTACAGAAGGAACTGTTGACAATTCACTCTTTATAGTGACAGAGTAGAAAGCTCGCTAAGTTACTTACCATTTACATGAGCCATTGTCTGCCACTTGTCACTTCCTCATACTGTATACCATACCGGCTATCTACCCTGAAGATATTCATCCTGTTCCTGGTTTCTTTATGGGAGGAGTAAACAGCGGTTCATCAGAGTTAGTAACAGAGATATAAGCAACCCCCCTTGCACATGTTCATCTGCCCACTGAGAAACTATTACATTTGACTAGTGATACTGCATTATTATATACTGTACCATATTACTCACTCTTTCTCTCTCACACACGCACACGCGCGCACACGCACACGCACACGCACACGCACACACACACACACACACACACACACACACACACACACACAGTGTGTGCATGTGCGCAGCATACAGTCAGTGGTGTGCACACACAGGATACGTTTCCATTTCAATTCAGTTTTAATTTTAATGTGTGTACAAAATAATTTGACATGCCGTCAGAAACAATTTCTTAAGATAAAAGATGCACTGTTCACCTTGAGAGCTTCCTGTTACCACATGAAAGAAAGCATCATTTCCTTCCTCACAAAGCCAGGGTGCAGGGTGCAGTAACTACATTTTAGGACACATGTATTTATTAATTTACCCCAAAGGTCCAAATCAGTCTTCATGATTTTGGGGGTTAATCAATCAATTACTGTTACATAAATATAATATAAAATGTGTGCAATATCACATACCGGTACATAACAATAACCCATTTGGCTGGCTAATTTAAACACTAAAGCCTTTCTTTATAAGTAAACCTTTTTTGCATTTCTTAAGGGTTTGAGTAGTACATTAAAGATGTGTCCAGTTAGTTAGTAGCAGTCTCCACATGACATGCCCAGCAAAGTTTCATTTCCTCCTAATGCTGAGGAATAGTTTCACTTCTGTCACATGAGCTTTCCTCATAGCCTTGGCACAACAACCAGTTGACAGGTCCATCAACACATTGCTCCCACCCTGTGGTCATCTAAGACAACAGCAGCTACTGTGGTCTTCATCTCCCACTAGTAGATGCAGGGTCGTGAGACATTTCTAAAAGGGCCTTTTGGTGAAAATATTGAAAATAGCTTGGAGGTCGGTTATATTCGGTGCTTGATACCACACTGAACTAAGCATAATGAAGTCAATACTGGAGATGTGGTGTAGTAGGTCTACACCACATCTCCACACAGAGAGGGCAATTCTTCAAGTTCAGGAGAGTTTGGACAAGACAAATATCTTGAATGGTGCCTTCAGGTATGGCATGGAAAGAGGATATTTGTATTTATTTCACCATAGTAAAAACTGCATTCATGGTCTGGAGAGGGCACTTTTTACAGACGGATAAAAGGGCAGGGGCTGTAGCCCCCTTTGATGTGTGCACATGCCTGAGTAGATGTTGAGCATGGTCACTGTCAATAGTTCAAGCAGCAGTTGTCTTCCTTTGATGCCTGCTTACTTTTGGCACAGATCTACTTCAATCACTGACATCACCACGATTACTTTCATCCAGTTCCTCTGACTCAGAGCTTGATGTCTTCAAGAGGTATTTAGGAACATGCTGGGGGGAAAAAGAGAAAAAATAGAATATTGTAAAAGTACAGCTCACATATGGTCAATTATTGATTGTTATTATGTACAATAATGGAAAGAGAGGCTGAAAAACAGCCAAAAAGGGCATGCACATCCAAGGCCATGTAGGCTGGGTGCTGGACTAAAAACAGTGTACAATAAATAAGAAAAGAGTCTGCACACCAAATTCGCTGCTCCCACTTGAACTGTGGGAGCAGCAAATTTGGTGTGCGGACTCTTTTCTTATTTATTATGTACAATAAAGCATCATATTATAATTGTCCTGCTAATGCCCATCGTACGGACACAGTGACACAGTGACCACTAGAATCATTCATTCATGTAATCCAGTGGTTTTCAACCCTTTTCAAATCAAGATCCATTATTGATTTGTCATTTGAGCCACGGACCACTAATCGATGAGATTTAGCCTGACTTAGAATATTTGGTTATCGTTGGATAGGATTTTGTCCACAATTCCATGCTTTATTGATGTGGTGCCGATAGGAGAGATAACAGACAAGTAATAATTATTCTACATTCTCTAATTGTGTAGACTTCCTGTAAATTAAGTAATGCAGATGTTTACACAATAATTTAACTCTTGAGAGCGTAAAATGAAACCAAATGGACCTGTACGGGTCCATTTGGTTTCATTTTACGCTCTCAAGAGTTCTACAAGGGTCCATTTCACCATTTGGTTACCAGCTCTCCATCCATTAGCTGGGGACCACCTGGAACCCCCTCAAGGACCACTGATTGAAAACCACTGATGTACACTCCATCAGGCGTGCCATGTTGAACTGACCAGGGAGCTGCAGTGAGCAGGCGGGGTGAGGTTTCTGGCAGCTCTGTGCTGAATCCTTTGACTGTGGCGTGTTGCGGTGGAAGAGATGGCCTGACCCCTAGTGGACGAACGAAGGCGACTGGTGGGGGTGGTGGTGGTAGAGGCACCATCGTCTGTTTCAGCCAGAAGGTCTGTGAGCTCCGCCTCACTAACCTCCAGTTCCTCCTCTGTAAAGCAAATAGGAGGACAAACTATGAAGAATGGGCTCAACACAATCAGTAGCCTGGGATCCCTTCACATTTCGGGGTTTGATCTGGTCGGGAGCGGAAACCACTCTGTCAGGTTGTAGTTAGTCTCGCGTAGCCAGACAACTATTCCACAATCTCTGAATGCTATATAGAGTCTGGAACAGCAGCTCCCAAACGGCGAGTAATGGAAACGGGCATTACCATTCAAGAAAATATATTTTAAAATGTCATCGCGGAGGCAACCGTCTGGCCTCGCGAGACTAGGTTGTAGTCCTAGACGGACTACACTTTGGCCGGAACTAGCAAACCGGAAGCAGTTTTAACCCAAAACAATTCCCCGCGTATAGAGCTGCCAATATTCCTCAGAAATGAAATTCAAATATTGTTCTTAGAAATTGGCCAGAATATCGACTATATTTGAATATTAATATTAATATTATTATTATTATTTTACAGGGACAATGCTAAAAAGTATTTATCAAGTTATACAAGTTATAATTATTATTGGTTGTGGTAATAATATTTTAGCCCTGGGATTCTTAAATCCTGTGTTGAGTGTCACTCAAGGAGAAAAAGCAGCCAGTTTACAGTGCAGAGACACATAATTGCCTTCCTTTGATGCATTAACGAGCCATCAAATACTAAATAGCATCAGCTGGACACACACACACACACACACACACACACACACACACACACACACACACACACACACACACACACACACACACACACACACACACACACACACACACACACACACACACACACACACACACACACACACACACACACACCTTCCCTCTGCAGTGCTCTGAAAGTGACTGGAGTCTGTCTAATTTCTCTCCAAAAGCCCTTAATTGGCCTTGAATAACTGAAAATGATTAAGTTGATTACTATGATTATGGTAAGCTTACAATTCATATCACACTCAACAACATATCCGTAACTTTCACTAGCCCCCCCTCGTCAAATAAATAAATAAAATAAAATAAATAAATGAAAAGAAAATAATAATAATTTGAATATTAATTTTCATATTCGAATGTACATCTTTTTTTTTATATTCAAGGAATATTCGATATTCAAATATTAATTTGGCAGCCTTACTACCTAATAAACCCCTTGATGCGGCGTAGTTTTGCTTTTGAAAAATGTGTTTGGTATATGCATCTTTTAGTCCAACTCTGGCAAGACTACACTAGTTGACTAGGCTACTCGAGCATTTTAATAGGGATTGGGGAAACAAACAGGGGGAACCAAAACAAGACGCCGCTTCTTCTGCTTGTGGTTTCCACCTAGACTGGATCAAACAGCCCGTTGTAAACGAATACCAGGCTTTCCTCCAGGAAAGACTGGCGACGCGAGTTTACAAAATCAGTACAATCACAATGATAACACATTTAAAGCACAACTTTGTTTTTTTTACAACAAGGGTTCATGTTTTAGATTGTAATTAGAGAGAAAAAAATAAGATAAGTGTAAAAAAAAAGGGAAAAAAAGAATGTACTGCTTTGTATGATTTTAGCCATTTTTGCCATTTTGATTTCAGTGGGTGGGGGCACGCAGACAAGTGGTGCTAAATGTGTATTTTTAGACACAATAAGCCGGTGATTTCTTCATTACTATTTACAGTAACACTACTGGCCCCCATAAGTCACATCTGCCCATGAAAGATTGCGGTGCATCTTGAGAATGGGAAGCAGGAGGTACACAATGACTCTGCTATACACAGTAATGGCATCAATGGTAGCCCTTGAAGAAGAACACATACTGTACATGCATGACAGGCAGCATCTATGTATAGTTAACTGGGTAACCTGAGTGAGAAGGGCTGACTGCACACTCTGGACAAATCCAGTCCGTCTCAACGCCTGTATCCAGCAAGGAAGCCAAGCAATCCATGTGATACCTGTACACACACACACACACACACACACACACACACACACACACACACACACACACACACACACACACACACACACACACACACACAGTTATAATACTGGGATTATTACATGGACCAGAGGCCCTAAGTGTCCAAACGTTTTAAAATAGAATGAGGATAATTATTGATAAATGTAAATATATGTGCAATTACTGTAGATGCAACAATGCAGATCCATAAACCAATTAGTTTGACATAATCTGCTGTAGTCTCTATGAGGAACAACTCCCGCAATGCTTTCTAAATATGCACATATAATATTATGCCCCAGAGTATGCAAGCGATATATATTACCTAAGGGCTTCAACAGCTGAATTTCAGTTTCTCAATTTGTTCGGTGTGCTTTTAGACCCTCTGCTATGCATCACTCTCTTTTATATACGTATGTGTGTGACTGTGAAGAACTCGCTTCATTTAGCAGCATCATGAGCTAGCAGGGGTCATCGCCATGCTGGCTTGTGGTGGATATTTCAATTTTCCTACGGACATACAAAATGAGTACACATAAAGAGCTAGCCCTAAATGACCATTACAGGTCTGTAACTCAGAATGTACAAATGGAACCAAAATGGACCCCTTATGGGAACGTTACGGGTTCATTTGGTTCCATTTGTACACTCTTATGGGGGACCACTAGTACTAGTGGACTCCTAATGTGTCATACATAGAGTCATAGTAAATCAGTGTCATACATATTCTGAAGAAAACCTGAAGACTTGACGTTCAGTAATTGGGATTTAAGATCACAATAAGAACATTATAATGGTGTGTAAAAACAAAATCAAAAAATTGCCACGGATAACTCTTTGCCATGGACATATTTGTTCGTGTACGGATATATTGATGGCCCCTGTGAGCTAACCTTACCAGGAATCACAGCGTGTGCACAACAGTAGCCGGTTCCTGCGGTCGCTGCGTCCACACTCTTCACAGACGCCTCCGTCCACCTCTTCATCTTCAGTAACAACTTCACTCCTATTCTTCACTGCAAACTTCATAGAACAAAAGGGCACTTTACCCACAGATTAAGTACATCTCTTCAAGAGCCTAATTTCAACGTACTCTGGGGCAACACTTTTTTACAAAGACAAACAGTGATGCAAATCGTATATTACGCGCATATTTGTGATATTCCATGTCCTCAGTAATCAAGGGAATAATAAAATGTTAACTCCTCCTATGCGATCTTCATCTTAACTCATTTAGTGCCCCTGAAATTAACGGATTATAAAGTCCACGATGCCACCTTCAGGCTGGCATCACCACCGTTATCTTATTTTGAAGGCCAGAAGTCCACACGCGAATCACTTCCGGTCTGACGTCATCGGATCGTGCGCTGGAACCGTTCCGTGTCCACGTGGAGTTGTGTAATGGCCGACCGGGAGCTTTTATAACTGTGTAACATAAGCGAGCATCTTCCTCCATCCTAGCTTCTAAAGTGTAGTTTTGAGATAATGGACATTAAAGATGAGATCCCCCATCCACCTCAATGTTATGGATGGGACTATTTTGTGCTCGTGGAGCCGTGATGATGCGAAATCAGCGACGGATTTCGTCTCCGGACCGCCGGCCATTCTTCTCGGTAATGTACTCGCCGTTACAGTAATAGATTACTTTTCCCGAGATATCCCGTGAATGGCACTACTGTAATAGATTACATTTCGCGAGACATCTCGCGAATGGCACTAGATGAGTTAAAATGTGTGACCAATCATTAAAGTTCACCTTTTTTTGAATGTCTCCTCCAGGCTGGGATCTCTGTTGGATGACGGTGAAGCTGATCCGATCAACCGGGCAAGAGTCTGTGGTCTGAAACCCATTAAGAACAACAGCGCATACATTTTTCAATTCACATATTTGGTAATTATCTGAGAACAGGGGCGTCACAAGGGGTAGGAAAGTGGGACTGAGTTACCAGGGCCCTAGTAACTTTATCTATTGAAAAATAGCAGATATACAAGCTCACAGCGCGGCACTGAGTGCCACGCTGCGAGCTTGTAGATCTGCTATTTTTGAAAAGTTGTGAAAATGTGTGAAAGTCTTTGAATATATGTATTTCTAACTTTCTAACATTTCTAACTCAAATTTTGCTTCTGGGGGGGTCCCTGGAACTAAATATTTTGAGATCGGGGTCCGTGGCCAAATACATATCATCTTGGAGGTCCTTGACATAGGTTTCTTGCACACATTTTCACGATTTTTCAAAAATAGCAGATCTACAAGCTCACAGCGCGGCACTTGGTGCCGCGCTGCAGTGGAGTGCCGCGCTGCAGTGAGCTTGTATATCTGCTATTTTTCAATAGTTAACATTCATGGGGGGCCCGCAGTGAATCCTTGTACCCAGGGCCCAGAATTTGGTGTGACGCCCCTCTCTGAGAATAACATATTTGTTCTCCTGCTATACCACTAACATATGGAACACCCTACCGAAAGCCTTAAAGGACTGTAAATCCCTAACTTGCTTTAAAATCGGTCTGAAAAGTAACTTACAGGCAGCTGCTACTCGAAACTTGTAATAGACTAAGCCCATACTTAACTCCCCTTTAACACAGTAAATATCTTTTATTTATTTTTGTCTTTCTTAATTTTTTTCTTCTTTATTTCCCATTTTGTTATTGGTGATATCCTGTATGCATATTAATGTGTTCTAGACTAGCCCTCTGTCTTTCAATGTTATATGATACATAAAGGTTTCCTGCACCTTTTCCTATACAACCTTCTAATAAAGTCTTCAATCAATCAATTGAGAGGAGTGAACTTTTCTATCTTTAGTGTTTAGATTGTTTTTCTAATTTCTACTGTCAAAGAATTAGGCAAACAGAATTGAATGAGTTTTTTTTATTACACTGAAGTAGAAGTAAGCTATACAGTTAAAAGTGAATTGCCTGCACTTTATTAGCTTCTGTACGAGAAATATGAATTGTCATCTTAGACAAACGTTTATAAACCCATCCTGGGTTGTACATGGTTAACTTTGTTACCCACTGTCTGTCTTGTACCCCCCATACCCCCTTTAAAAACGTACCTGGGACCACTGGAGAATGCATTGAAGACAGAAGATGTGTTGACATGTATCAAGGGTACCTAACTGCTGCCCGAAGGGACTAAGGCAGATCGGGCACTTGTTATCATCAAGCGTGGGACTGGGAATAGTATTCTCTGTTCTCGCACCACCAGCTGTTTCCTGAGTCACCAACAAAGTTGTATTCCTGTCCATGTTGGGATTATTATTATGATAAACCTGACACAAACACTTTGTTATAATTACAATGGCATTTGTAAAGGTAAAAAGGTAGCCTAAATGGTTGGACCACTTGTTAACAGGCTACTGAAATGAAATGTTCCAAATAAAACATGAAATTAACTGGACAAGGTTTAAAATATTTGTTTTGAAGCGCCGTCAAGCTCTCTATTATGATCTAGATTCTGAACGCTAGTTAAAATGCTTCCGCAACTGGCAAGGAATTCCTCCCACCAGACTAGTGAATGAGTCTCATTGGTCACATGTGACGAGTGAGGCGGATACTACAGCTGTACCTTGCTTCTATTGGTTGTTTTCAAGCCAGCGCTGCTGCCATGACAACTGCGTCCTCAGCTGGATGCAGTACTCAAGCATAACACAAGGGGGAGTAGTCTGCATGTCTCCCAAAGCGCGTGCATGAGCGCACCCCGCAGGCACGGAGGGGACGGGAGCGCGGCCGCAACTGTTACTCATCAGTGATCAAAGTGACTCCGAAGAGACAAGCTGTTTCGCGGAGGAGTTTGTTTGTACCTCGTCCTCGACTCGACTTAACTTCTGGGACTTGGCAGAAAACAGTTGCTTAATAACGTGGTGAAGAAACAAAGAAAATGTCTGATAAAGGAGATAAAATGGGGTCTATACGGCTGTCGATAAATGAACACATGACGTTGGTGGGAGAGGAGATATTGTGTGTTTTGGACCAACAACGTGGTGATGTTTGTAGTGTGAATCTCAATGTCAGAGTGTTTGTGTTGGAGCGCCTTAGTGCAGCTGCAGAGTTCATGTGCAACCTCTTCCAGAGAGAGATGGAGACACTAGAAACTCTGCTGGAGAGACAAAAACTTCTGGACTTAATGCTACAGCCACACATAAAACTACACAGAGCAGGTTTGTTATAATGCTGCATTTATACCACATGTTTACCACTGTTAGCTAAGATACTTATAGCTAAGTTTAGGGACTCTACATACTCATAGCTACTTATAGCTATTAAAGTTAATATGAGTTTTGATTAGCAGTTTGTCCAGCACATCTAGCTGCAATTAGCTCTAGATTCTATTAATATCTGGAATATAGACCGGTGGTTCCAAAAAAGGTTGAGACCCAAAAGAGAGAGTTTGCCCAGGACCCAAACTAGTGAAAATAGCAGATCTACAAGCACTCAACGTGCAGCGTTGCAAGCTTATGGATCGGCATCATCGGCTAGCCCCTTTCGGGATCCTACAGTTACCTTTTTTGTATCTGGGAAGGCGGGATCTGGGGTCCCTTGGTGCGCAGGGTACCACTATCTGGTCACGGACAAATACAACGTCGCTTAAGTGTTGCCGACCCGTTAAGTATTTTTAATCTATTTTTTAAATGTAGCTTTTCCTCACTTCCCATGTCCCATGTTGGGGTGTGTTTGGATATGTACACTGGGAGTGCACTGAGCGCTCTGGTACTAATACCCAATACTTGGAGTGCGCTAACCTCCTCTCTCCTCCTTCTAGACCTCCCACTCCTTCCTGTGTGTAAAGAGGAGGTTTCTACTGAACACGAGGAGAGGAGCTCGAGTCTGGTCCAGGAGGAACCAGAAGAACCTCCACAGATTAAAGAGGAACCAGAGGTGCTTCTTGAAAGACAAGAGGAGGTGGACGGGTCAACGATGGAATTAGGAATTGATGAGGTGTGGAGCGTCGCTCCCTCAGGTAAGAACTTCATTACTACTGATGTAAAAACATTGATGTTTTGGTCTGTTGACTTTCATCACATAAACAACACGTGTGAGAGGTTGCTACATACACACAGCTGGAGTAAATTGGCGTCATGATGTGGAGGCCAGGGTAGGGGTCTAACTAGAAAGATTGTGGTTGCCGCTACGCGAGTCACACTGGCAAATTAATTCCATCCTTGTCACTTTTATGCTCATGTATGGGCATAAAAGGGTATGGGATGTCATCAATACTAGTAAGACGCCTTAGGGCGACATGTGACCTCGCCACAAAGGGTGAGGTCACGCCAATTCTTGTCCATCTGGCCTGTGATGTATATCGGACCAGTTACCCATATATGGAGCATGATAGTCAACAACGTTATGTCAAAACATGCCCATATATGGGCATTACCAAATATGGGCATTCCCAGATATGTTCCTAGATATGTTCTTAATATTGATGACATTTGGACAGGGATCTCCATATATGGGCATAAAACGTATGTTAATTAGTAAAGCCAAGCAGGGCCTTGGCGAGTTAGGGCCTGGGTTTGATGCCTGGGGATCTCCATATATAGGCATAAGGGGTACCCTAACAGGGCATCATCTGGGAATGCCCATACTGTATATGGACATTTTATCCTTTATTAATATATATCCATACTTAATAATTAGGTAAAATAATTGACTTAAAATTAACGTTTTCGGGGAAGGTAGAGTGTAAATCAGATTAAAGCAGGCTCTTGGGCCAGTTTATAGCCTGGGATTGATGACATCAGAAATCTCCATATATGGGCATAAAAGGGATTGTGTTTCTGGGAATGACCATATATGGACTTTTTATTTTATTTTATCATTTATTAATAATAATATGTATCCATATACATACAATATATTTTATGCCCATACATGGAGATCCCTGTCTGAACCAGCCACACAGATATGGGCCATGTCTTGGCCATCTGGCAGGTGATATATATCGATGACATCAAGGATCTTCATATATGGGCATAAAAGGGATTCTGGGGAATACCCATATATGGACTTTTATATAGGTGATGTCACCTGCAGTGACAACCCATAGACTGTAAAAATGTGTACTGACTGACACAGACGAAGGAAAGCTGCGACAATTTTCTCACGGTAAACTGCGACCTAAATTACATTTATATAAATTAAACTATATAAAGTATCTCTTAGCAAAAAGCACCCCCACCTATCCTGATGAAGCCGGTCAATTTGACAAATGGCCCAAGTGGGTTCCACCAAGACTGTGGGAGGAGTAGCGCTGCAAAATAAAGTTTATCTTGAAAGATGGAACGATGGATGGAAGGAATAAAGTTGGACAAGTACTATAATGTAGTTTAATGCTAAGGATAGGAGTCAGGAGAGTTATGAATAGGATACAATAGGGGAACACTTACAGATGTTATTAAAAACACTTTCTGTTGTTGACTAGTCTCGCGTAGCCAGACAACTGTTCCACAATCTCCGAATGCTATATAGAGTCTGGAACTACAGCTCCCAACCGAACGGTGAGTAACGGAAGTAGTCACTGCTGCACTGAACTATTAGCCTGGTTCCAGCCCATAGACCCGCCCACTCTCAGAGTGGACTGTTTCTCTGGTCTGGAGTTGAGTAAATGAATCGGCAGTTTACCGTCTGAAATGTCAGCTCCTCCAATTAGCGCAGGGAGTGGGGGTGAGTCTAACGAATATCCAATCCGCGCAGCAGTTGAAATGATTACATTTCAGGAGGTTCACACACCAGGCAGGCAGGCAAGCACACACACACGCGCGTGCTGATTTCACCAAGCTGTTAATGTTGATTATGTTTCTGGTCGCAGTTCTGTGTGGAAGCAGTCACTGGCACAGAAGCAGTCACTGGCACAGAAGCAGTCATTGGCACAGACAGAGACACACACACACACCGCAACCGTGTGTCGCGATCACCGTGCATCACAATCACTCGCGTGTGTGCACGCTCGCACAAAAGTCCCTCCCTCTTAAATCGTTCAGACAGGGCACAAGGCTACTGAACTGTAGTCCCATTGGAAACATAACCGAAGCATACTAGCATAGACAGAGTCATTCGGCGACATATTCTTGTAACGTGTATAGTTTAAAGGTATATTCAGTGATTGTATTACATTCAAATAAAAATATAATTGGTACATTTTCCATTCATTCTCCTCACTAGAATGTGTGCTGACCATATAAGGACTTCCACCATGGCCCGTGTTGCGAGCATAGCTAGATTTGGGTTTCAGAGGTGGCCAGACAGTCCTCGACCAATCAGGGTAGAGTTAGAGTATGGCCGTAGTTATGTTATGATGTTTAGTTATGATGGTCAAAATAAAGGTTTTGAGAACCACAGTCGCTCAGAATTAATAATGTCTGCTAAATGCCTAGATGGTAAACTACTGAACTCATAAAATGCCACAGTCTGGTAGTAAATCAGTATCATACATATCCTGAAGCTGGAGACGTAGGCCTAGCGATATTCAGTGATTGGGTCTAATGATCAAAACGAGAACATTATAATGGTGTACAAAATCCATAAAAAACGAAACATTTACACGCTGTGACAAGATGACCCCCGGCCACTTTTATTATCACTGAATACACCTTTAAGAAAACATTTGAAAACATCATGGAAGTAACACCAGAGAAAGACAAAATAACGCCCCAAAATGTTTTGAAAGAAGACGTAACGCTTCCAGTAGGACTTGTTACCGCTACAACAAGGGAGTGGTTGGGTCACATCCTACTCATGATCAGACTTCCGTTGCTCCAGACTGTATGGCGGGAGCATTTGCAAATTGTTTACAGGTGGTCCCCAGATAAATGATGGCGAGTTGGTAACCAAATGGACCCTTATAGATCTAAACCAAATGGACCCTCATTTCTATTCAGAAATTGTTATTTTGATCGATGTTTGCCTGCTTATCTCTCCTGTGGTACCAACATCAGAGGCTAAACCTCATGAAATGGTGGTCCGTGGCTCAAATGCTGAAGAAATAACGGACCTTGATATGAAAAGGGTTGAAAGTTCTCAACCTTTTCAGGCCTTGACCTCCAGAATAATCATATTTGAACTGGGGACCTCCCCACACACATACCCTGACAAGCACTTGGAATTGTAGTAGTTGGCATTACATTAGTTGGACTCCAATCTGTTCCATTGTGAAAATGGCAGATCTACATGTATTTTTCATGTATGGTCATTGTGGGTATAGGCGAGTGCTACGGTAAGTGTTATGGGCTTAGGTGGAGTCTGGAGGCCACGGCGGAAGCTAGGGAGTGATTCTGTTGTTCTAAGTGCGACAGGGAGTTTATTCCACAGTTTGGGGGCCAGGAGGACCAAGACTGATACTTAACATTTTGGAACCTAAATACAGAGTTGGTGTGAGCATTTTATTTTTTAAAGCATTATGCTGTAACCCAGGGGTCTTCAATGTTTTCAGGCCAAGGACCCCTTAGTCAAGAGAGAGATAAAGCAGGGACCCCCACAACCCAAATATACCATATAGTTTCATCGTTTGACGGCACAATCATCATTGTATATTGGATTCATGTCAATTTGTGTTTTCAGATATTTAACCACTTGAACTGTCAATACTTAATAAACTTGACCTTTCACTCTGTACTTAGTCTGCTCCCCTTCTACACCAAACCTCTTTGCCAAAAATAGCAGATCTACAAGCTATTTTTGGCTAAAGGTCTCATAATATGGATGCTAGGGTTTAAAGCAGGGGTCCTCAGAGTTACAACAGGGGGTCCTCCAAATCTTCCAATCCTTTTTATAACACATTCCCCGCCATTTAACAATACCTTCGTACTCTCCCCTGCCTCTGTCTCCATAGACTTCCATGTAATTCATAGTGCACGGATCATGCACACCCATGCCTAGATAATGCACCACGTGTCTGCACATTGCTCACAGCTTTCAAACAAAAAAATCCGAATGGAAATCCGTTCAGGCATTCATGACATAGCAGCCATTATGTTTTCCTAAAATGTAAACAAAGATGGCTGCCATGTTTGAAAGATGGGGTTGCTATGGGGGTTAAACATGCAATTTCGCGATTGCTATCATGCCTACTAAAGTTTTTGGGGTCCAAAATTTTTTTTGAAAAGATTTTTTTTTGAAAAAGATTTCTTTTTTTTTCTTTTTCTTTTTTTTTTCCTCGGGATTATCGGGCCTGGCGGGGAAAGACATTGAAATAATCTCGGGACTATCGGGCCTGGCATGCAATGAGTTGAATCCTAGTGTCCATATTCTGAGAACTGTAGCCAAAAATAGCCGATCTACGAGGCGTTGTGAGCTTGTAGATCGGCTATTTTCGGCAAAGAGGTTTGGTGTAGAGGGGAAAAAGAGCAGACTAAGTACAGAGTAAAAGGTCAAGTTAATTAGGTAATGAAGGTTCAAGTAGTTAAATATCTCAAAACACAAATTGACATGAATTTGGAGGACCCCTGTAGTAACTCTAAGGACCCCCTAGGGGTCCCGGACCCCCTGTTGAAGACCCTTTCTTTAACACAAGGCCAATTAATCTGCTCTTTAAAGATGGGGTTCCCCCTCCCCCAAAACATGATCAAGTATTCTGATTATACAAGGAGGAAGATTTTTTTCCAAAAAAGTGTACAGAAAATTGTTTTTATGTGGCCACCAGTTCACTAAGTATGCCTGGTGATCCAGCTGAAGTTAGCCACACCCACAGTGTTAGGTGTATGGTAAAAGGGGAGGGGGTGATTTTATGATGTCATTAACTCAGTGTTTTTCCAATTATTGACTCAGAGGCTTTCAGCTTTTAGGAAGTAACCAAAAATTCGAAGGGAAGGCAAATTTGCACCCCACTCGGTGGTCTATTAGAGGTTAACTCCATAGACACATACAAAACAGAAAATGTACAAAACTATGGCACCACCTCTTTAACAGTTTTAGGTAGGGTAAGTGATTCCCTTTGGTTAAAATAAGTGTTAAATAGCTAGGGTTTTTGCTCAGTGAGTCTCCATGTCTCTCCAGCTCTTTATTAAACAGAAAATGTCAGGTCAGGATGCCAATTTTATCCAATCCGGATAGAGAACTCAGTCATACAGATTAAACAAGTGAAATTTGGATGTGATGACACAAAGCATTGAGCAGATCAATGGGTACATCTCTGACCCAGGTGATTGGCTGTTTGATTGGCGTGAAGATTTATGTTCTGTTTATTAAAGAGCTCGAGAGACAGGAATACCCATGTTACTGAACACAAACTTGTACTTTAACTTATAAATAACCCACAAATACCAATTACCCTACCTTTAAAAACTTTTTTCCTTTTTTTTTCTCTTTTATTATTATTATTAATAACACTCATTTGATCTTTTCCTAGAGTTATTGCACCTCCCTGTGTGTGAAGAGGAGGTTTCTCCTGAACAGCAAGAGAGGAGCTCCAGTCTGCTCCAGGAGGAACCACAACCTCCACATCATGAGGAGAGGAGTTCCAGTCTGCTCCAGGAGGAACCACAACCTCCACAGATTAAAGAGGGACACAAGGAGCTTCTTCAAAGAGCAGAGGTGCCTGATGGGTCAATGTTGACATTACTCGCAGTGAGAAGTGATGATGATGAACCCAGAGAGACAGAGCCTGTAGCCAGCACCTCAAATGGACACATGAAAACACCAGCTGATGTAGAGGACTGTGGAACATCACAACCAACTGGTGATGACCAACTCCTCTCTTCACACGATTCTGACTCTGACACTGAAGATGGTGATGAGAGGGAGGAGACCAGGGAAGAGCAGTCAGTTGTGAAAACATTGAGATCACACAAGACACGTGTGGAAGGACAAAGATCGTCTTTCAGTAACGAGCTGTTCCAGGATCTGAACTCATCAAAACAAACTCACTCCACAAGGAGTCACCCAGAGAAGAAAGGGTTTAGTTGTCCAGATTGTGGCAAAAGTTTTAAACAAAAGGCTTATCTGAAGAAACACACATTGATCCATACAGGCGAAAAGTCCTTTACATGTAGAGTTTGTAACAAAGGCTGTAGTCGTAAAGATAAAATGAAGACACACATGATGACTCATACAAAGGAAAAGCCCTTTACTTGTACAGTTTGTGCCAAAGGCTTTGCTCGAAAGGATGTGCTGAAGACTCACGTGAGGACTCATACAGGAGAAAAGCCTTACACTTGTACAGTTTGTGCTATAGACAACATGCCTGGCCACGCCCCCTACTTCCGACCGGAAGCCCTTTTTTGGGCTCAGTCGTAAATAGACTTCCTGCTTTCGTCACAGCTCACTCTCCCACCAGCTGATCGGACCGCTTGGACGTGCTTGTTTTTACTACTTTCTGTTTTTTACTTGCCACGATGCCACTGAAATGGCAACATTCATCCACTCAGCTGATACGAGACGGGGTTTTGACGATTCCACACCCATCTACAGTCCATACTTGGAAGGACGACATGACGACATGGCCGGACATAACGTTAGACAAAATGGTATTTTACTTGATGACATCAACGGCTGTCGATGACGTTCAGCAGGACGCTGTTAAAAGTACGATGGCATATCAGTATCTCCACGGCGAAAAAGTTGGTGTTGTGTTAAGCCATCAACTGGACGGCTTTATTTTTTTTAAGGCCAGTGTTGAACCGAGCCAGTGTCTCAATAACGACGCCCACGGTCCGTGGGTTTTGGTAACCGACGAAGGCTTCATTGAGACAGCTGGATGCACTTGTGTCGCTGGACCTGGGCGTGTTTGCAGTCATGCAGCAGCAATCATGTTTAAGGTATGTACAATACGAAAATGAGATGTATTTCTGTATGTATGTAGCATTGGCTCATGTCGTCATGTCGTCTCGTTTTCTTCGGTTCTCGTTCATAACCCAAATACAGCTCAGGGTATGGGTTTGCAGTAGTTGGCTTTTTGTCAACAAAGTGAAAACTACAAACAAAGACCCTTTTCGGTGGTTTCTTCAAATTCAAATTCTTCAGCCACATCCGAGATGCAACATCATCTTTTGGTATTTGATGGAATGCATACATAGGAGGACATGGACAATTTTGTTTGGTCTTAGGTAGATGGATCACACACTCTTGATTAAGCCAAGCTTTCAGATGGTCAGAAGTCTTAGAACAGCCACGCACTGCACAATGTGTTGGCATTGTAGCAGAAGGTAATCAAAGATAACGAAAGCAAAGTAGTAGTGTGAGTCCAGGTTGTTATGTTATCGTGAGTGTGAGTGTGTGACTGCCTCTTGTTTATATGCATGCCTGACAGAACCCGGAAGTTCCCTTTCGACTTGGGGGCGGGGCCTCCCTCCTGCAATCGGCCAGGAATGTTGTCTATAGGCTTTTTTCAAATGTGTCATCTGAAGATCCACATGAGATATCATACTGGGGAAAAGCCCTTCACTTGTACATTGTGTGCCAAAGGCTTTGCCGAAATGGGTTCTCTGAAGAAACACGTGAGGACTCATACAGGAGAAAAGCCTTACACTTGCACAGTTTGTGCTAAAGGCTTTGCTCGAAAGGATGAGCTGAAGACTCACGTGAGGACTCATACAGGAGAAAAGCCTTACACTTGTACAGTTTGTGCTAAAGGCTTTGTTCAAATGTGTCATCTGAAGACCCACATGAGACATCATACTGGGGAAAAGCCTTACACTTGTACAGTTTGTGCCAAAGGCTTTGCCGAAATGTGTGCTCTGAAGAAACACATGAGATCTCATACTGGGGAAAAGCCCTTCACTTGCAGAGTTTGTGAACAAAGATTCAGTCTAAATCACCATCTGAAGAGGCACATGATGACTCATACAGGTAAAACAACAACACCGTTTGTTGTAAATGTATTGTATTGATCAAATTTCCCATTTTTTAAGAAGCATGTCGATTCATACAGGACAGAAATCTGGTGCTACAATGCATGTGTAAGATGACCCAGTCTTACTGTTACATCAAAAATAGCTGTATTATAATAATGCAATACTATTAACCATTAAAGGAATATATATATATTACTGTTGTATGATTATTCTTATATAATTCCAAATGGGAAAGGGGGACCTTTGTTGCCGGACAACACCAGTTGGATTTTAACCAACAAACCATTAAGGTTTAACACCACTAGGCTAGACACAGGTTCGTAATATACCAGGTTAGTGAGAGCAATAAATGGGTACGAACACCCTGAGAGACTGACACCACACCGTTTGTTCAGGGGGGTACAAAAGTACAAAATATTTATTGGCTAAAAGTACAGTGGCCTCTATCACGCCAGGGAACAATAAAAAAGCAAAAGAAAACCTAAATCCTAAAAGGGCGCCACTAACTAATAAAAACAATTCAAATCATTTATTAAAGCTAAAATGTTATTAAAAACGTTATCTTTGTTCACACAGGTAGAGTGTCGGTCGTGGGTCGCACTCTAGTGCTCGTGATTTAATGAATGAATCGCCAGGGGGTAACAGCAGGGAGCCAAGGTAGTCACACAGCTCAGCAGTACATCATACGTCGTCTCCTGCAACACACAAATAGGGAGACCGCCAATTCATCTGTGCATAGGTAGTATATTTTGGTCGTCTACGGGTGGGGTGCTTAACTTCAATGTGTCGCGGTGGAACAGTACTTACTCACAAGGGAAGCGGACTGCTTCCCTCTGAGTGTTATGGGCATGCGACACACTCAGGACCTCACTCGTCTGCCTCTCACAAGGGACCAAGTAATCGTCTCCTCCGTCCTTCTCCGTCTCTCTCACCGGCGGTTTCAGGTACTCGTCTCGTCCGTCCTTCTCCGTCTCTCTCACCGGCGGTTTCAGGTACGCGTCTCGTCCTCGCAGCGGTGGCCAAGCAGCCGGTTTGCCACGCTTACCGGCTTGCTAGTCTCTCCGTGCTGCAACTATAGGATTCACACAATGTCTCTCTCGATCAATGTAGCGTAGCTACCGTGTTCAGCGCTTGAGCCTCAGCTCTGATTCACAGCGTCCGTGCTGTCCTCCTGCTCTCTCAAAGCACACCTGTGCTCTTCCCCCGGCTCCGCTTGAATGAAAGTCAGTCACTCTTTCATAGTGCTAGGCTCCGCCCAGCTGCCACCCCATTGGCCAGCCGCGACGTCAACTTATTCAGTCACTTAAAGTCCCACTGTTCATTCATAAAGAGGAGAATAGGGTTAAGGGAAAAAAGGAAGTTAATTCAACATAATACCATAACGAAAATACAATGTGTTTAAATAAAAGAAACAAAAAGAAAACATCATTGTAGTTAAAGAAATAATACAAAAAATGAAAAAATAACACACCTTCCCTTCATCTCCCTCACACATGTTTTTCCCCCGAAATAGGGAGTCTGAGCTGACACATTATATATCACTACTGAACAACTTATTGTTGCTGTCAGAAACCCTTGTACATCCAAAAAACGTTATTAGGAAATGAAAAAAGAAAAAGAAACTGTTCAAATGTATCCAATGTAGTTATTATTTAGTTACAATCTCGTATTAATATTTTTAATTGGTTTACTAACTTTGTTTTTTTACAACAAGGGTTCATATTTTAGATAGTCATTAGAGAAAAGATGAGTGTTAAAATGTTTTCATTTATTGCTTTCTATCGCTTTCTAATTGTGTATTTTTAAATACAATAAGCCCATTCCCAAGATGCACCGCAATCTTTCATGGGCAGATGTGACTTATGGGGGCTGGTGTAAATAGTAAAAAAAGAAATTGCCGGCTTATTGTGTCTAAAAAGTCATATTTAGCCACTTGTATGCATGCCCCCACCCACTGAATTCAAAATACTGTACAAAAATCACTATAACAATAGAAAGCAGTAAATGAAAACATTTTAACACTCTTCTTTTCTCTAATTACAATCTAAAATATGAACCCTTGTTGTAAAAAAAAACCAAAATTGTCCTTTAAAGGGAAATATATGATATTTTAATACCTTTTAATAATAAAATGAGCTCATATGCATGCTCACAACACTACTTTTGTCCGACATTCTTACCAAAGTATAACACGCCCTGTGTTATTCATTTACGAGGGGAAAAAAGCCGAATTAGATTAGATGAGATTCAAGGTTTCTTCCCGACAGAAACAATATAATTATCAATATTCATTGTAATCCAACATGACCGTGACAAGTCCTGAATGCTAAAGCAGAGGAATTACACAACCTGATGATGTCACCATGATCAAATTAAACCAACACAATTAACATGTTCCCAATTTCATAATTGTACTGTAAACTCTTAAAATGATGTGCATTCCCATGTTAATAACATTAACAATATATATTTTTGTTTGTGTTTCTAGAAGCAGACAAGAAGCAACAGTCCTCCCCTGATGGAGACCCTGTTAAAAAGAAGAGCCGAACCTCCACCATAAAACTGCAGGGGGCGCCCAGTGACGGTAAGAGAGAACAAATATGTCTTATCTCCGGCACCGTTGCCCCTATCCATGCCAAGCTTTGCACACACACTCCTTGGCTGGCAAACCACAACCCCCGCCCTGATTTTTCAAATGCCCCTCTTCTAGCGCCACCATGAGGTTGCTTTTTGCAGACAACTTTAATAGACATTTACAGGCCAACCTGATTACCTCCTGATTCACTCAACTATCGCGATTTTAATGCCAGAGGTGAAATAAGTTACAATGCGTTTCAAAAATGAAAATCATGCTGTCTCAGAAGTGTTTCTTACGTAGCGCTGCAGCTACGTAGCGCAGGAGAGAAGAGGATAGCAGCGCAGCCCTTGGAATGCAGCTTTAATTGTCGCTTCTTAACTTCTTTTGATCTACTCTGAGAGGTCAACTTGTGACCTGACCTCTTGACACAGTTGCTCAGAGAGAAGTAGTTTCGCCATGACGACACACACACACACACACACACACACACACACACACACACACACACACACACACACACACACACACACACACACACACACACAGCATTGCACGAAATGCAAAACAATATCTGGCTATTAGGCTATCTGACTCATTAACTTAAATTATATTTTGGAAAAATATAGCTTCTTAGAGACCAAAAAAGGTAGTTAAAAATAATAATATTCTTTGATATTTCCTGAATATTCCATTATTGTTCATCACTTCAATAAAAAGGACTGAATTTGATTGTTGGAAGCACTCAGGCTATCAGAAAAAAGGTTGTGCAATCATTTACAGATTTGTAGTTATATTGGGGCTCCTTAAACGGAGAAAGAAGAAAGTGCTGTGGTCCTACGACCACCACCTAAACATTTTAAATTCAAAGTAGGCCTATATTAAAAAACAATGTAAATTGTGGGAAAAATCGCAATAATTCGAATTGCGAATCACAGAAAAATCAATAATGGTGATATAAATCGAATCGCCACCCTATGAATTGAAATCGAATCGAATCAGGCGGTAAGTGAATCGTCCCACCCCTAGTATACATGTCACCCAATTAGGGAGTCTTACTGGTTGTTATTATGTGTTGTTATATCTGCTTCACTAACTAAATGAAAGATAGAATCAAACAATAATATAGATTGACAGGATTTACTCATAAAAGAGTGTAAGTGATGGATCGAATCGTCGAAAGGGCAGTAGAATATTAATTTTAGATTTGTATCCGTTTCAGGCATCCCTCATATATTTTATTATGCCATTTATAGGTATCATTCATAAATGTACCACTATTGATGAAAAAGCTCAAAGGTTCATGTTTGGGTAATCTAATTGCATTGTATATCACTTTCTGTACAGAGTCACAGGTTCATTCATTGCTGGGAGTGAAGGGTGACAAGTCGAAGAAGAAGGGGGCAGGCCGGCCCAAAGGCTCCAAAAGTAAAGACTAAGACTTGGTATATCTGAAAATCACTTCTAAAATGGGTTGATATGTGTGGTGTAAAAACTACATACAATGGCTATGAAGTCTAATGACTTTGTACAGTTCTATGTCACTCTAATTGTTCTGTTTATTTACCACCTCTTAATCATCTCTCTCTCTCTCTCTCTCTCTCTTTCTCTGTCAGATCCACATGAACACTGTGCCTCTTTAAGAAGAGATTCTGTCTGAAAAAGACAGTATGTTATTTTCGTTTTCAAGAGTTTGTGTTTAAGTTCCACTTTTGTCAAGTAACTTGACTCTTCTGAAGTGTATACACTTGATTATTACTAGAGATTTCTTCTTTTGTGTGTGTGTGACATGTGTGCACTAAACGACAGACAGCTATTGAACATTTGACTATAATACCCATACTCCTTTGGGAAGCAACAGACCAGTGTTTTCTCATTTCTGTGCTGCATAGTTAGTGTGTTCAAACACTGGTAGGCCTACAATACAGGCCAGAGGTGCATGCAATTGGTAGCCAGCCTCTGAATAGAGGGATGTTTGCTTACAGTATATATTGTGGGGTACGCTTTCTTAATGTGTTGAAGGAAACCGTTTGTACCATGTTCACATCAATAAAAAATACGTTTTATTTTCCTTTCTAAGTAAGGCTTTATGTTATATTGAAATGCTGTAAGCTATAAATAAATTACCCACAAAGATGTTTGGGAAACTTGCCTCACTCTGTTATACCTCCACTTTAATAATACCAATTGGTATTGTCTTTTATATCATTTTTATCGTTGATTAGCCACCTTTACAACGAGGTGTAAGCATCAGGCCCACCACAACCTGTGCGAACCGAACGTAGAACATATACATGCCCACAACGTGTTGAGGCAGTGATGCGTTGTGGGCTTGTATCAGCTGTTAAATGTTTGAGTGGGAATCCTGGGACACAGTAGCCTCTGATTGGGCTACTAGGTCAGTATTCAGATGATAAGACAAGCCAGTGGGCCAATCATGTGATATCTCTCTGCTCTGTGGGCCAGTGTTACTGAAGGATTGTCCCTCTCCACTTAGGGGCCGCCCAGCCAAAAAAAATACTGTAACTATCCTAAAATGGTACTAAAAATATATATATTGGAAAAGAAAAAGAAGAAAAAAAGGCCCACAGGCTCACTTGTATAGTCGGCCCACCGGGCATATGTCTGGTATGCCACACGCCCAGATCCACCCCTGCCCACAACTCATTAGGAATACATTTATTTCTTTAAGCTACTTTCAATGGAGAGCTAAATGCTACTAGTAGATTGGAATGTAACATTGTGCTCAATTTATGTTTGTTTTATTTTGTAGAATCCTGTATTCCATCATTTAGTGTTAATGTAAAAACATATTTTAGAGAACATTTATAAGTATAAAGGTGGACTGGACACTAGTACTCATATTACTTATGTGATATTACAGTTAATAAATCAATATGCCCGCCTGTTATTTGTTGGGCTTGAGTTTATGATTATTTTTTTCTCCCTTGCAAACCTTTTGTTACTTGATGAAGATTCTGGACAGTATTTGTCAATATTGTTCCAATAATAATAATAAATATAGCTGCAAGCAGCGATAAAGTGGCCAAGGTAGAAAAAGTAGGAAAGCAAAAAAGCATCAAGGGAAAGCAAAGAAGAAATCAAAGAAAAACTAGAAGTAGTGTTCTTCCGAACAGGTCTCCAGCAGGTCAGGTGTTTTTTTTTTGGCCTAGTGGTGACTATAATAACCACGTGTTCTTTGGCCTTTCACGGCAATCGGACGCTGCATGCGGGATTTGAGGCATTTTGTTCCAAAAATCGGTTTTGCAAAAATTGACCCGCTGGTGGCGCTATAACAGGCCAATGTGAGAAGGGTGGCATCTGTTCCTTGGCCTAGTGGGAATGTGCGTGCAGAATCTCACACAAATAGCAGGCTGCGTTTGAGACATTTTGTTCAAAAAGGAGCAATCCTGCAAACCTTGGAATTCAATGTTAGCCAATTAGATAGAATATGATATTGGACAAATCCGTCATGATTACATCACTGTAGAGATACTGTGTGCCCATTTGTGTGATTATCGGATAAAATCTGAAGGAGTAATATTGAAGAATGCGTTTTCGGCCTTCTGGTGGCGCTATAAATGACAGAGACTCTGCCGATTTTACACTAATCGGCATAGTTATTGGTAAAAGCACAAATTGACCTCTACACAACATGTATGCAAAAGACTATATGCAACAGACATAAAATAGTTCCAAAGAACTCCTCAAGGTTTTAACTCAATATCTTTATTTTCCAACTTTTTCATTAGTTGTCTTTGTTGAAGAGTTGGTCATCAGGTTGTAAACCTTCAAAACAGAGGGTTAACAACCTAGCCATTTTCAGGCATGTCTTTTAAATCACAATGTTTTCAAATAATTCAAGTAGTAAACGTCTTCAAATAAAGTTTTTAAACATTAAGTATTGTGAAGTCTGAACCCAAACCAGCACACGGAAACAGTTCTCAAGGTGAAAACGCAATAAGCGTTGTTTTATTCAATGGGGCGTTCCCCTAAAACATGAAATAAAGTTCTTCCCAAAACCGGGGCTTTTAACTCAAAATATGCTTCTTTCCAGAACTTAACAAACAGGGGTTACATTCGAAACATATGTTTCACAGTATGCCGTTGCTTCCATTAACACATGCCATTTCTCTTCCAAGACTCAGATGCAGCTCCTAATTTGCCTACAATGGGAACAGATAGAACCACCATTAGCAATGTGGCAAAATACAGAGCAAATGTGCGACAGAGGAGAACATAGTGGAGTTTTGCTTACTGCTCGATGGAAGAGTCCCTTCGAGAGCCAGCTACACAGTGAAGCAGAGCTCGGTGGTTAAGAGCAAAAACATTTGGATTGCCTGACTCGGAGAAGCTGTGTTGCGGCCAGGTGCTGACAAATAAAACTGATTGCAACAAGCAGCCATCTTAGCTGCTGCATTCTGGGAAATGTAGTTTTTCTGAAAACCAAACTAAGCCATCAGTTAGATTCAGTTCACATGCACGCATGCACGCACGCACGCACGCACGCACGCACACACACACACACGCACACACACACACACACACACACACACACACACACACACACACACACACACACACACACACACACACACACACACACACCTGTGCCTAACCATTCTGCATTAGAGGTGGGATTTATGGCTCTTTGAAGTGAGACAGTACCATCGATCTGGCTCACTGAAAAGAGCCGTTCAAAAGACTGGCTCATTTGGCTCCTTGTATATTTATATATTTTTAAGAAGAATTTGTTTAAACATGAATCCACAAGGTGGCACCACATTCCTCTGCTGACAGTTGAGATCACAATTTAGTATTTACCCTTTTCATAAAATGTGTGTGTAAATTAAGCTACCTTGACTTTTGTTATTCATAAAACACCAAAAAAAAAACAAGCAGGCAACAATGAACTCGCTCATCCACTTGTTCTCTCTCTCTCACTCACTCACTGTACTCAGTCAGTACTCAGTGGAGTAGCAAGGAGATGTTGAATTGGGGGGAGGGCTCTCTACTGCGCGAACCGGATCCCAACGTTCACTTCAAAGAGCCGTTCAAAAGATTCGATTCGTTCGCGAACGTCCCAGCTCTATTCTGCATCTAGCCTAAGGCCCATATCATGGGAAAACCCTACTCACGTCAGGGTGGGGGGTCCCCAGTTCAAATATGATTATTTTTGGTTTCAGTGATATTTGGACTTACCCTCTACAGTAGTTCATCATGAAAATTTTACTTTGCATGTATGTTTTAGAGGCAGAAGAATAATTTGCATAAAACTTGCAATGTTGATTGAATTATTAAAAAAGCATGTTTCAATTTTTAAAAAATCCGATCTGACAGATCTTTAGATATTGGTCCAAAGTTCATGTAAAAAAAGTTCCGTGCACGTGACGCGAAAGTTCCGGAATAAAAGCGGGTTTAAGTGTTTTACGAACTGCTCCAAAAGGCGGAAAATCTAAGGGCGGAGCTTACTTAACAAAGACACAGATGTCTTCAGCTTGAGTCAAGGCACGCGTGTAAGCAAGTTGCATGTCTTCAAACGAAACGAGGCATGACTTATGCCCCTTTAAAGTTTGAGTTTTCAAACGCTTCGTATAGCGCCCCCCTTTGGCCAATTCGAGTAAGATTGCTTTCAGTGATATTTGGACTAACCCTCGACATATTTGCCAAATGCCATGAACGTGTCACTTTGCATGTATGATTTAGAGGCAGAAGAATAATTTGCATAAAACTGCAACATTGAGTGAATTATTAAAAAATAATGTTTCGCTTTAAAGAAAATCCGGCTAACTTTTCAGACCGTATTGGTCCAAAGTTCATGTAAAAAAAGTTTCGCGCACGTTACGCGAAAATCCCAGGAGGAGATACATTTTTACTGTTTTTCATATAATTCAAAATTGTGGGAGAAGTAAAGGTCAGAGGTCAAAAGTCAGAGCGTAAAAGTTGTTCGGCATGAGGAGACGCATAAGTGTATACAGGTTTCATTGCTGTACCTGAAACAGGGCATGAGCTACACCAGTTCAAAGTTGGCATTTTTCAAAGGCTTCCTACAGCGCCACCCTTTGGCCGATTGTTGCGAGCTTCGCGTTTTAGCCGTTTGGCATAGTCCTCTGCCATACTGCCATGAACGTGTCACTTTGCATGTATGATTTAGAGGCAGAAGAATAATTTGCATGAAACTGCATTATACGGTTAATTATAAAAAAATAATGTTTCGCTTTAAAGAAAATCCGGCTAACTTTTCAGACCGTATTGGTCCAAAGTTCATGTAAAAAAAGTTTCGCGCACGTTACGCGAAAATCCCAGGAGGAGATACATTTTTACTATTTTTCATATAATTCAAAATTGTGGGAGAAGTAAAGGTCAGAGGTCAAAAGTCAGAGCGTAAAAGTTGTTCGGCATGAGGAGACGCATAAGTGTATACAGGTTTCATTGCTGTACCTGAAACAGGGCATGAGCTACACCAGTTCAAAGTTTGCACTTTCGAAGGCTTCCTACAGCGCCACCCTTTGGCCGATTGTTGCGAGCTTCGCGTTTTAGCCGTTTGGCATAGTCCTCTGCCATACTGCCGAGTTTCGTAAAAAGCGACTGCACGGTCTAGCCGCTAGAGAAAAAGTGGCGGAAGAAAAACATGATGAAGTCCAATATCAATGAGTGGCCATTTGCCACTTCGTGGCCTTGGCCACTAATAAAGAATTTGTCTACTCACATGTTGAGTTAAAAACAAAAAATAAAGAATGGATACAAATGTGCGATTACTGATTAACTATGGGCAATCGATTAGCGTGTTAGTCCTGGTGAGGAGAGGACACACACTGCATTAGTCTGTAATAATTGTCATTTTCAAAATAAATAATTAAATATATACAGTGAGATTTTATATTTTTTCTGGGCATCCCTTGTTCTCCTTGGCTGAGTGTCAGGTAGTTTTCAATCCTACTCTGCACTGCAGTCAAAGCACAGCCTGAAGATACTTGACCAGGGACGTGCAGAGAATGCTAGAGAGGCAGGGGCTAAAACTTCTAAAGGGGCCTTTTGGTGGAAATATCGAAAATAACAGACCTCGGCTCCAAGCTCACAACTGCGACACGTTGTGACTTGAGTAGGTACTCTGTCCATCTCTGCCCATTCGCCCTGTTACCTGGAGCTCGCCATGGTCAGCACCTTGTAACAACAAGCCAGAGATTGACCTCCTGTACTTTTGACAATACACTATGCTTACTGAAGAGGAGTTTTGACATGAGTCTCATATTTGTCTCATTCTGCAAAGAACCCAAATACCAAATATACGACAACATGTGTACACTCTCAGAGTTAAGAGCCATTAAGTGACCATGCTTTTCCAAACTATCAATCATTTAGCCGGGGGACCCCCTGTAACGCCCTTAAGGACCCCTGGGACCCCCTCGGACCACACCTTGAGAGCCTGTGATTTACAGGATTTATTTTCTGTAACATTTTATCTCTTTATATTTGATTACTGTAAAAGATGGACAGAGTATTTCCCCTTACAACAGTAACATGTTTATTGACAAATATGTTGGTGAAAAAGGCTGCTGTCTCTGTCTCTCACTGTAGAGCAGGGCTACACAACGTAAGATGACCCAGGGGCCACTCAGCAAAATACTAAAAGTCCAAGGGCCACAAGCTAAAAATGTAGCTGGTTTAGACAATGATTTTTGTAACACACTACATGGGAATGCTCATATTTGGTAATGTCCATATATGTGCATAACATTTATTTTACCAATTGACCAATCGGATGGGGGGTACATGTACGGGACAGACAAAGCCACACCTTGGAAGCGGCTTTCACCGCTTAAAAAAAAAGTATTTTTTAGGGTGAATATACTTTTAAAGGACAACTTTGTTTTTTTATAACAAGGGTTCATATTTTAGATTGTAAAGAGATGAGTGTTAAAAAATTTTCATTCACTGCTTTCTATCGTTTTAGCCATTTTAGAGATTTTGATTTCAGTGGTTGGGGGCATGTGTACATTTGGTTAAATATGTCTTTTTAGACACAATAAGCCATGCAGCGATTTCTTTATTACTATTTACAGTAACACTAGTAGCCCCCGTAAGTCACATCTGCCCATGAAAAATTGCGGTGAATATTGGAAATGGGCTTATTGTGCATGTGTAAAAAGATATTTAGCCACTTATCCACTCATGCCCTCTGTTATGGGAAGAATATATTGTCATTCGGAAGATGAATGTAGATAGAGAGCTAATCAGAAGTTTCCAAAGCATTGAGTTTATTGTATAGAGTACAGAATACAAGTACCAAGCAGGCAAGCATGTCTGAGTTAGGAGCTACTGTAAGCCCCAGACCACATCTCCCACCCGATGGCCTCTTGGTGTCCTGGTGGCTTTCTAGATGAACAAAAGAGATGTTAATAACCTCAAACCCTCCCTCTATAGGTGTTGCATGGCGTTTTACATATACAGCGTGATCAAGTGGGTTGATTCCTTCAGAGGAAATAAACACAAAAGAGGTGTCATACCTAGCCTGGCCAGGGTTATCAAATGGGGTGTGGCTCCTTGACAGGAAACCTAAACTTGCAATATTCAGTCCAATATTTCCATTACACCCCAACCACTGAAATCAAAATCATTAAAATCTCTAAAACGATAGAAAGAAGTAAATGAAAACAGTTGAACACTCGTCTTTCATTTTCTTTAATTACAATCTAAAATATGAACCCTTGTTGTAAAAAAAACAAAGTTGTCCTTTAAGCCGTTATAGGGCCTATATATTTTATCATTCAGCTATAAAAAATTGGTTACTCGATAACCAAAACTGTGACCATGTAGGCCTATAGCCTAGTCTAATAGTTTAGTGCACTTTGACAGCATATCCTGTGTTACTTGAAAGCAATATTGCACTTTATGCTCAGTTACTTGAGATACAAATTTGTATTGCCCTGTAAAATGCTGCTAAATTATATAATACTTTGCGCCTTTGTAACTTGTTCTTGTATGTGTGTTTTTATACTTTGTTTCCTGATGCAAGGTATTCCACTGTCTGCCTGTTTTTGTTTTTTATATTTTATGTGGGGACTGCGGATGTAAATGTTTCTAAATCCATTGTATTTTCATTGCATTAATATGTGATATCAATTTACATGCAGTGTCTAAATAAACAATTAAAGAAAAGGTATACTAGGAATGGGACGATAATCGTTATTGTTTATCGTGATCGTATTGTGGAGATTTAAATTGATTGTGAAATGATCTTCCGTCATGCACTGGGATCAATTCACCTTTTATTTGTCGAGCTTCATATCTTATCCGGTACCATTTAAACGCTCTATAAATGGTGAAACCGACCTGGAAACAACATACTTGATAGTCTTTTTTTCACCTTCTACAAAATCTCCACCGTGTGCGTTATGAGCTTAGAGCTGCTATTTTTTGGCAAATGTTCCGCCCCAGGATAATGGATGTTGGGGATATTGATTATTATATTAGAACATTATTAGTTGGTGATACAACACAGCTTGTATATTATTTCAAAACATTTTATGCGTTTTTCCTCTCTCTCCTCATTCTCCATCCAAGATGTTCCTGTCCAACTACCACTCAAACCTCACCAGAGAATTATTCCAGGAGAGAAACCGTTTCACTGTGACCAATGTGGGACCAGGTTCAGACAGAAAGCTACTCTCAAACGTCACCAGAGAATTCATACAGGAGAGAAACCCTACCACTGTGACCAGTGTGGGACCAGATTCAGCCAAATAAGTCATTTGAAACAACACCAGAGAATTCATACAGGGGAGAAACCCTACACCTGTGACCAATGTGGGATAAGCTTCACTAAGAGCAGTACTCTCAAACATCACCAGAGAATTCATACAGCAGAGAAACCGTACCATTGTGACCAGTGTGGGACCAGATTCAGGATGAGCAGTCATCTGAAACAACACCAGATAATTCATACAGGAGAGAAACCCTGCAGCTGTGACCAATGTGGGAAACAGTTCAGTCGGATCAGTCATCTCAAACGTCACCAGAGATTTCATACAGGAGAGAAACCGTTTCACTGTGACCAGTGTGGGACCAGATTCAGACAGAAAGGTACTCTCAAAGATCACCAGAAAATTCATACAGGAGAGAAACCGTTTCACTGCGAGTGTGGGAAACAGTTCAGCAGGAACAGTGATCTCAAACGCCATGAGAGAACTCATAGAGGAGATTTCTAGTAAAAAAAAATGATCTGTAAAGTCTCATCTCAAACAAAATCACATTGTAAGATACTTTTGGAAATGTAGTGGTGCACATTACAGATACAACACACAGACGCGTGCACGCACGGACACCTTTTTCTTTATTATGTCATAACTTGGATTGTGTATTAAAGTTACCATGGGAATGTCATGACCATATAATGACGATGAAAGTGCTTGTAGATCTGCTAGTTTGTGTCGCGGGCAAAAATGTTCAGGTCTCAACCACTGTGCTAGTCAATGAAGAGCCAAAAGCCATTTAATTATTGATTAAAGGGGAGAACCACCCATTTTCAACATTGGACTATGTCATAAATATACCTTATGAGTTGTTATGTGGAAATAAGAAAAAAGACCCCACCTACTGTGTTGCCTAAAACTGGAGGATGGATCACAAGTTTTTTATTTGTTCTTTTCAGTGATTTGTTGTTAGCCATTTTTCCCATTGCATCTCCAACACTTTTAATAACGTTTAACTTTATTCTGGTATTTGTAAGCTTTTTTTTCTAAATAAAACAATTGTTATATTTGTCTATCTCTTTGATTCTGTCATATTTATAGCGGGCCACACATGCAAGGTATGATTTCTATTTAATTAAAGTGAGATTTGTCTAATACAATACATTTTACTTCAATCAGCTGGGCTGAGGTGAAAAAACAGACCCAAAATGAGGAAACCCACAGAGAGACCCATTAGAGGGTCATTAGCACAAGGGGTCCTTGCTATACATATTACGGCCCCCACACATACATATGATAATTACAAGTCCAGTATGCTAAACTTGATTCATACCTGAAATGCTTTATGCCTTGTAACGATTCTGAGTGGCTCAGGTCATGTACTGTAGGCCTACTGCATATCAATGGCTCTCAGGTGTTTGCCCGGGACGCAAACTAGTGGAAATAGTAGATCGGCTTTCTACATAATTTATGGACTTTCTTTCTTCATGAAATCACTGGAAAATCATTGAAATTTGTTTTTAGTTCATGAAAAAAAGAAGAAAAAAATATATGCCTATATATATATATATATATGTCATAGTATATTAGAGAAACAGCACATTCGAGACGCGGAGCACTCGTGGTGCGGCACGGGGCGGAGCAAGCGGTCGCCACAACAACGTACTCCAGGCGGTGCGCCGCTCTATTGTCCACGACACTGCGAGCGGCTACCGAAGCCCCCCTGTATCCACGAAGCCCAAACGAGTTACGAGGCCCCCCTGGGTCCACGAAGCCCCAAGCGGCGCGAAGGCCAGCCGAAGAGCGGGCCAGGGCCGGCCGCGCGAGTTACGAAGCCGTGGTGAATGCAATCGTTATATTTATGCCCAGGCCGTAAGGCCTGGGCAAGCGCACGTTAAACGCCCTGTCCAAGTGACTACAATGGAGCTAATGGCTAGGCTAGGCTAGGCTAGGCTAGTAAATAAAGAGTAAACACTTCCGGTCTGCGGCGAGTTCAAAGCGTGACGTAACTCTCTTATATACACTCTGGTGAATGGCAGAGCAGTGGCTGACGTCGCCATCTGGTGGTGATTAGTGTGTGGTGAACGTCAAAACGAGTGCTCCTTGACAACTTTTACTGGTTTCTTGAACATACTGTAACATATATATATATATTTTTTTTTTTCATGAACAATATATATATTTATAATAACGACCATTAAAAAAACTGTAGGAAACAAAAAAAAGGGACCTATAAACATCTGTCTGCGACCCACAAATGGGTCCCGACCCACTATTTGGGAACCGGTGACGCATATGACTGTTACAGTACAAGACTGTTTCCTCTTTATTGTGGTGTTTGTACAAACTGACAGACTGACTAGTCTGTACCCAGTCAGAGCTGCTGGTTGGTGGCCTCCTAGAGCAGTGGTTCTCAACCTTTTCAGGCTGTTACCCCTCAAAATAATCATTTGAACTGGGGACCCCCCCCCCATCCTGACATAAGCACTTGAATTGTAGGAGTTGAAGTATTACATATTAGTGTGACTTGGTTCCACAGATGAATATTGTGAACATTTTGTCCATCATTGATTACCCATTTAATCTTTGCCAATCGTCTTGTGGCATTCTTCTTTATGTTGGGGTCCCATGCAATGTGAGCCCTGAGGTTGTTCAGATTTGTTAGGAGAAAAAATAATGCCTCTATTTGTACCCTGTATATAATTGTATATAACATGTCACAACATAGCTCTGTTTACACAATGCTACCCCCTCCAACTGTATATATGTTCCTTGTTTTGGCAATGTAAACGTATGTTTTCTCATGCCAATAAAGCTCATTTGAATTGAAAAAAAATTACTCTAAATGTAACCCCATTGATTCTGCACCAGGCCTTTCGGTCTGTCAAGCTCCACCCACTGCCAGACTCATGAATATAAAAGATTGGCCTCCAGAACAAACTCACACAACTTGATGTCTTGCAGTGAGGGAGGACAGACTGTCTTTGCACAACTACAGGATAATAGCCTACTGACCCAGACCACTGGAAGTCTGGAAGCTGCTGCTGAAAGGACTTTAACAAGAACCAGGAATCACACAGCAAGTAAACTTCAAGGAACATTCTACTGGAAGGAGTGTTCTCAGAGCTTCACCCAGAGATGGCTTCCACGTCCTCTTTTTCAGAAGAGGATTTTTCCTGCTCTGTGTGTCGTGACATCTTTAAAGATCCTGTTGTCCTGGCATGCAGCCACAGCTTCTGCAAAGCATGTCTGCAGGAATGGTGGACACATAAGGGAACCAGGGAATGTCCGGTTTGTAAGAAAATAAACAAAAGAAAATATCCACCCTGTAACCTGGCTCTGAATAACCTGTGTGAGGCCTTCACACAGAAGAGACATCAGAGAGCTTCAAAGCGTAAGAGAACTTCATCTGGGTCTGAGGATCTCTGCAGTCTGCACGCTGAGAAACACAAGCTCTTCTGTCTGGAATGCCAACAGCCAGTGTGTGTTGTGTGTCGAGATTCCAAAAAACACACCGGCCACAGTTTCAGACCCATTGATGAAGCTGCACTGGATAACAAGGAGGAGGTCCGGAAATCACTGAAGAATTTACGGAAGCAAATTAAGATATTTAATGAAGCTAAAACTACACGTGACATAGCAGCGGAACACATCAAAGTCCAGGCCCAGAACACAGAGATTAAGATCAAGGAAGAGTTTAAGAAGCTCCGACAGTTTCTACAAGAGGAAGAGGAGGCCAGGATCACTGCACTGAGAGAGGAAGAGCGGCAGAAGAGTCAGATGATGACGGAGGAGCTTGAGGCTCTGGATGAAATGATATCAAGGCTTGCATTCACAATCATATACATAGAAATTGATCTGAAAGCTGAAGACATCTCATTCCTGCATAAGTACAAGACCACATTGGAAAGTGTCCAGTTCCCACTGCTTGACCCACCGCTGGCCTCAGGAGCACTGATAGATGTGGCCGAACACCTGGGCAACCTGACCTACAGAGTCTACGACAAAATGAAGGACATTGTGTCCTATGCTGAAGTCGTTCTGGACCCCAACACTGCCTTTCACAAGTGTGTCGTGTCTGATGATATGACCAGTGTGACACCATGTGAGCAACACGTCTCTGAGGAGCCTCCTAAGAACCCAGAGAGGTTTCAGTTTAATGACTGGGTCGCAGGTTCTGAGGGTTTCAAATCAGGGACTCACAGCTGGCAGGTTGATGTTGGAGACAGCGATTCCTGGGAAATGGGTGTGTTATCAGAGTCTTTTGAGAGGAAGAGATTTAAAGATGGTCAAAGCTGGAGCATATATTTATTTGAAGGTTGTCTATACACAAAATCCCCAGTGTCACAGGTGAGGGCTCTCTCAGGGCAGCAGATCCCTGAGAGGATCAGAGTCGAGCTGGACTGGAGTGAAGGAAAGCTGTCGTTCACTGATCCTGATACTAACACAGACCTAGGCACCTTCACACACACTTTCACTGAGACACTCTTTGCATTCATTAAGGCCATTCCTACCATGAAGATCGTATCAGAGAAAATTAATTGACAAAGCTATTGTTGTTGTTTTTTAATAGTGAGGATCATGATTCATGACAGCACGTGCGATTCTAGCCCAGTCTTATTACATGAAATGCAAGCTTACTAATTTACGAAAACTGGGGTGTAGTTATTTTGTAGTTGATGGAATAATTTCTTACATAGTGAAATATAATCACCTTTTTCAATGAACATCTCCCTCATAATCATTGTAACATTTTACATGAATTTCATTATTGTTGACATATCCTAGCAAGCTACAACACAATTTAAAATATGATTGATTGGTTTTAATTTGACCAGAGTACTGTTTGATATGTAAGTCTAAAGAAAACTGTATGTGATGTAAAAATGTTTAATTCAATAAACATCTATACCACACTTCTCTTGTTTGGTTTGTGTTCAGTTGCAACAAATAGCCAAACAAATATCTGTTCCGTAGTTTTAGAGCATTGTACAGTATAACATTTTGTACGATGTTTGCAGAGATCAATATGTAAGAAATTGCAGATGTTTTATGAAACAAGATGTGAGCTATAGTTAATACACAACCTCTATTAAATATGAAGATGAAGTAGATTAAGTATTAAATTCACAGAGATTTGTCTCTCCTTTCGATATCAATTTGTGTTTAATCAGCTGGACTGAGGTGAACAAAATGAGGAGTGACCCACAGAGAGGCCCCATTAGCACAAGGGGCCCTTAATAAACATATCAAAGGCCCCACATATACCATGCAGTGTTAATATGCTAAAGCTGACCACACCTGAAACACCTTGTAAATGTTTTTGAATGGCTGTCATGAACTGTATATCAGGGGTTTCTCAATCTTTTGTAACTCAAAGCCTGCATGCCTGAGTCAAGATGGCCTGGGCCCACATACCTAGGGTCCTTCAAATATGTTGATTTTGACCGACATCTCAAGGCCCTCATACAACAGTAACATGTTTATTGACAAATAGGTTGGTGAAAAAGACTGCTGTCTCTGTCTCTCACTGTGTCTATTGCAGGGCTTAAGATGACCCAGGGGCCACTCAGCAAAATACTAAAAGTCCAAAGTCGCATGTGGCCCACGGGCCGCAGGTTGAATAGCACTGGTCTAGTGTCTCTCACTGTACTCTGTCTCTGTCTCACTGTTTCCGTCTCTATCCCTATCTCTGTCTCTCACTAACTGTCTCTGTCAATTCAATTCAAAGGGCTTTATTGGCATGAGAAAACATACGTTTACATTGCCAAAGCAGAAGTGTACACAGTACAATACAATTATTCAGTCTGTCTCTCACTCTCTGTGTCTCCATACAATAACTAGAAGGTCGCGGCGCGTAGCCCCCTCTCCTTGTTGTTAACGTGAAAAGCTCTGTGAATGAGACATCTACGAGACACACATACAGACAGTAGAGGAGCAGCCTGACAAACAAACACACACAATATTTTTAAACTTGTAGCAGGATTTACTATAGGATCCATGAAAAAGCTAAAAGTAATCCTACAGGAATTGCTTTGATGACTGAAGCAATAAAAGAGTCATGTTTAACCAGTAAGACTCCCTAAATCGGGAGATAAACGACCATCAGGTCGCATACACAAACTTTAGAAGACAATGGTAGCCAATCAGGAGGGAATTTGAGAAATGGGACAGATCCATGTTGATGACATGACTTTAGAGATACTGTGTACCGCTTTGCCTGATTTTAGGGCAAAATCTGTAGGAGCAGTGTCCAGAAATGTGTTTTAAAAAAATCGGACAGATGGTGGTGCTAGATGGGACAGATGTATTTTGATGACATGAGTGTAGAGATACTGTGTACCGCTTTGTGTGATTTTAGGGTAAAATCTTTAGGAGCAGTGTCCAAAAATGTGTCTTGCAAGAATCAGCCTCATGGTGGCGCTAGAACAGGGCTATGTGAGAAATTAGTTGAATGGCTGGAGGTTGTGGTTTGGCAGCCAAGGAGTGTGTGTGCAAACAGTACTTATCCTGAAACTGTCCGCCTCTTGAACGCGGATCCTTCTTTTATACGCACTTTACAGCTTGAAGCATCACATGGTTAATGAATTGTTATTTATTTTTCTTATTTATATAGATTTTGTATTTATGAAATGAATCTATTTTTGTACTTTTGTATTTTTTGTATGCATTCCCACCCGTGTTGTCTGTTTATATGTATGTTCTATGTATGTTTTATGAGCTGCACTAAGACAAATTCCAATCAACTCTGTTGACATGGCAATAAAGTATTCAATCTTGAAAGTTTGGCATGGATGGGGTCAACGGTGGCAGAGATATGAGTAGAGGCAAAGTGTGATGTGGCGGACAGACAGACAGACAGACAGACAGACAGACAGACAGACAGACAGACAGACAGACAGACAGACAGACAGACAGACAGACAGACAGACAGACTGACTGACGGACAGACGGACAGACAGACTGTCAGAGGGACAGCCGGTGGAGGTTTTGATAGTAACTGCGACCTGACGGTCACGATAAGCACTATGAATTAAAAGTGACTATGTCTTTATAATTATCACTTCAATACATGAACATTTTCCTGCTTGTCAACATTATCGCTGCTTGCAGCTATATTTATGATTGTTGCACATTAAACACACACAATGTTGTTATCCTTGTATGAGGATTTACTATAGGATCCATTAAAAAGCTAAAAGTAAGCCTACAGAAATTGCTTTGATGACTGAAGCAATAAAAGAGTTATGTTTAAGTCAACTTTTGTTAAGAAAATACAAAAAAGAAAAAAGAAAAGAAAAGAAAAAGCAACTTAAATAAAACTTGGAATTTTAACAACAATTCAAATAGGCCTACTTTACCCCCTATAAGAATTCCCCCAAAGGAGTGGGGTTAAATAAGCTTCTCTATAAATACAGACAACAATAATGTTAATATTTTAATAATATTCAAATAAAACAAATCTCCATCCAGTATTTCAGTATGTCTGGTTACTGTGGCATCTGAGAGTGGGATTTGCTTTATTTTAGCTATCATTTCCTCCTTTTCTTTGCCTTCAAACAGGGTGTCCATCACTCACCAGTCAAGCGTTCTTTAATTATTTTTGCATCAGAGAATGGCTTCTTGTGCTTATTCAAAACTCAAGGCACTCTGAGTGAGCACTTCATTGCTATTTGTTGCTGTGACTGAACAGCTAGGCTCCGTGAAGTTGGCACCCCATTTGATGAAAACATATATAGAAATTGTGTCATTCTTTAGTGCTGTACATTTTAGAATTTATGCTGTTATCATTTTTGAGATATTTTAAGTTATAGTTTTGCTGAGACTTGCACCCCCGATTTTTTGGCTCCAAATCAGGGAGAAAAAAAGGTCTCATTCTTTAGTGCTGGATGTGCTCTAATGTGTGCAGTTGAAATCATCAATTGTGTTTTTATATATTTATATATAAAAATATTTATATGGTTATGAATGAGCAGATTTAGCAGCATTACAGTGGTGTGGCCTACAGAGGGCGATGTAGAGCAGCAGTGCTTAATAGTAGAACACTAGCCCTTACCCGTTCAAAGATATGAGCTCCGAAATGATGTGCAGTGTGTGGGTTATGGGATGTGTGCACTGTGCACACAGTATAGGAGGGATGGAAAGTAACTTTAACTGGTGTTTGCATGATAATATGTAGGAGCATCAATGTAAGAAATACCCGTTTCGTTTAATGGCTACAGAGATACTGTGTCCCCCCCTCATGCTAGATGCAGAATAGATATGCCTCATGTCATGCTAGATGCAGAATAGATAGTAGATACACCATAAAAATGCTAATATACAGCATATGATTTGTGAAAGTGACAAACGGGCTTCACAGTTATGTTAGATGTGTTCATATGCTAATGGTGATGCGATTTCAGATCAATTGCTCCAGCCACTGAGGAGAAACGCTGTTTCAGACAGACAGACAGACAGACAGACAGACAGACAGACAGACAGACAGACAGACAGACAGACAGACAGACAGACAGACATTCGGAAATGATATGTTTGATAACTAAAAAGTGATACCTGCTCAAAGTATACAATTTACGGCACAATTCAGCACTAAAGAATGACACCAGTTTTATGTTTTCATCAAATGGGGTGCCAACTTCACAGAGGTCAGCTGGCCTGCTGCTGCTAACGATGTGCACTGCGCTGGGCAGTTTCTCTCTCTCTCTCTCTCTCTCTCTCTCTCTCTCTCTCTCTCACTCTCTCTCTCTCTCCCTCTCTCTCTCTCTCTCTCTCTCTCTCTCTCTCTTTCTCTCTCTCTCTCTCTCTCTCTCTCTCTCTCTGGGGGGCGTGATAGTGAATGATAGCGAGTAGAGTAGCGACAGTGAAGCGTGAGGGAAGTCCCGTGGGAGAGTTTATCCAGGAAGGGGAGAAGAGGACTGCAGCTCAGAGCTCACTGACCTCAAGACTGTCCAGAACACGTCCGCAAGTAAACGGTCAAACGCCTTCAAAGTGGACCGAAGAGAGATGTCGTCCACCTTTTCAGCTGCTGCGCACCAGGGAGCCATGCTGAAGCAGCCTGTGATAAAGTTACACAGAATAGGTGAGTCAGTCAGAGAGTCAGTGCATGTTTTTATTATGTCAGTGAAGCAGCCTGTGAATCACACACCCGTCTCTCAGGTGTTTACAATGTGAAAGAAAATATATGCGGCGCGTTGAAGTTTAAATCGCTGTTTTTGTCAGCCAGTTTTCTCGCCCCAACCGCTTGGTGGCTGGTACGCAGATGAATGGCCAGTCACGTGACCAGCATTCGTGCCACTGCCTCTGTGAAATTGCATCGTGTTAAGTCATGCTAACCTAACCCTAAATCAACTGTTTGATAAACACTGTACATAAAAATCATATATAAGAAAGAAAGCCAGTTAGGCCTACTTGGTCAAATACTTGGATAATGATATCCTGGTGACCAGGCCTGGAATTTAGTTTGTCATTGATTGTTGGGGCAAGGACACTTAGCCTTTGGTGTTGTCCATTGTTAGAGGTCACAAAGGCCAAATGCTGGGGCAGAAAGGCCATCAAACGAAACAGGATTTTATTCCATTGAAAGAAGGGTTAAGATTTAAAATGTTATGTTATGTTATTGCGACCGTCAGGGAGCAGTTTACTATGAAAACCTCCACCGGCCGTCCGTCCGTCCGTCGGTCGGTCGGTCGGTCGGTCACACGTCACACGTCACACCTTTGCCCTGCTCATATCTCCGCATCAGTATATAGGGCTTGTTTGTTTATTGTATGACATCACGCCACATCATCAGCTGTGGACTCTGTGATGTCATCGTATCGCATCAGTATATAGGGCTTGTTTGTTTATTGTATGACATCACGCCACATCATCAGCTGTGGACTCTGTGATGTCATCGTATCTCCATATATGGCCATCTCCGTATATGGAGATATAAGTCGTCCATGCCCAAGTATGGGCTGGTGAGGTCAGACTTTGTGTGATGCGTAGGTTATCTCCATATATGGAGATTCAACATTCCAGGCAATGCTCTCTTCCCTGGTGAGAATTGCCCCTTTATATAGGGCTTGTTTGTGTATTGTATGACATCACGCCACATCATCAGCTGTGGACTCTGTGATGTCATCGTATCTCCATATATGGCCATCTCCGTATATGGAGATATAAGTCGTCCATGCCCAAGTATGGGCTGGTGAGGTCAGACTTTGTGTGATGCGTAGGTTATCTCCATATATGGAGATTCAACATTCCAGGTGTAACTATGGCTACCCGTATGACGTGAGAGGTGGAGGTTGTGATATTTGTGGAGATAAGCGACCAACGGTCGCTTATCTCCCGATTAGGGAGTCTTACTGGTGTATGTTATGTTATGTAGATATTTACAATCCCTGCACCAATCATATGGGATTGGTATACAAATGGGGACTCAACTGTAATACTAATGCTGGACCATTTCCCCAAAATGTCATAACTATATCATACATGCAATCTGGTTGGACTCTGTGTGGGTGTCTCTCTAGACCCCGGGCCCTTTCCAATCAATCAGGGCTGGGGTCATGCCTGACTCTCACCCCTTGTCCTGACACTGTTATCTACAAGCTAAACAAACTTTGAGATCCAAGACAGTGGGGGGGGAAGCCATATGTCACCAGACACCCCACTCTGCATCCTGGGTCCTCACACACACACACACACACACACACACACACACACACACACACACACACACACACACACACACACACACACACACACACACACACACACACACACACACACACAAGCCCATCCTGTTTTTTTTCCCTCTCTCTCTCTCTGTCCAACATGAAGACTTTGGAAATGATTTTCGTTTATTTAATGAACCAAAACACAAGTTTCAAGAAGAACATGACCAAAGGATAAAGGAAGGACCATGGACTATGTTGGGTGGAGCATGAATAAAGTATAAACTATATGACTTGCGTATGTACTATATAATTGCAACCGTCAGGGAGCAGTTTACTATGAAAACCTCCACCGGCCGTCCGTCCGTCCGTCCGTCGGTCACACGTCACACGTCACACCTTTGCCCTGCTCATATCTCCGCATCAGTATGACATCACACCACATGTGTACACAAACCTTTGTGTACGTTGCTGTGGCAACAGTCTGTTGTTGCTGGTCTGTTAGTGTACGTTAGCAACCACCTTAGCAACCATGGTTTTACCCTAGCAACCAACTGTTTACCCTAGCAACCAACTGTTTACCATAGCAACCATGTTTTTTTTACCCTAGCAACCAACTGTTTACCATAGCAACCAGATACGCAGAGCAGGGATCTCCATATATGGGCATAAACAGGTGACATCACACTGATGTCAGATACTCAGAGCAGGGATTTCTCCATAATATATGGGCATAAAAGGGATTCTGTTAGGGATCTCCATATATGGGCATAAAAGGGATTCTGTTAGGGATCTCCATATATGGGCATACAAGGGATTCTGTTAGGGATCTCCATATATGGCCATAAAAGGGATTCTGTTAGGGATCTCCATATATGGGCATAAAAGGGATTCTGTTAGGGATCTCCATATATGGGCATAAAAGGGATTCTGTTAGGGATCTCCATATATGGGCATAAAAGGGATTCTGTTAGCTGTTAGTGATCTCCATATATGGGCATAAAAGGGATGCTGTTAGGGATCTCCATATATGGGCATAAAAGGGATTCTGTTAGGGATCTCCATATATGGGCATGAAAGGGATTCTGTTAGGGATCTCCATATATGGGCATAAAAGGGATTGTATCCCAGATGATGCCCTGTTAGGAGATCCACACTAACAGAATCCATATATGGTCCTACCGACAGCTGCTATAAGCCAACCCTGGCGATAAGGTCTGAGTCGAAGAAATGCTTCTTTCCTGGCAAGAATTGCCCCTTTATACTGTAGGGCTCGTTTGTGTATTGTATGACATCACGCCACATCATCGGCTGAGGACTGTGTGATGTCATCATATCTCCATATATGGAGACATAAGTTGCTCATGCCCAAATATGGGCTGGTGAGGTCAGACTTAGTGTGATGCGTAGGTTATCTCCATATATGGAGATTCAACTTCAATGAGTAACCATGGCAAACTGTCAACTGCCCGTATGTCTTGATAATTGGTAAAACAAACTTTTGGCCTATTTGACCAACGGTCGCTTATCTCCCGATTAGGGAGTCTTACTGGTATGAGGATATACTGTTGTAATAATGTATACTGTATGCTGCCTGACCATGTCGCAAATGAACAAATGCCAATTTTGATTTGAAAAACAATGACACCTCTGAAGAATCAGTTGTGAGGTTCTGCAAATGTATGAATGTTAAAATGAATCCAATACAAACTCTGATGAAGAATCCCTGACATCTTTTGGCTACACCCTTATCAAGAAAGGGGAGGATCTCTCCAAAAGACAAACATGTGTGTTCCCCAGCTCTCGCAGGCCCGCCCTCTCTTCTGCTGAAACCAGCTAGCCCTAAGGAACACCAAAAGGCTCTCTCTAAAAAGGCTTTTCTCTCTATAACACTATTGCTTGATCAATGGCGGAGGGGGGTGACATAGAAAAGATTTCAGTCATTTCTCTCCCCTTCTCCGGCCAGTCGGCCACACACCTGAAGTCCACCGACTAGGAGGAGAGGACTACTGAGCGCATGGGCTGCACCAAGGGTGAAAGAGACGGTCAACAAGCTGTTCTCCCCATCTCCAAGGCCCGCTATGCTGTTATGTCTGCCCGCTACAAAGCTTGGTACGGCCCCGGTGGTCGTTCTTGGCCTAGAGCAGACAAACGAGCACAACTCAACAACACGCCCTCCTCCAGGGACCAGGGCCAGAGAAACCGAGGGACCCCCAGATGCTCTCCTCCTCTGCCCGGCTCTCCTCATCTCTACTGCCATGCCAGGCAACTCAACGACATGCCATTCTCCTAGCCTGCATGGTCGCCATGCCGCCTTTCTGTGCCCGCTACAAAGCCTTTGCCTAGGGCACACTCCTACCACAGGTCATATTTCGTGTATGTTATGGCAAAAGAATGATGAGAATGAGTGTACTTTCCCCTCTTAGGCTGTATGACCTAATAGCCCATCTACCAGTTCACTTCATGGCGCTAAGCTACGTGTCGTGTGCTTGTAGATCTGCTATTTTTCTGTCCATACTTCTGGACCAAGACCACCAATCTATCAGTTCACATCATGGCCAAAGTGACATGTTGTGAACTTGTAGATCTGCTATTTTTCATTATTTCTGACATGGAGTTCTTTGTTTTGTTCATGCCCTTCGATACATGAATTAACTAAGTCCAGTCCCCACTTGATTCACTAAACAGTTACGCCCGTATTAAGGGTAATTAATTCCATTCTTATTATTTTATTTTTCTTGTTTTGACAAGTACCAGTTTTATCTATATCTTCTTTCCACTTGACCAAAATGGAGTCCCATCTGTGTCTATCCACAAGTAGACACAGATCGGATGAGATGTCCTTATTTAACCACTCGAATTAAAGACCACTTATGCTTCAATGTACCACTGAAACCAGTATCATATTGAACTATGGTGTACCTATTATTCCTTGTAATAAATGGAAATTGTTATGATTGAAAAGGTATTTTGTCCCTTTTTCCGGTTTTACCGTATGTACAGCAATGTAATAAGTCTGTTCAAGAACCCACGTTTTAAACGGTAAACGTGAAGAAGAATAATTTTCCAATTTTGAAAAATAGATTTCCAATTTTTGAAAAATATATTTTTTTAATATTACTGTATTCAATACTGTATTCATATTCAGCATTGTCTCTACACAACAAAAGACACTGGTCTACATGACAAGAAAGATACACTGGTGTCCACATGTTGGCAAGAGAGAGACAGAGGAGAAAGTGGTTCAGTCATCTGGGGCATTAAGGCCACTGTGGCCTCAGGGCATGTCATTTTTTGGAGGGGCACAAGGCCAAACTGAGGGGCAACGACAGCCATTGCTTCCATAAAATTCATGTCCTGTTGGTGACAGTATTCTGGTAGCCTAAATATTTCACATAGTATTTTTAATTTGTATCAAAATACTCTTTTCAGCTGCTGCGTCAGAGGAGGAACAGCCACAGATGGACCAGCGAGCCATGCTGAAGCAGCCTGTGTTAAAGTTACACAGAATAGGTGAGTGGATGTTTTTATTATGTCAGTGATGCAGCCCGTGTTGAAGTTATAAACATGTTTTTATGTCCCTATACTCTCATCTTCTATAGAAAGCAGATGTAGGTCTACTGAAAAGTTGTCGGTTGTATTTATTAGAAGTTTTGCATATAAAGGTACAGTTTCTTGACAGTGCAGTTCACTGATTTAAGGTCAACTAAAAGGAAACTCATGTATACGGCAAGGCTTATTTCCACTGAGATCCTTCTCTTTGACTCATATCCAACAGATGGCTTTCGGAATGTCTGTGTCTGTCTGTCAGATCCATGCCCGTTTCTCCTCGGTCGCTCAAGCAATTGATCTGAATCAGCATGATCATTAGCATATGAACAGACCTGACCTAATAGACAGGATCAATTTTCAGAAAATCAGAACCCCGAAGTCATTTTGCGAATATTTATTATATACAACTGTTCTAGGGGTATTAAGGGATGCTGAATCCAAATTTGCGGTATATAATGCTCAAAAATGTTCCTAAATGGCTCAAAATTGAGAAATCCAACATGGCCGCCACAGCAAGGCTGAAACTATTTAAAGGGGTTATGCCACCTTAAGGGTTACTGTCACCTTAAGAAATTATATTAAAAACAAGTTAATATTTGTTTGATGTCATTGTGGGAATGCACGATAAGCCAATCAAATTAATTAATTGACTGTTACTTACTGTATGTCTGCACAATGTACATTTTCTTCCCATCGCCCGCAGGCTCGCTCTCACAGTCACAGCCCTCACAACTTCTCTGCTCCCACAGGGCTAGCTAGCTGGGCTAGCACTAAAGCTAACCAGCTAAAGACACACATTTATATATGAATCTGTGGCTATAAAAATTATATTTCCGGTGGTTACTGGTTGTTACTTCCCCATTGTTCATGGGAATATGCTTGTTTATGTTTATTCATTGAAATGGAAAACACAATGTTTTCACTGAGTTGGGCAGCTGCGCTCGAACTCATCCTCGAACTGCGTGCGGCTGGCCAGTATAGATGTGACGTTCGCGAACGAATCAAGTCTTTTGAACGGCTCTTTGAAATGAACGATATGATTCGGTTCACAGTAGGGAGCCGTTCCTTTCTAATGAACAGTGGTGGGAAAAGTACTCAATTTCAGAGATCCAGCTCACTTCAAATAGCCATAAATCCCATATCTGCTGGCCAGGCTGTCTCCTGTCTGTCTCTCTAGTCCTCCGAGTGGAGGGGGCTGCGCTACGGGGGATGGGATCATTTGATTCAGAGATTTCAGACCGTTTTAAAAAAGACCACGTGACCTACTGTATCCTACTGTATCATACTATTATAATTTCGGGGCGTGGCAGGACCCCTTTAAGTGCAAATCTTTTTGACTAAACAAGGTAGAAACTTGAAATAAATGTGTTTTTCTAGGTTAGCCTACATGGGGAATTTGAAATTCTATCCTAATTTTAGATCAGACGTGAATAAATGGCTTGAAACTCATACTAGTATAGCAGAAAAGGTTCGTTATTGATGCATAATTCGTCAAACAGAAATAAAAGCAGGATGAACCATGGTTTTATTCATCAAAACTCTTTTGATTTAGATTTTTCTATCAACAAGTCATATATGCAAATTATATATAGTCCTTAAAGGAATATTCCACTTTCAACAGGGAAACGGGGGAAGGGCTTCTCTCCCCACACACCCATTGTAACTTCAAACTCCATTTTAACCATTCATTAAAAACACCCATTATTTTTTCTGGGGACTCATTCTACCCTCCTAATACGTGAGCAGGCCATGTTTTTTTTCCATAACCTTTTTTTCATTTATCTTTATTAATTATTTGGGAAAATGGAAAAAATTTAATTAAAAAAATAATTATTAAAAATAAATGAAAAATGTTATTGAAAAAACACGACCTGTTCACATATTAGGAGGGTAATATGAGTCACCAGAAAAAAGATAATGGGTGTTTTTAATAATCTATCATGGTTAAAATGAATTTTGAAGTTACAATGGGTGTCTGTGTGGAGAGGCCTCTGGCCTGGTAACATTTACATCAAGTAAAGTTATTCTGCAAAGGTCGTCCCCAAGAGACTCTGCCACCAACCACAGATGCTGTGAGGTTCCATATCATGCGTGCACACCATCAAGCAGCTATATGGAATCAAGCTCACCTGCCACACCCCGATCTTCCTCCAGTGGAGGAAATGGGATGGATAATCATTAATCAAGGAAGGCCAGTTAGTGCCACGGCTACTCTCTCTGCCACCTATGCCCAAAGCCTGCAGGGAGTTCACTTCATGTGGGTGTACAAAGGAGTGCCTCAGCCAACGCTGCAGCTGCAGGTATATATGTATAATAGATTGTACTAATGGGATTTGGTAATTTTAGAGAATATCAGCCTACTAGACTGCATACTCTAGACTCTTAGATGTTGAAAGATTGATGAACCCTACCCTTATGTACTTGTGCTGGCTATAAACGTTGTAACTGCAAAAAACTCAACACTTGCCGGAACACTGAGGAAGACTGTGAATAAGCTGCCACAGTAAGGATTACAGTAAGAAGTATTCCCATGTACATTTACTTTTATTGATATGGTAAAATACTATTATATTATATTATAATCCATTATTCTATTCAGGAAAAGTGGAATTGGATGCATGCAGCTGCAAGATACCTATGACATCTGCTCGAAATATTGATGACTATATATAATTTGCATTGTTTATTGGTTCCCCCCCGAGCGCCCAGATGGAAGGATTATATCTCCAAACTGGCCTGGGAACGCCTCAGTATACTCCCAGAGGGAGTGGGGGAAGTTGCTCAGGATAAGGAAATCTGGAAGTCTCAGTTGGAACCGTTACTCCCGCGACCCGATTCCGGATAAGCGGTTGAAGATGGATGGATGGATGGATGGATGGATGGATGGATGGATGATAGCAAAATCTAAATCAAAAGAGTTTTGATGAATAAAACCATGGTTCATCCTGCTTTTGTTTCTGTTTGACGAATTATGCATCAATAACTAACCTTTTCTGCTATACATGTATGAGTTTCAAGCCATTTATTCACGTCTGATCTAAAATCAGGATAACATTTCAAATTCCCCATGTAGGCTAACCTAGAAAAACACATTTAGTTCAAGTTTCTACCTTGTTTAGTCAAAAAGATTTGCACTTAAATAGATTTCAGCCTTACAGTGGCAGCCATGTTGGATTTCTCAATTTTGAGCCATTTAGGAACATTTTTGAGCATTATATACAGCAAATTTGGATTCAGCATCCCTTAATACCCCTAAAACAGTTGTATATAATAAATATTCGCAAAATGCCTTCGGGACTTTATACAAGCACATTTTCAGAAATTCTGCCTTGTCTATAACTGCGAAGCCTGTTTGTCACTTTCACAAATTGTATGCTGTATATTTGCATTTTATGGCTTATTCCATTGTCACCATGGTTACAGCCCTCCTACAGCCCCTGCATTTAGCATGAGGCAAAACGCAAATTTTTTTAAACCAAATGCTTCTGGGGGTCCCCGGAATAAATTAAAAATAATCTCTCTCCTCATTTTCCATCCAAGATGTTCCTGTCCAACTACCACTGACGAAACATATCTACAGCAGAAATGGTCGACTCAAACGTCACCAGAGAATAATTCCAGGAGAGAAACCGTTTCACTGTGACCAGTGTGGGACCAGATTCAGACGGAAAGCTACTCTCAAAAATCACCAGAAAATTCATACAGGAGAGAAGCCCTACAGCTGTGACCAGTGTGGGAAACAGTTCAGCCAGAACAGTCTTCTCAAACGCCATGAGAGAACTCATAGAGGAGAGAAACCGTTTCACTGTGACGAGTGTGGGACCAGATTCAGACATAAAGGTACTCTGAAATGTCACCAGAGAATTCATACAGGAGAGAAACCCTACAGCTGTGACCAGTGTGGGAAACAGTTCAGCAGAATCAGTAATCTCAAAAGCCATGAGAGAACTCATAGAGGAGAGAAACCGTTTCACTGTGACGAGTGTGGGACCAGATTCAGACATAAAGGTACTCTGAAATGTCACCAGAGAATTCATACAGGAGAGAAGCCCTACAGCTGTGACCAGTGTGGGAAACAGTTCAGCCAGAACAGTGAACTCAAAAGCCATAAGAGAACTCATACAGGAGAGAAACCGTTTCACTGTGACCAGTGTGGGTCCAGATTCAGACATAAAGGTACTCTCAAAGATCACCAGAAAATGCATACAGGAGAGAAGCCCCACAGCTGTGACCAGTGTGGGAAACAGTTCAGCCAGAACAGTAATCTCAAATGCCATGAGAGAACTCATAGAGGAGAGAAACCGTTTCACTGTGACGAGTGTGGGACCAGATTCAGCCATAGCTGTGTTCTGAAATGTCACCAGAGAATTCATACAGGAGAGAAACCCTACAGCTGTGACCAGTGTGGGAAACAGTTCAGCAGAATCAGTAATCTCAAAAGCCACGAGAGAACTCATAGAGGAGAGAAACAGTTTCATTGTGACCAGTGTGGGATAAGCTTCAGCATGAGCAGTCATCTCAAACATCACCAGAGAATTCATACAGGAGAGAAACCATTTCACTGTGACCAGTGTGGGACCAGGTTCAGCCACAGCAGTGAACTCAAACGACACCAGAGAATTCATACAGGAGAGAAGCCCTACCACTGTGACCAATGTGGGAAACAGTTCAGCCTGAGCAGTACTCTCAAAAGTCACCAGAGAATTCATACAGGAGAGAAACCGTTTCACTGTGACCAATGTGGGATAAGCTTCACTAGGAGCAGTAGTCTGAAAAGTCACCAGATAATTCATACAGGAGAGAAACCGTTTCACTGTGACCAGTGTGGGTCCAGATTCAGACACAAAGGTACTCTGAAACAACACCAGAGAATGCATACAGGAGAGAAGCCCTACCACTGTGACCAGTGTGGGAAACAGTTCAGTCGGATCAGTCATCTCAAACGTCACCAGAGATTTCATACAGGAGAGAAACCGTTTCACTGTGACCAGTGTGGGACCAGATTCAGACAGAAAGGTACTCTCAAAGATCACCAGAAAATTCATACAGGAGAGAAACCGTTTCACTGTGACCAGTGTGGGAAACAGTTCAGCAGGAACAGTGATCTCAAACGCCATGAGAGAACTCATAGAGGAGATTTCTAGTAAAAAATAAAATGAAATAAAGATTATCTGTAATGTCTCATCTCAAACAAAATCACATTGTAAGATACTTTTGAAAATGTAGTGGTGCACACTAACAGATCCAACACACACACAGACGCGCGCACGCACGCACGCACGCACGCACACACACACACACACACACACTTCTTTGAACGTTCTAGGCCAGTGGTTCTCAACCTGTGGGTGGGGACGTTGCGAGACGTTGTGAGCATGTAGATCGGCTATTTTCACAATAGAACCATGTTATACAAAATGTAATTGTAGTGCTCGTCAGGGTGGGGGGGTCCCCAGTTAAAATATGGTTATGTTGGGGGTCGCGGCCTGAAAGGTTTGAGAACCACTGTTACCACTGCTACCACCCAGTAATCACTTAAATACAAATTTCTTTACTATGTCATAACTTGGATTGTTACCATGGGAATGTCATGACCATATAATGATGATGAAACTTTGGTCGTTAAGGTCAGGTGTAGTTGTGGAAAAGCAAGCGACACTGTATGTGCTTGTAGATCTGCTATTTTCACTAGTTTTGTCGCGGGCAAACTTCAGGTCTCAGCCACTGCGCTATAATGCAGGGCCAAAAGCAATTTCATTATTGATTAAAGGGGAGAACCACCCATTTTCAACATTGAAGTGTGTCATTAATATACCCTTGAGTTGTTATGTGGAAATAAGAAAATAGTCCACCCCCTTCTGTGTTGCCTAAAACTGGAGGGTGGGTTTTGGGGTTTGGCTTTTGTACACAGTGATGTCATCACGAGTTTTGTATTTGTTCTTTTCAGTGATTTGTTGTTAGCCGTTTTCCCCATTGCATCTCCAACACTTTTAATATCTTTTGACTCTTTTGTAAGCTTCTTTTCTAAATAAAATAATTGTTATATTTGTACCATATCTTTGATTCTGTCATATTTTATTTATAGCAGGTCACATATACAAGACAAGGTATGGACTCTATTGAATTAAAGTGAGATTTGTCTAATACATTTACTTCAATCAGCTGGACTGAGGTGAACAAACAGACAGACCCAAAATGAGGAGTGACCCACAGAGAGACCCATTAGAGGGTCATTAGCACAAGGGGTCCTTGCTATACATATTACGGCCCCCACACATACATATGATAATTACAGGTCCAGTATGCTAAACTTGATCATAACTGAAATGCTTTGAGCCTTAAAGAGGCGGTGCCATAGTTTTGTACTTTCGTCCAGATTGTA
>NC_137816.1:55084645-55159645 GCF_963921795.1 Nannobrachium achirus
GATAGTCTTCACAGTGTGCATTCAATACACCCCACATTCATACAAGGGCAAAGGAAAACCTCTGTGAAGTTGGCACCCCATGTGTTGAAAACATATAAAAATGGTGTCATTATTTAGTGCTGAATTTGTGCTGAATTGTGCCATAAATTTTATAATTTGTGCTGGTATCATTTTTGAGATATTCTACATAACACCACTGTTCTGCTCCTATGTTCTACCATTAAGCACTGCTGCTCTCCATCGCCCTCTACAGGCCACACCATTGTAATGCTGATACATCTGCTAATTCATAACCATATAAATATTTATATATATAAATATATATAAAAACACAATTGCTGATTTCAACAGCACAAATTAGAGCACATCCAGCACTAAAGAATGAGACCCCTTTTTTCCGATTTGGAGCCAAACAAGAATTGACACAGTCAATATAAAATCTGTGTCCCCTTTTTAGTGTTTAAAAAAGTTTGAAAAAAATTTTTTTTGAAAAAAAAAAAAAGTTTGAAAAAAAAGATTTAGAAAAAAAAAGTTTAGGTCCAAAATGTGTTAAAAAATCGACCTGATGGTGGCGCTATATGGGACAGATCCATGTCGATGAGATAAGTGTAGACATACTGTGTAGCGATTTGTGTGATTTTAGGGCAAAAACTGCAGGAGCAGTATTCAAAAATGTGTTTTAAAAAATTTGGCGGGGGTCCCTGGAGCTGCGGGGGTCCCTGGAAGGGTGGAGGTTGTGGATTGGCAGACAAGGATTGTGTGTGGAAAATAGGGGCAAAAAAGTGTGATGTGACGTGACAGACAGACTGACGGACAGACAGGCGGTGGAGGTTTTCATAGTAACTGCGACCTTACGGTCGCAATTATAATCATTAGTATTGTTTATTTTAATTATTATTATTAAGGAACTCTAGAAATCTCAGTTGGAACTGTTACCCCAGTGACCCGATGCTGGATAAGCGGTTGAAGATGGATGGATGGATGGATGGATTATTTTAGAGTAAGCTACTTTTTTTTACCATTATTGTGTACTCCGCCACATGGGGAGCAATCTTCAATTCAATCTTCAATTCAAAGAAGCTTTATTGGCATGAGAACACAAACGTTTACACAGTGGTGGAAAAAGTACCTACATTTTTATAATTAAGTAAAAGTATCAATTCTGCAATGTAGAATCACTCTGTTACAAGTAAAAGTCCAGAATTACAAATGTACTTGAGTAAAAGTACAAAAGTATTGGTATCCAAATGTACTTAAAGTACCAAAAGTAAAAGTACAAAATGTTTGAAAATAGCAGATCTACAAGCTCACAACGCGTCGCACCGCAATGCATTGTGAGCTTTTAGATCGGCTATTTATAAAATGTTTGCCTCTATCTTATATTATTTTACAATTAGGCTAATGTTTGGACATTTTTGATAGTATAGTTTTAGCTTGTTGATTACTTTGGTGCAATAATGGTATTTTTCTTTTCTTTTCTTGGGGTAATAAAAAGGTAATTTTCTCAAGTACTGTACTTATAAGTACAATTTAAGGTACTTTTACTTTACTGGAGTATTTCCAATTTTCATTACTTTTCTTCTACTCCACTACATCTCAGAGGCAAATATTGTACTTATTCCACTACAATTATTTGAAAACTTTACTAGTTACTTTGAAAAGTATAGCCTACATAACCACTTCAGCCATGGCTATTTTCAAAGGATATTATTTGGTAACATGTGATACAGAATAATTGTGCATAATGAGTACTTTTACTTTTAGTCCTAAGTGTAGACTATACTTTTACTCAAGTAGGTCTACATTTTGAATTCCGGACTTTTACTTGCAGTATAGATACTTTTACTTAAGTAAAACATTTGAGTATACTTTTCTCACCACTGTATGGAGAGACCACTCTGTGGGAGAGACGTAATACTATGAGAACGTGGAGCGCTCGGGAAAACGGCTGTTGTAAATCACAGATAATTAGTTTCTCCGCTTTGAAAATCAGACGTCTTTTTATGACTTAATGAGTTTATGACCCTCTGCCAGCCTCACTCTGCCATAGAGTTATAATAACTCTGCCTCAGAAGAGCAGCCAGAAACGGCAGTAGCTTTAGCATGTAGCTAAACGTAGCAGCTGCAGTGTAAAGACGTCACGTTTCTGCGCCTGTGGGGGAACACGTTCTGTGGGGGAACCCTTTTTGGTGTATCACCTGACACGCTGTGCCACTATGGTCAGAGAGCGGCCCGGTGCTACGCTAAAACTCAGGCACCCATTGAATTCTGTGACCATGTACGGTCGCACAAAATGGATTCAAAACACACACTGTTAGTTCTATCGTCTGTTTTAAGACTTTCTACGCGGATTTCATTTGTGTTAACGCAGGGTAAAGTAGCATGCCTTCACCCATGAACAATGGTGGCGTCTGTGGACTTTTTAAAATATATATTTTTTCGCAACGTGGTAAATTATTTTAACGTGGACTCCAGGACAATGACGTGAATGCGTCTCTAGGCAACGTGAACGCGGCTAAGACGCGGGATGCGCGCGTAATGCGCGCGTAATGACGTCACTGACCATGTGACACCGAGACAGCCAATGGGCAAAAAGTCGCGTAAAGGTAGTGCACTCACACACAGGAAAGAAAGAAATCTGTTACACAGATTTAAAAATTGGGGTGCAAGGCTCAGCAAAACTATAATTTGAAATTTCTCAAAAATGATACCAGCACAAATTATAACATTTACGGCACAATACAGCACAAATTCAGCACTAAATAATGACACCATTTTTATATATGTTTTCAACATATGGGGTGCCAACTTCACGGAGGTCAAAGAAAACCATGCACCAACCTGCTTATCTTGCTCAAAGACACTTAAACATGTAGCCATATTCATGACGGCCTCTATAACCACTGACACTGTTGTTAAATTGTGATGGATCTATCTATTCTCCCTGGGTCTGAAGTAAAGATTTAATTGAGTATTAAACACTGCTGAACCCTGTTAGAAAACAGCACACAATAGCAGCACTAGAGGTGTGCGCACACCACACACACACACACACACACACACACACACACACACACACACACACACACACACACACACACACACACAGTATGTAGAGACACAAAGACTTTGAGGGTTTCGGTAACCTTTAGTTTTGTGTATTACAAAATATAGTTTGTATTTGTGGAGGTGTTTTATATTTGCAGATTAAGATTAACTACTTACGTACTGTAAAGTACTTGTGTGAACACATTGTCAATCTTTTCACACTAATACTTATGAGACAACTCTATCTCCATAAAATTAACTACAGTGTTATAGGAACATTGCAAACTACTTCTCTATAGCTGGGTCCCAGTATTAATTTATCCATTTGCACCACTGAGTGTGAAAGGTTTCCTTTAACATGTGTACACTCTCAGAGTTGCCTGAAGGTCTATAAAAAAATTATAAACTGGATTTTTGCACAGCTTTGAGTGTGCAGAGGCTGCCTTTTATTATTCATGTGGTTTCCTTTTGGTTCCAGCACCTCACCCAAGTGTTTTTCTCTATAATAAGAATTAAATTAACCACATGAACCCCTAGCGTAACGTTCCTATATTTAATCTGGAATGAACATTATATTTATATACGCAATAGATAATGAGCTATAACTGACAACCCCTCACAATGCATTAACACGTGAGCTTGTACATCTGCTATTTTCAATAAATGTTCGCCCTCAGAATAATATAATGACTGCTGACTATTTTTTTTTAGACTACATGGGGTACATAGATATGCATATTGTTGTCTATTTGGACTTTGATCATGTGAGACCTCTTCTTATGGTTATGATGTTGAAATCCAAATGTAGTTTCACAATAATTAGTTAGCTAATCATTTAAAATGTACACGTTAACCTGATTGGGTTTCCCACCCACTTAATCAACGCTAGTTCTCCCTTTAATTCCCTTTAATACAGGCAATTGTTGAAACAGCAGGTTGGTCCGAGTAAGAAACCTTCAGAGTTTGTTTAGGCTTTAGGGGTCTGGAGACAACCCTTAATCCTCCAGCAGACACACCTATGCAGGTCAGTATAAAGGCTAAGGACTCTGTAGACTCAGTCACCAAGCTCCAAGCACCCTCTCCAGAGCATCTCCAGCACCATCCCAGACTAAGGAGCCTCCAGAAAGACCGTGAAGATGGAGCTCTTTTTCAGCCTCCTGCTACTGCTGGGTCTCTCCTGGGCCCATCCCATCCTGGAAGAAGGAAGCGGATCAGAAGTCCAGATAGACGACCACCAGGCGGTGGACATCAGCACCATGATTCTGTCCACCAACAACGGCTCCAGTGAGTTTCTGCTGGAGGGAGACCTGATCATTCCCAGAACCAGAAACGCCATGTACTGTTGGTCTTCTAACTGCCTGTGGAAGAAAGACGCCAGAGGCTTGGTGACGATCCCCTACACGACGAGCAGCGACTTCCGACCATGGGAGGTCTCCCAGATCCAATACGCCATGAAGTCCTTCCACGACAAGACCTGCATCCGCTTTGAGCCACGTCAGAACGAGCAGGACTACATCAGCATCGAGAACAAAGACGGCTGCTTCTCTTCTCTGGGCAGAGTCGGAGGCAAGCAAGTGCTCTCTCTCAGCCGTCGGGGCTGCGTGTACCACGGCATCATCCAGCACGAGATCAACCATGCCCTGGGTTTCCAGCACGAGCAGACCAGAAGCGACCGTGACCAGTACGTTCGCATCAACTGGGACAACATCAACCCCAACAATGTCTACAACTTCTACAGGCAGTACACCAACAACCTGGGCACCCCTTATGACTACACCTCCATCATGCACTATGGTAGAACGGCCTTCTCTCTCCAGTACGGCAAAGACAGCATCACCCCCATCCCAGACTCCAATGTGCAGATCGGCCAGAGACATGGAATGTCCTATCTCGATATCGTGAGGATCAATAGACTGTACAACTGCTGACAGCAGCACTGATCCACAGAATGTAGGTTCACGACCTTGGAAAATGTCATCACCAGCAGCTTGTTAATTTTACATTTTCTGATACATAAAACTAAGTGCTATCATTATGTATTATGACTGCATGCTAACATTGAGCTTGAATGAGGGAGATTGTGATTGAAACCAGGAAAACAAGCCTTCTGCTTTGATGTGGTCATTATAATAAATAATTACAGTGGTAAAGTTCATGTAGTTATAATGTAATGATCTGGTAATTAATAAAGTCCATGTCACAGTCTTTACAAATTGTAAATGGGTCGTTGATTTGTTTCCTGCTAATTTTCAATAATTACAGCTGATCTGCATTTCATTTTGTTTATTCTTTGAGATTTACTACTTGGCCCATTCTCAACCTAAGGCAAGAAATAGTTACATACTTATCCTTCTCTACTGGTTACTTTCTATGTGATTTGGATCTTGCCCATTTTTTAAATGTATACCAAAGGAACGTATTCGCACACAATCCATCCATCCATCCATCCATCTGAAAGCAGTACCGGACAACAATCCATGGGAATTCCAACTGCTTTATTATTATTACATATACATTGTAGTTATAACTAGGAGAAAACAAGAGAAGAATAGCTTTTTGTTTGTCATATGTATTCCATCAGTAATGTCGGGTTGGTCCTGGGGAATTATGTTGTGCCGACCAAAGTCGTCAACCATAGACAACACTACCTGTACAGCAGGGCTGTCACAGCCATGACAGTGTAAGCTTAATGGCAGGCCTGAGTCAAGCCTGCAGAGGTCCTGAGATAGTCTGAGTGCAGGGGAGACGTAACCAAGGGAACACAAAGAGGAGGAACTGGACAGAAAGACAAAGAAATGTCAAAGGTGCTGTTATCCAGCAAGACCTACAGTACATCATCACTGTAACATGAGCGTTAATTTAACTCTGAAGTGGAAAAAATGAACCGAAAGTGTACAAATTAACGCCAGATTTGACTGAGCGCCCACGTTTTCCAAACCAAGTACTACACTTGGGGACAGCGGGACTCAGCTTCCAGGATATGTGATGAAAAACCCAATACTACACCTGTCATCTGACATGGTTGAACGGAAAATTAAACAACCAGTGATTCTAAACCCCGTTCCAGGGGACCCAGAGTACGGCTGGTTTGCAAAGCACTTTGTAACCTTGTTTTGAATAGTGCTACATAAATAATGTTTATTCATTAACCGGGGGCTTAGCTAGACTTGGGACAGGTCATTATGTGATGACTTACTATTACAATATAAAACTAGCAGTACTCTGGTCCCTCAGGACCAAAGCTTAGAACAACAGACCCACAGTAAACCTAGACTTGCTACTCAGCTGTGCCATCTCAGCTGTTGGGGGAAAAGTAAAAAATAAGAGTGTAGAAAATCCAGAAATTCCACAATAACCTCAACAGCCTAAATACACAGGGTAAGAAATGAAAGAAAGAAAAGAAAACCCTTTAGAAACCAGACTGTCCCACGTCATCTTATTATTTTAGTAGCTGCGTCCAAACAGGGTGTAGTACTGAGCAGCCTCCTTGCCGCTCACACACATCTGCCCAGGCTGCAGGGTCCTCAGGGGACTGAAGGGGATGCACAGACTCTTGGCTCCCATGGAGGGGGCCCCGGGCTCCAGGTCCTGGTCCCTGGAGAGCACAGAAAGAGAGACAGAGCCACAGTTCAGTTTTATTCACCAGCAGTGGCGTTACAAGGGGGGAAAAAGTCGGACTGCGATACTAGGGCCCAAGGTCGAGGGGCCTGGAATCATTTTATACTTTGAAAAATAGCAGATATACAAGCGCACAGCGCGCTGCGAGCTTGTAGATCTGCTATTTTTTGAAACGTCGTGAAAATGGGTGCAAATCTTTGAATATATGTATTTTTTTTTTTTTAATACTATTTTTATTTGGGTTTTGGGCATACCAAGGAATAATTTCACAGTCTGGGAGAGTCCCTGGAACTAAATATTTTGAGATTTGAGATGGGCCAAATACCGATCATTTTGGGGATCATTCACATGAAAAAGTTTGAGCACCACTGACGATTTTTCAATAGTTAAAGCACAAAATAACGCGTATTAATGTGTTCCCAGTCTAAATGAGTTAAACCCCCTCCCCCTATGAAGAACATTCATGGGGGGCCCGCAGTGAATCCTTGCACCCAGGGCCCAGAATTTGGTGCGACGCCCCTGTTCACCAGGTACATCTGCATGACGTGAGGACACTCGGGTGGCTGTGGCTCAGGAGGTAGAGCAGGTCGTCCAATGATACATGGGTCAGCGGACACTGAACGCTGACATTGCCTCCAATGAGTCAGTCGGTGGTAGCTTGCCACCATTGGTGTGTGATTGTGAGAGGTGAGGATGCTGGCGTTGACTGTTCGCCCCTTCACCTCCCAATGTATGAATGAATGGACCATTGTAAAGTGCTTTGAGTTCACAACATGCTTAGAAAAATGCAATTTATTTACTTGGCTAGTTGCTCTCTAGCTGCTCATAAACACAAAGAGGTGAGAAAAAAATATATATATATATATTTTGCGAAATAGATGAAAAACAAATAAGATGAAGATTTTAAGAATAGGTATCAAGCAAGCACAATGGTTCTGCTGTTGAGATTTAAGCCAATGCCAAAGTAATGCAAACACAGCAGTTCTCATTACTGGCCCAGCAGGTGATGCCAATACCCCTCCTGCGGCTGCATAAAAACCTTCATACCATCCAAGTCAATGGAACTTACTTGACTGGAATTTACACTTGGTTTTATTAACTTAGTAAACCGTTTAATAAAGACTTAATTACCAGTCACTAGTTTCAAGTCTTCTTTCACACAGCATGAATTATTTGTTTGATTAGATTATTGTCCCATTTAAAATGGATGTAAAGAAGGATACAGTATGCTTTCGTGTGGCCATGTTGTGATTGACAATACAAGTATACTGAAGTCCTACTGAGCAAAGACCCTCCCCTCGCTCTCCTTCCCACCCTTTCTGGTTGCACTCGCAGCCATTTCTCGCTGATCTTGAGGTTTCAAAACTGGTCTGTCGAAACCAATGGGTGACGTCACGGTCCCATTATCCATATTTGTTTTTCTTATATTATGTACAGAATAGGAGCATGTCAAATGTGATATTAAAATGAGATAGTGATTAATTATGTGGAACTTACTTGGCAGTTGTTTTCTTAATCCAGTCCTCGCAGTCAATGCCACCGCAGAACGGAATTTGGACAATCTGTGAACACGACATATACATATTAATTTGCGTTCACTTCAGATTAGTAAAACAGACCAGAGTTGAGTTGCACTGTACTTGGTGCGTTCTCCTGGGATCTCCACCAAAAACAACAATGTGTCGCAACGTGACCCGTTGTGAGCTCGTAGATCTGTTGTTTTGGGTGAATCCAGAATAGGGATTTCAAGTGGTTACTTCAAGTATAAAGTTATTTTCATCCTGTCCAATAATGGAAATGGATATTGTTTCAAGTTTTCCTCCTGACATAAACTGTATCTTAAGGGGAAAGATTTACATATCTATAATTCAGGAGTGCCGTGGAGATCAAAAGGTTATTTAATATTTACAGGGGTGCCCTGAGCCCTCTAGTCACAGAACATTAACCCAAAGGCAAAGGGTCAGAGTTCTGATACAGTGTTTGACTCACCTTTCCTGTGTCCAGTTCCTTCTGAAACTCCTCCATGGAGTCCGCAGCCACCATGTGTTTCTTCAGGTCATCAGAAGCCCTGTAACACACATACAGTGCAGCTTAACAACCTAAACCAAGAGTTCTCAACCTGTTCTGCATCAGAGACAATTTAAAAATCTCAAAAGCATTCGCGGCACAACCGTCTGACCACTGAACACTGAACACTGCAGCCTCAGTGAAAAACATGCAGAGTTCAAAGTCGGGACTGTGCGCTTAACAGAGCGATGTCGGAGCAGGATACCATCAGTGACACCAGCGAGGCTTACATACTGTAAACTGTCTGCACACCAGACGGTTATACAGCATATTGTCACTGTCTGGCTAGTCTCGCGTAGCCAGACAACTATTCCACAATCTCCGAATGCTATATAGAGTCTGGAACGGCAGCTCCCGAACGGCGAGTATCGGAAGTAGTCACTGCTGCACTGAAATGTAGTCCCATTGGAAACATAACATCAACACAATAGCAAAGTCATTCGAGCGGACTATTCTTGTTATGGGTGTATAGTTTAATAAGAAAACGTTTGAAAACATCATGGATGTAACACCAATAACACCAGAGAATGACGAAATAACACCCCCAGAAATATTGAAAGGAGACATAACGCTTCCAGTAGGACATGTTATTGCTACTGCACCAAGGGAGCGGTTGCGTCACATCCGCTTTATCTCGCACTCATCGTTTCTATTTCCGTTTGCCAGACTGTATGCCGGGAGCATTTGCCCAAATCGCGGAGGCAACAGTCTGGCCTCGTGAGACTACGGTCTGGCCAAAACCTCTTAACTCCCATTTTTGAGGTGTTAGATTTTTTGGCATAAATCAGGGCTATTGAACACCCTTTACATCCGAGTGTTCGTTAAAATAATATTGAACCAATGGAAAGTAGTAAAAGGTGCTTGGGACAAAACCTCCTAACTCCACACTTTCTGCCAAACCAGCTAACTCCACCCGATTGGCCCTCTTTTTTTTCATAAATATGTGCTATTGAACACCCTTTACTTCTGTGTGTTGGTTAAAATAATATTGAACCAATGAATAGTAGTAAAAAGCACTTCGGACAAAATTCCACTAACGCTCATTTTCCCGAAAATGAACATTTTGGAGTTTGGAGGTTTCGGCCCGACAGCAGAGATATGTAACATGCCCATATATGGACATGTTACGTTTGTACCACCCACCGCACAAGGCAACTTTAATATACAGGATATTAAACTTGGTTGTGTTTGAGCGTGTTAACTCATTCTGAGCCCAGGACATTAACGGATTAGGGGGTCCAGAGTGCCCCCTCCCGGCCCCATTAACGGCCGCTGTCTTATTTTGAAGGCCAGAAGTCTAGACCGGAAGTACTTCCGGTCTGACGTCATCGGATCGTGCGACGGAACCGATCATTGTTTACGTGGTGCCATGCTGGATCGGCTCGGAGATACTCACCATGTGTTTTATAAACTTCCATCTGCCTCCATCTTCGCTTCTAAAGTGTAGTTTTGAGATAATGGACATTAAAGATGAGATTTCCCGTCCACCTCAATGTTACAGGCTGACTATTGTGTGCTCGTGGAGCCGTGATGATGACAAATCAGCGCGGATTTCGTCTCCGGAGCGTCGGCCATTGTACTCGGTATTTTTACTCGCCGTTACAGTAATAGATTACTTGTCGCGCGATATCGCGTGAATGGCACTATAAATACTCTATTACTTTTCACGCGACATCCCGTGAAAGGCGCTGATTGAGTTAAGTTGTGTGTGTATATACTGTTGTACGAAGTGCGACAGGGAGAATATGTGACCCCATCCTACACCGGACTCCATGCTGATGAAGTCGTCCAGGTTCATCCTACAGTCTGGCGTGTGTATACAGGGGTAGGGAGGGGGAGGGGCGCACCCCGCCCCCTCATCCTCCTCCATGTGAGAGCGGTCGGACGCAAACGTCAACAGGAAGCTGTCGGCGGGGATGACTCGCAACTTCCTGTGGAAGGTCGGCCTGAGGCGGCGGTCGGAGCGGAAAGCCAGTCTGGCGTACAGCGTCAACGGGCAGGGGAACGGCAGCTCAGAGTCCAGGTCGTAGACCCAGCTCTGCCCTCTGCTGGCGTGGAGGAGAATCACGTGGTAGTCCCAGACCACAGGCTCGTGCCCGCGGCCCGACTTCCTCTGCTTCCACAGAGGGATCGTCCTGTCGTCATTGGAGATGAAAACTGCGAAAACCTCTCCCAACGCGTCAGGCTTCTCCGCCTTGACGAACTCGCAAAGCTGCCACACGTTTTCCTCACAGTAACGACTGGTGTAAATGCAGTCCTCCCTGGACGGAGTGATACTCGTGTAGTCACCTTTCATCATCTGCGGACGGTTTAACCGTCAAAGCAGTAAATCAAGATGTGTCATGTGTGGCCAGCCTGTGACGTCAGTCATCGATGTCATAGATGTCTATGACACAAGACTCCAAATAGGGGCAAAGTTTCAGGCCGAACTGAGCACCATTGACTTACCTTATAAAATTAGAAATTAAATATTTACCAAAGCATGGAAATTATGAAAAAAATACCCAGGTTATTGAGTCTCCCTCCTCCCATCTCTCTCTCGCGCTGATCGAGCTCTGGTCACAAACCAAAACCCCCAACATTGCACTCTATTCATGCATTTGTTTCATCCAAAATGTGTTTGTGTTTGCATGCAGGTTTGTGTAGCATGTACTGTATTGATGGTGATTATACGGTACATGTGTGCATGGCATTGGCTTGCAGCTTACCTCTTAAACAGGTTGTTCTGGATCTCCTCCAGTATTTGTGGGATTCTTTTCTCCACATCAGCCTCGGCCACAGTGATGCGGTCTTTAATCTCGGCGAGGTCTCTCCTCAAAATCACACACTGGTTCTGTTTCAGGTCTTTAGGACCCACCTCCAGGCGGATTGGCACTCCCTGAGTGACAGGGGGATAAATCACAATCACAAACGATCTATGATAAAAAAAAAAATGAAAATCTGTTCTGCAAATAGAAAGTTGGCCACGCCAGTTACACTGACAGGCAGGGTGATGTGAATGCATAAAATCTATGGACCAAATGTTGATATTCAATGTTGCGCTGCGATAAAGCGAAGTCATTTTCATTTACAATAAGGTTGATTCTTTTTAGCAAACCTGTATCAACTGTTTAGTTCTAAAACTATTATATAAATAATATAATGTTCTAAATGTTTGCTGTGGCTGATCACTCTGCACACAGGTGCACCTTTACGCACACACATGCATTAACACTTTCTCCATGATCCGGGTAAGATCTGCTGTATTATTTGATGTAATACTGTGATCTATATTTGCTTATTATTTATTCATTTTATTATGCCATGTATCAATCCCTCTCTCTACACTAAATGACACCATTTTATTACTCATTCTCCTTTGTACTTTCGCGTGTTGTTTTCTTACCTTGAGTTCCCAGTGGTTGAACTTCCATCCAGGGGAGTAGTTGTCTCGGAGGTCAGCCTTCACCCTGATGCCAGCCCTTTGCAGTCTGCTGAGGTACTGGGAACACTTGGCCAGGATGGCCTCTTTCTCTGCCTCTTCCAGGCTGGCTGTGATACCACAGGGGATGATGATCACCTGAGACACGCACACACAAACACACACCTTAGCGCATTTCATTCAACTGTATGTGTGTAGAAGAATGATGCGTGTATGTATGCAGTTGTGTGAGTGAGAATATGCATTTTGTGTACATCTACGTAAAATCGTCAGTGCTAGTTTCACTTGTTAGTATCCAAATAGATAGTTGGAGATGAATGGGACGATAATTGCTATTATCGTTTATCGCGATAAAAAAACGATCACAATAACCGTATTGTGGAGATTTAATTTATTGTGAACTTGTCCTCTGTCATGCACTGGGATAAATTCACCTTTTATTTGCAGGGCTGCAATTTAAACCCTCTATAATTGGTAAAGCGTACATGGAAATAACGTACTTGATACAGTACAGTCACTCTCTACGAAATCTCTTTGCCAAAAAATAGTCGATCTAATAGCTCACAACGTGTCGTGTTGCGACACGTTGAGAGCTTGTAGATCCGCTATTTTCCCACCCCAGGATAATGGATGTTGGGGATATTTTGATCATCGCGGTAATATCCTAAATTGCAATTTCTTTTGCCACAATAATCGTGACATGACATTTTCATATCGTCGCATCCCTAACAAGATTGTGTGTGTGTGTGTGTGTGTGCGCGCGCGCGCGCATACCTGTAGGCAGGCGACGCGGGGCGGCAGCACCAGGCCCATGTTGTCTCCATGGACCATGGTCAGAACACCGATGGTCCTGGTCGTGAGGCCCCACGAGTTCTGGTACGCAAACTGCTTTTCACCTGGCTTCTTAGGATCCTCAAAGATGATCTCAAACATCTTGGCGAAGTTCTGACCCAGATGGTGAGATGTGGCTCCCTGAGATTGGAGGAGAGAGATACAGTACATATACTGCATTATTGTCATCACACCAGTGCTGCTGAGATTTCCAAAAATGCCTGGAAGTCTTTTGCTAATTGGAGCTTAATGGCATTAGGACATTTCAAAGGCAACTTCAGTACACCCAGACTATCTGGATGGATAGATTGCACTACATGTAAAAAAGGAAATATTAGCCACCTCTTTAAATGTAGATCACAAGAAACTGACTACATACACACTGAATGTAGTACACTATCCAGCAAATTGAACGTCTAACTTCTCTGAATGTACTGTGCAGCATGTGTATTCTGTGGGGATGAAATACCTGAATAGCTCTGCCGCTAGCAGAGATGAAGGCTTCTACTGTGGTGGTGTAATCCCCTCCGGCAAACTTCTCCTTCTCCGTCTTCCTGCCCTTGACCACAGGGATGGCCATCAGCTCCTCGTAAACCCTGGCATACAGGTCCAGGATCAGCAACACCTAGAAACACAAGCAAACGTTCACACACAGTGTCATCAATGAATGCAGGCATCTGCATGGGCAGCAACCAGTAAGAGTTTAGAGCTCCTATTCTATTCTAGTTGGTTGATCAAATATTCACAGTGCAACATATATACCAGGCACTGTGGCCAAAAGATGAAGGAAAGTGGGCCGTTTTGTAACATTGTACAAATTAGAATTCAGGCAACTGGAAAACGCACTTATCACACATTATTTACAATTATTGTACACGGTTGGAGTAAGTGCCATAAACATACAGTAAGTGGCCGTACTATCAAGATTGCTACGACATATTTTCTGTAAATGTGACTGTGTATAAATTAAGAGATCAAGTGAACAACACAGAACATCTATTTATCCACCACTTAAGTCCTGAGGTGTTGTGCAGGAAAAAATGCCTATCTACAAGCTTACACAGCATCACACATCACGATGCATTGTGAGCTTGTAGATCGGATTTAAAAAAAAAATCTCGTTCAAAAGGCAACTTTCTGTCACCTCCAATTCTGTCTGATCACTTATTTTGTGTTTCAAAGTAGTGTATTAAATGCATTGTCATCCACATAGGTTTCGGTTGTCACACATTTTCACGACTATAAGAAGTGATTTAATCAATTTTGTCTAAAAAACGGTCTAAACAAAACTAAACATAATTCCTCTGGCCCGTTGCAAACACGGTTAAAACAATTCATCTTCACGTTCATTCTAAGAAGATGGACAGGGGAGGAATGGTGGGGTGCAGGGAGGGAGGGACGGAGTGACAGAAAAGTGCTGCACTAAGGTAAACATAGAGTACATGAAATGGAAAAGGAGACGTGATGATTTTCAGACCTCCTCTGCTGCCTCCTCCTTGGTGGCGAAGGCGGTGTGTCCCTCCTGCCACAGGAACTCTCTGGTCCTCAGGAAGGGCTGAGGATGTTTAAACTCCCACCGCTGAGCAGAGAGGAGACAAGATGTTTTTTAGTTTTCTTTTTTTTTTGATTGATTGATTATTTTATTAGACAAAAGTGGAGAACAGTACAAGTATAGTAAATGAAATAGAAATGTAGGACAGTACAAGTACAGTTAAACACCCTGCATAAAAGGAACATCCCAAATAAGTCCTTTTACTGTCTTTTTTACATTGCAAGTCCTTGGTATTTTTTTTTCTTCAAAGATGTGCACACATTTACACGATTTTTCAAAAGTATAAAATAAACCACCTGACATGACAGAGTGAGAACAGACACTGACCACAACGTTACACCACTGGTTCAGTTTGATGGGCAGGTCTCTGTGGGACTGGACCCATTTGGCGTAGGCTGGGTACATCACTGAAACAGAATAGGAAACATTTAGACATTTAGTTATTTCACACCGAGCCGACTCCATGCATGTATGTAGTATTTAAGCGACTGTGTTTGTGACACTGACCCGTCTCACTGGTAGGTCTGACAGCAATGGGTTCTGCCAGCTCTGTCTTCCCCGAGCGAGTCACCCACGCCACCTGACCAGGAGGAGAGTGAATGTGAAGACGTTAGGGATGGGACGATATGAAAATGTCATATCATGATTATTGTGATCCCTTATACCCAAGCGTCCTTATTCTGAGGTAAACATTCAGAGAAAAATAGCAGATAATTGTGAGTGTGCAGATCAGCTATTTTCAGGGATGAGATTTTGTGTAAAGGGAAAATGGGAGCAGACTTAGGAAAGGGCCCTCGGGGGGACTAAGTACTGTATATCATCTCTCAAGATTATGTGGTTTCAGCCCAGCCTTGCTCACCTCTGGGGCAAAGTCTGCGATGTGGGTTGCTTCCTTCTCCAGGGCAGCCTGGGACACAAACATGGGGAAGTAGCAGTTCTCCACTCCCAGCTTCTTGATCTCCTTGTCAAAGAAGTCTTTGATGGTTTCCCAGATGGCAAAGGACCACGGACGGAGGACGTAGCAGCCACTGACGTCATAATACTCGATCATCTCTGCCTTGGTTATCACCTGGACAGACAACACACAGAGAGAGAGAGAGAGAGAGAGGGGAAAGGATGGAGGAAGGCAGGAAAGGAAGAAGAGATGAGAGGAAGGAGAAACGGTGAAGGAACAGAGGGGTAGATGCAGGCAAACGCCATGGTCTTTTTCTGTAATACGAACATCGTTCCTGGTCAACAGCACACATACACATTTTTTTAATTTATTAGTAGTTACTAATAAGTTATATAAATAAAAATGGGGGGGTGGGGACCTTGATGTGTATTTATATTATTCTAATCATTATTCTAATCATTTATGACTCACCTGGGAATACCATTCTGCAAGGTTCTCCTCTTTCTTGAATTCCATTCCCAACCTGCAGAGAGAGGGAAAGTTACTTGTGATATCGTTTTCAAAATCTATCTGGTTTTAGTGACATTCATAGCGTTCCACTCAAGACCAACATGCAACCAAAATCTGTATGTACTCTAAACATGCTGTTTGACTTCAACACTACCACAAAGAGTGCAGTTCTCACAGGCCACTTCTCAATCTTAATGACTAAGTATACATGCACAATGTTAGGAATACAGACTCCAATTACAGTCGTATTCACAATATACAGTTTTTTTAGGCTTCAATATCCCAGATAATATCTGGATAATCCAGCCTGTTATGCCATTTACGCACACGCACACACACACACACACACACACACACACACACACACACACACACACACACACACACACACACACACGTAACTAGAATACTTGATTTGATGCAAATTACAAGTAAACATAGCTAATAGTAATGTTTGCATAGGAGCTAGCTAGTACAAACAATGTTTATCTTGTCAAATTAGTGTCTCTAGTTGATAACACATGCTTCTCAGGAAGAAAGAGGGGGATGGACACAGAGTAAACTGCAACATTTGTCAATTAAAATAAATGAAAAAGGAACACATATTGAGCATGTTTTACACTCAGAGTTAAATTGAGACATCACCAATATATGCACTATAAATATTGCGGCACACACAGGCATTAAGGCCTGGTTTCTAAAGGGACCTCCATTGCGGCCGTTCCATAAATCAGCCGAGCCATGCCTCACGAAAATATTATTATGTGGCCCTGCTCTCAAGCTGTTCTCCATGCTATATGGCTCAACGCTGCCGGTTGAAACAGACGTCAGGTCAGTAGCCTTCTAGCTTATGTTGTGGAGAAAGTATGTCTCTGGGTATGGGGCCTAGAAATGGGCCTATCTACTTAACCTACTGAACGCATTGCAAGGACTAGGCCATTCACAACTTCACCACACAACATCTTTTTAGAAGATAGAAGGCCTCTATTCAGAATCAACAAAGCCATTAACACAGCTGTGAACAACTCCACCCCCGTCTGTCCGTCTCACCTACAGTATGTTCCTCAGTCAAAACAAACATGCAAGGACACAATAAACTCTCTTATGGAATGAATAGGATGCAACACAGCATTAACACTCCACTGATCAAACCGCAGCCACCTTATCGAGCAGTGAGCGACTCACCAGTGCTGAGCGTCTGCCCATGAATAATCCATCTTCTTCTTAAGTTTAGCTACTCATTTAACAGTAGGGAGGAATTTTTGGTTGACAGGTGGTCCATCTTCATAGATGAAGCCAGCAAATCCAAGAATGCATCTACTTCTCACTAGCTTTTCTTCTCCAATATCCATGCCACACAAAATACATTCAACCAGTAGAGCATGGCACTAACATCACAAAGGTTATGGGTTCCATTCCCTGTGTAGCTCAATGAGTGCACTTGTGATACTTTTTGAATATAACACCCTCTACAAAATAGCATACCCAGTATGGGCAAACTTCATCAAATATTCAGCTGATTGCGGATTACATTTTCTGGTGGGGGCGGGGGGGACTCGACTCTACTGTAATGGCCTTAGAAACAACACGACATCATCACTGCAGAGCCAGCATAGCGTTCAGAAAGAGAGCTTTTATTTTCCACTACAGACATTTGAGGCTCCAAACATCCTCAGCAGTGAAAATGGAACACACCAAACCACAACTTCCATACAATCTATCCAACAAACTTTGTTAACCTGAATAGTACACCATTTCAAAAAGAAATTGAGATCATGGGGTGATAAATAAATGGATGACCATGATGGATAGCATGGTGCCATCATGGCCATCCATGATAGATGTACAGTCCTTCATAACAAAATAGAACTCGACACCATGGCGTGTCGAAACTTAAGACGAATTTATACTTTGTCATACGACCGTGGCAATAAATAATGCTATATTTTGCTTTTATGTTATTTTTTTCAAACACAAAAATTGTGGAAATAGCAGATCTACAATCTCACAACGCGCGTTGTGAACGTGTAGATCGGCTATTTCCACTATCAATGTACTTTTTTAAGTATAACGTTGTCAAATATGTCAGTAATTTCTTTGTATATTTAGGTTATGTGTCACGTCAAAGCCTACAAGCTAAACAGAAATGTAATTGGCAACAACAAAAACACAATGAAATAATTAATCGCAATTATTTGAGTGACAATTAATCGTCACCTTATATTTGTAATGGTGACAGCCCTACTCTCGCTCCATCCCTCTCTCCTCCCTGCTTTCTGCCAGAGCTCTCTCTCTCTCTCACCGTGTCTGCTTCTTGGGCCCCTGTCCTTCTCCTCCTGCTCCTCCTCCTCCAGCACCTCCTGAAGACTCCTTGCCTTGACCGCCTTTCTCTCCCTTGGCCTTCTTCCCTCCTCCTCCCGCTCCTCCTTGCTTCTCAGACTTGTTCTCCCTCTCCTTGCGGTTCTTGTCCTCTCCGCCGGTGCCGCCTGCAGCAGCCACAGGCTTGTAGTCCTCTCCGCTCAGGCTCTTGTACTGGTTCTTCAAGGCCAGCAGGCCCTTCACGGCCTCATCCACCTGATCCTGGGGTCGGGGAAAAAGCACAGGATGTCAAGTTATTTTATAATTTAGCTATTGAGAAATAGCAGATATACAAGTTTGCAGCGCGGCACTCTGCAATTCTTGAGAAAAAAATAAAATAAAATGTGTGCAAATCTTTAAATGTATATTTTAAAAGGGAACATTTGTAACTCAAATATTTCTTTCTCTGGGACCCTGGAAAAACATATTTTGCAATGGTGGTCCACGGACAAATACATATAATTCTATGGGTTCTTAACATGAAAAAGTTTGAGAACCACTGATGATAGAAACATGTGTTTTTCAAAAACCTTAGAATAGAAGGATTTAGAAGACCTTTATAGAATCAGGTAAAAATATTGAAAGACTTGCACAAACTTTCACGATTTCTCAACACCAAGTTTGTGTGTTTAGAGTAGAGGTCTTCACGGACCCCGAAATTACCCGAGGACCAGAGAGACCCGTACCGGGTTCGGTCAGTGTTTTATCATAGTCACTTGGAGCCGGGTCGGAATGGCCGCATCTCCCTCGGAACACAGGACTGTAATCATCATGTGTATACCCGAGAGGACCCGTAATGTGTGTGTACTTTCTGCTTTTTTATGCAAACTGTAAAGCAATCAATCAATGTGTGTGTGTGTGCGCGCTGGCGTGCGCTGAACAAACTACTGGAGTTCTGTTTAACGTGGGTGCTGTGTTTAGGCTGATCTAGGATCAGATCCGTTAGCTGCGAGGCAGCTAGATGAATGGCTGTGTAACTGTGAGATGATGCTGGTCTAGGATCAGTTTAACAGTGGGGGGAAAAGATCTTGGTGCGTGTGTAATGCATGCGTGATGCGTAGCCTGCTGCCAGGATGATGAGAAAGCACCCGCGACCGCGTACAAGTTAAACCATGACAAACAAACCAAAAATGACTTACCTCTGTAGTTAGAAAATAGCCTAAAAGTATTCCTTTATCCCTGGCTTTTGTTTCAATCTTATTATAGATTCCTTGGCAGCCTTCTTCAGCCCGTCAATCAGTTAACATTAACAGTGCACGCCGCACGGCTGAAGTGAGTGCGGGATCTTGGTACATGAAAGGGGTTTTTAATAATGATTAAATGTTCGGGTCTCTCGGAACCTCGGAAATAAAGGGATTTCAGGACATGTCACGGGTTTCAGTCTGTAAAAAAATAAATAAAGTCTCGGGACAGAATCGGTCGAGACCGTTACGGGGCCACTCGGGTTTGGTTTTGTAATTTGATTATTTCGGAACAGGTCGGAATCGGACGAAATTTGATGGTCCATTTCGATTTTGCGACCATTTTTTGGACCTGTGAAGAGCTCTAGTTTAGTGTCTTATTCCAGTTTCAGCTTCACGCAGCTGATGGATGCTCAGATGGGGAAGCAGTTGGGGGGTTAAGTATCTTGCTCAGGGACGTGTCAACACACTGGTCTTGTGATTTACGAAAATATTAACCAGCGTTTAGTCAGTTGGATTGGAAGTCATCCAGAACCGTAATATAAGGAAAGGCCATGCCTGTGGCCCAAATGGGACAATTGATTGCCATGAAAACCCCAGCCTAAGCTTGATTTGGCTAATTCTCCACACCTGTTGAGTTACCCACACCCACCATTCAATTAGTCAGTCGTCGGTCTACTTTCTACAGTAAGTTTGCACTCTTCAGACATTCTCCACAGTCATTTACCACTGGACAAGGACTTTACAGAACCGGTGATCCCCACCGATATGCCCATACATGGGCATGCCCCGGGTATTGTATAATAGGGTGGGGCATGCACTGTCTATTTGCATCGTTCCCGAGGAGTAGGCCAGTGCCGAACGGGCATCGGTCTAAACAAACCACCACCAGGCTACCTACCTTGGGGGCTTTGTCAGATTTGAGCTTCCTCACTAGCTCCCCCTGTTGAGCCACCCGAGAATACAGCTCCTGGACCTGAGGGGAGGAGCCTGAATTGGTAGGGGCGGGGCTTGACTGGACGAGTGGTGCAGCTGCTGCTGGGGCTTGTAGTCCAGGTTTGTAGTCCTGACCAGTCTGCTGCTTGTACTCGGCCTTGAGAGCCATTAGCTGCTTTACTGCTGCATCCACCTGGTCCTGAAGATTAGTCAGCAAGATGGAAAAATCAAGAATACATTGTCAAAATTCTATTTCACACATTTTACATTAAGCCAATAATACTGTCCGTAAAACAGCAAAGGTATATGAAGATTGTTCCACAGCATTCTATTATTTGTAGTAGTTATAACAGTATTCATTATTCATTCAGTACTAGCATTTTGAATATTATTACTGAAGTATTATAATGATTATAATACTTCAGTAGTAATATTCAAAATCCTGGTAGTATAGTTGTAATAGCACAGCAGAAATAATAGTAATCCTAAATAAAGCACAAGTTAAAAGCATAAATACATCTAGTATTATTTCTGGTCTCACCTTGGGAGCTTTGTCAGCCTTCAGTTGTCTGACCACCTCTCCTTGCTGGGATACCTGTTGATAGATACCAGGGGCTGCAGCAGCAGAGGCTGGAGCAGGAGAAGGAGATGGAGCTGGGGCAGGGGCAGGGGCAGAGGCAGGGGCGGCTCCAGGCTTATATTCCTGGCCAGTGGCCTGCTTGTACTGTGCCTTCAGAGCTATCAGCTGTTTCACTGCTGCATCAACCTGATCCTGGAAGAGAGAAGGGTGGGTGAGTGAATGAATGAACAAATGAATTCATGAATGAAAAATACACACACACACACACACACACACACACACACACACACGCATACACACACACACACACACACACACACACACCCACACACACACGCGCACACACCCACACGCACGCACACACACACACACACACACACACACACACACGATATGCATTTTGTATTCCAATTGAGTCTAGAAACAATTTACCCACCTTTACACTAGGCATTGAAATACATCTCTTTATGTGTACATGTATGTATGAGATTTTGTCAGACCTGCCAGTCACTTTGTAATTCTTTTTCGTAACTGTTGTATCTAGTCAATAATCTGTTGATTCTGTCTAGTGCCTAGTGTTTAGATGTACTGTGATGTATGTGGGTGCATTGAACCATGGACAATACACCAACATGTCTCATGTATGATTAAATTAGAAAATTAAAGGCCATGTTTACACAGTATTAAGTACACATCGGGTGCCCAAGATTATTCAAGATTTATTCGGCGGTTGCCGTGGAAACCTGCCATTTTACCTTGTTTTGGAACCTAAAAGTAATCAGAGTAAATGTATGAGTACGTCTTGAATTCTTTCTCAGAACAGAAAAATAACAATTGTGGGAATCAGTGCTTTTGTAACGGCCGGTAGAGAAGGCCGCGTTTTAAACGTGAAGGTGATTTAAAAGTTAGATTAGGGGATAAATGCACTTTTGTGAATCTCATAACACAGGCTGTAATAAGGAGCCGTGACTTCCTGGTCACGTGATCTCCCGTTGCATTTGGGGAATTGGAGTGTTTCTCTTCACAGGCGGGTGCCTTGTACAGTAAGCTACAGCTTACTGTAGCTTACTGTACAACGTGCAAACGCGTCGTGGGAACCGGGAGACATCAAAGAGTTTGACGAGTTGGCGTGCCGTGGGCATCCGATGTGTTAATATGTAAATATTGAATTTAATTAAGAAAGAAGAATATATGACTTCACACTTTGTCACAAAAGTAGCACAATCACATAGCGATAAAATGTAAATACTTTAAGAGAATCGACCAACAGTAGTATTTTAATGTGTCAGAATACCTTTGGGGCTTTCTCCGTCTTAAGCTTCCGCACAAGCTCTCCCTGTTCGGCTACCTGCTCATACAGGCCTGCTGAGGAGGAGGAGGTGGTGGTGGTGGTAGGGGGAGCAGGGCTGGGGGCAGGTGGGGTGACCCCAGGTTTATACTCCTGCCCCGTCAACTGTTTGAACTCTGCTTTGGCAGCGAGGAGCTGCTTCACTGCTGCATCAATTTGATCCTGAAACAACATAACATATCCATTATGTTCTCAACTGGATTGTATATTATTTACACAGTCACATCCTCGGGGTAATTGAAACCCTTCAGACCTGGAATTATTGATACTTTAGCCATTGAAAAATAGCAGATATACAAGCTCACAGCGTGGCACCGAGTGCCGCGCTGCGAGCTTGTAGATCTGCTATTTTTGAAAAGTCGCGAAGATTTGTGCAAATCTTTGAATGTATGTATTTTTAAAGCGAACATAGTTAACTAAAACTTTGCTTCTGGGGGGTTCCTGGAACTAAATATTTTTGAGATGGGGGTCCGTGGCCAAATACATATAATTTTGGGGGTCCTTGACATGAAAAAGTCTGAGCACCACTGACATAGAAACATAGGATTGGAACCTGTTAGGATTTAGGATCAGGTAAAAAAATATTCAAAGACTTGCACAAATGTTCAAGATAAAAAAAATATAGCAGATCTACAAGCTTGCAGCGCTGCACTTGGTGTGTATCCAAGTGTGTAAATGTAACCAAATGGATCCGTAGGGGTCGGCCCGTAGTTGACCGTCCTTGACCCAGTCCCACTGAATGACCCAGGCTGGCAAACCATCGCTCATAGTGAAAGGTTTAGGCCATGAACTGAAAAATGCAACTGCAAAGGCCTTAAGACATTCAAAATGACACAGTCTATACTGGGCTAAAAGTGCGTTAGCAAATATAACTAATGCCTTTTAGCCTCGTAAAAACCCAGTGCCCTGGAATTTTTTTAAATCACATTGAGTTGACTAAGTTGAAGTGAATCAGACTAGTGGTTGAGAGAGCTGTGGTGTACCTTAGGAGCCTTCTCTGCCTTCAGTTTCCTGACCACTTCCCCCTGCTGGGCCACGCGGGCATAAGGACACGACACAGAGTCCAGGGAGGGAGTGGGTGGAGCTGGTTTAGCCCTGGGCGGGGCTTGTACAGCGGCAGGTGGAGCCATGCCTGGCTTGTAGTCCATACCAGTTTGCTGCTTGAACTGAGTCTGCAGGTTAAAACACATGTTAGCCAACTTAGAAGCAAGTTTAAAGATGGCACCCTAAAGGTAAGAGAATGTCTAGGTAGCACCAGGTCTAAATGGGTTAAATGAAACTCCATGGTACACTCCTCAGTGTTTATTCATTTGTGATTGAGAGTGTACAAATGTAACCACGATGGATACCATTGTGGTCACATTTATACACTCTCGGGGTTAAACTAATACCAAGGACTTGACTGTATGGTGAATAAAATACCTTTAGGCTAAGCAGCAGCTGAACGGCCTTATCAACCTCCTCCTTGGGGGCCTTGGCAACCTTCAGCTGGCGTACCGCCTCACCCTGGGCCACAATGCTGGAGAACACATCATCACCTGCTGGGGCTGACGGAGGGACTGCTGGAGACTTGGCAGGGGGAGCGGGCTAAAGAGAGGAGTAAAAGGACATTTGCATGTTAAAATAAAGGTGCGTAGACCTAGCCCATCCTATTCAGCTACAGTATATATAGTTAACACAGGAGGCAAATGTATTCTATGCCGTTTTGTTTTTTTGCATTCCTAAGCCAATATTTTGATGACCGGGGTCATCAGCCAGATTTATTTAGCTACTACATCAGTTAACTTCTTGTGCAAACTACGCTAGCAAAGTTGCTTAGCATACTGCAGTTGCAACAGTCCTGCTGGAGAGACCCTGTCAGTGTCTAATCAGCTGAATCAACTGATGATATTTCTAATGTGATAAACTTTTTGGGAGACCCCTCTGCGTACCACCAGAGGGGGTCTCAAGAATAACCAGTGGTACATGTACCACAGGTTGAGAACCACTGTGCTGGAGCATTGTGTACCGCAACGTTAACTCAGTTGACCCATTAAGACCTGGAATTATTTTACAAGCAAAGCAATCTTTGAATATATATTTTTCAAAGCAAACTTTTGTTAAATCAAATCTCTGCTTCTGGGGGTCCCTGGAACATATTTTGAGATGGGGGTCCGCAGCTAAATACCTATAATTTTGTGCGTCCTTGACATGTTTGAAAAACCTTTTAGAAGACATTTATAGAATCAAGAGTCAATATATTCAAAAGATATTCAAAGATATTTCAAAGAAACTCTGGTCCATGCATTCATTACTTCAAGAATAGATTACTGTAATGTCCTTTTTTCCGGTTTACCAACAACAGCAACACATGGCCTCAGATTAGTCCAAAATGCAGCAGCTAGAGTACTTACAAGGAAAAGAAAATTCGATCATATTACACCAACAGTCATAGCACTACACTGGCTTCCAATACCGGCCACAGCTGATTTTAAGGTACTGCTCCTGGCACATAAAGCCTTAAACGGACATGCCCCATCCTACATGTCCAGCTTAATAGAACCCTACATCCCTGGAAGACCACTGCGCTCCCAGGATGCTGGTCTACTGACTGTCACAAGTTATAATAAAACAACTGTTCGGGGCAGAGCATTCACACATCGTGCCCCCCATCTCTGGAATGCTCTCCCCCGAGCCGTCAGAGATGCCGACACTCTGGCCATTTTTAAATCTAGGCTGAAAAAACATCTTTTTACCCTGCATTATGGTTCTCCCTAGTTGTACTTAATGTGAGTTGAACTCCTTGATTTTAATGTTAATGTTAATGTTTTAATGTTTTTGTTGTATCATTGTTTATACATACTGATGTTTATGTTGTATGACTGTTTTTAATCACTTGTTGTACTGCTGTGAAGTGCACAGAGACCCCTTGGGGTGATGATTGCACTATAAATAAAAATAAACTGAAACTGAACTGAAAGACTTGCGCAAATTGTCAGGAAAAAAAAAAAAAAAAAAAAGGCAGATCTACAAGCTCTCGGCGCAGCACTCTGTGCCGCGCTGTGAGCTTGTATATCTGCTATTTTTCAATAGTTAAAGCATAAAATAATAGTTGAAGTGGTTAATTTCTAAAGCGACAAAGACACGTTCCCAGCCTTAATTATCTAGTCTTGTTTATCATCACGTCATGAAGTTCAGACTTCCAATTCAAGTTCGATGTACATTTAACATATCAAGTCCTAGCAGTAAATGCAACGGAAGAAGCTACGTGGATAATCCTTGCATTTCAAGAACTTGATTAGGATTATTATCAGTGAGAGATGAACAAGGACAGTCAGTATGTCCTTCTTACAGTGTTGACTGCCTGGGTCTTGCTCTTGTCCTTAGAGCCGGCCGTGGGCATTTCCTTAGTGTGTCCATCTGGGATGTAAAGCAGCACACATGGGCTCTCCTTACAGCTGTTAGGGCTGCACACACACACACACACACACACACACACACACACACACACACACACACACACACACACACACACACACACACACACACACACACACACACACACACACACACACACACACACACACACACACACACACACACACACACACACACACACACACACACACACACACACACAGATGTTAGAGGGGATCAGGCCTCTTTTTGCTTGATCCAATGACTTTTAGCCAACAGTGACAACTGTATGGCTGATAATGTACAATGACACGTATTAACACACTTGCATGATTTAACATGGAGCTGAACCAAACACGGCTGGTGGCCTAACCTGATTGGCTCGTAGGGCTGGTCACATATGTAAAAGCCACGCCTCTGCAGCTGGATGATGTCACCTTTCTTCAGGTTCCTCAGACAGGGATCTCCCAGCATCCTCTCCTCCAACTGGGAGGGGAAAGAAAGAAAGAAAGAAAGAAAGAGACAGACAGACAGAAAGAAATATAAGGAATGAGTGAAGACAGTAATTAGAAAAGATCAGATGAAATATCAAAATAAGCCGATTCAGGCATCTATCCATTATTTTCTTAGTGATTATTCTATCGATCACTTTTTCGATTAATTGAATAATTGAAAAGCATTTTGCTTTTGTTTTGTTTTACAAAAATCAACAAAAACAATTGCATTAATTTGTAAAAATACTATGTCGTACAATAGTGTCACGCAATGGTGTCACAAAAGCAGTGAAAATAGAAAATCTACGGGCTCACAACGCATCGTGCAATTGTAGATCTGCTATTGTGGAACAAACAAACTAACCCTAACCCTAAACATCGATTAGTTCGATTAACTGTTGTACCCCTGCCTGATTCAACGATGACACAAACAGACACACAAACTCATGAGGTCCACACAGACACAGACGGGCACTGACTCAAACACACCTTGCTTTCTTTGTTGATGTACTCTTTGAAGTCGTCCTCTTTCCCCAGGACGGGTTTGGAGATGAGGTGTTGGTAGTTGACACAGATGGTAGGCAGCAGTGGGGCTCTGGATGTGTCCGCCAGCCAGGTTATCTTAGTGGTCTTCTTGAAATCCTTGTTGTCCAGGTTCAGACGCGCCTCCATGGACAGTACCTTGCCACTGGAGTCCCTGGATGGTGTGAAGGAGATATGTATATGGATACCTTTCATAGATGTGCAGGTTGCACGGTTGACTTTTTGTTTAGGCATACAAATGTGGCCACTTGAATAGAAATTTAAAGGACAACTTTGTTATTTTTACAACAAGGGTTCATATTTTAGATTGATTTCATTTGATGATTTCATTTTCTGCTTTCTATCGTTTTAGTCATTTTAGTGATTTTGATTTCAGAGGGTGGGGGCATGTGTACAAGTGGCTAAATATGTCTTTTTAGACACAATAAGCCGTTGATTTCTTTATGACTATTTATAGTAACGCAACTAGCCCCCGTAAGTCACATCTGCCCATGAAAGATTGCGGTGCATCTTGGGAACGGGCTTATTGTGTCTAAAAATAAATATTTAGACACTCGTACGCATGCCCCCAACCACTGAAAGCAAAGTCATTAAAAACGGCTAAAACAATAGAAAGCAGCAAATGAAAAGATTTTAACACTCATCTTTTCTGTTCTCTAATTACGATCTAATATGAACCCTTGTTGTAAAAAAACAAAGTTGTCTTTTAAAGACAGAGCTTCACAACAATGACAAACGGACTGCTACTGCTTAGCTGTTCATCGTCCTTCCAACCTACTTGTTGATTTTGGTGATGACGAGGTTCCCCCAGTTGATGAAGGTCACCATCTCGCCCTCCTTGAATGTCTCCGCGTCCGCTCCTTCCACCAGCACCCGGGGTCCGTACCACACCTCTTTCTTCCCCACCTCCTCATTCTGGACGCAAGGACACATAGACAAGAGCCATCTGCAGTGATTTTGGAGCACTAAAACTGGTTTATTTTTTCGTTATATAGCAATTTATCTGTGTAAACCTCCAGAGAGTTAGGGAAAATAATACCTTGGGGTGTTTGGCAGCCTCCTTCATCTCCTCAGGGGCATCAGGGACGGTAACGGGGACCACATATGAGCCGGACAACGCTGTGTATCTGGGAGCCACCGGGTCTATCACCTACACACACACAAAAACAAAACATGTTAGCAAACAGTGCAATCATCCCTTAACAATGAGTGACTCGCTTTGAAACTAAATTAAGCTCAATAATGACCAGGACTTATGGTAGGATGAGAAGCAGGATATCCCAATTAGATGCATCCAAAAGGAAAGAGGTGTTGATTGGTGTTGAATATGATTAAGGATGCAATGAAACAGAGAAAGCACAGCAGAGCATGTATGGCCAGATAATAAAGAGGCATAAAACAAAGACACCCCCACCCCAACTCTCATGTATAGTCTTAAGGTGCATTCACACTGTAAGCAATAACAAAATAATGTCCTCGCTTGAAATGATCTTTGTCACATCTGCTTATAGGGTCCTGCATAGATTTGAATGGCTGTCACTCTTCTCTTGGGTGAAAATCACTTTTCAATTATTTGTGTACATGGCTTCGGTGGTGGTGGGCCTATACTCTCTCAGCATCGGTTGAGCTGTGCAAGGCTAGCACTAAACCATTGCAATGAGGCAGTCTGTCTGTTTTAAGTCTCTGTTTGTCCACCTGAGGGCACTGACAACACAGCTCAATTATGCATGCCTCTAGGTTGCCTTGTAGGACAACAGAAAGTCACTGTCACTGTTGTTTGAACCCTTGTAGTCCTTAGTTACTGGTTGGTGTTCATTTATTTTGCCTGAGTGCAAACGTACAGGTGTCACAATACCTGAAAAGGAGCTAGAGTGAATGGAGTGAAGTGGTGCAGGGCCAAAGGAAGGGAGAGAGAACAGGACATGAACAGAGGAACTGGGAGGAACCAATGTACTGGTAAGAGGTGATTTGACCTGACTTTTGTGATGGAATGCAACCACGTCAACTCTATCTACCTGGCTATATGCATTCATCCATGTATCCAGAGTGTTAATTTAACTAAAATGGATCGGTAAAGGTCTGGATCTATCCATCCAGTAAATCCAATGCCCAAAATTGAAAAATGGTATCAGTTAAAAAAAAAAAATATATATATATATATATATATATATATATATATATATATATATATATATATATATATATATATATATCCACAACTTTCCCACGTCCCGTTGTGCATTGCGCAGAAGTTGTGCGGCAGTTTCCGGCGTCGCAGCCGAGAATGATCTACAAGCTCACAGCGGTTGCATCTGCGACGCGACGTGAGCTTGTATATCTGCTGTTCTCCGGAAGTGTCCCACAGATAATGCTATAGTAAATTCTTGCGGAAACAGGTGGATATATATCAAAAAGACCAAACTGGTTGTATGAAAGCAACAAGGCATTTGATTATTTGCCACACCAAACAGCAGTCAAGTAAAACCAAGGGCCAAGCCTTTGCAGACTAAATCTCAGCCAAGCCAAGCAAAGCAAAGGCTTTTCATGTTCAGAATCCTTTCAACAAAAATAAAATAAAATAAAAAAAATGAGATGCCTGGAGGGAGTGTCTGAGAAAAAGTGCGGAATGAGAGAGAAGCACATACAGGAGGAGGAAGGAGGGGGAAACGGAGGGTTCACAATTATTACCAGCCACAAGCTGGAAAAAATGCTTTTACAGCCAAACATTATTTGGAGGTAATTGATCGAAGGGCCAGTCAGGCACCATTGAGTCAATGAGAGCCGGCTGGTCCAGCTTGTGAACAAATACCATTTCTCAACGATTGAGTCCTTTGTCAGTTAATCTGTTCAGGAATCTAAAAAAAATACATATCACAGGTCGTTTTCTTTTGATGTGCACACTGTATAACTTTAATGAGCCCGGCAGTGTCGCATGATTTGGTGTCAGACGATCAATGAGTCTCGAGATACTTTGGCACATTCAGAAACGTAGACCTAGCTACTTCGTGCTCTTTAGAAACCTAAATAAAGTTAACGTATACAGTGTACACATCGAAAAGCAACACAGCAGAAAACAACATGTGACACGTCTTCTTTTACCTCGACCAAGAAGTTGGGAAACTGTTTGTTCATAAGCTGGTCCACCAGGCCTTGGTTGACTGCAATGTATTCCACGGCCGCAGTCTGCCTCCCAGTGCGGTGAATCTACCGGCTAGAATAGCTGGATAGTGAGAATGACATAGATGGCGGTACGTTCTTTTTAATAACCTTGGTTCTGTACTGCCTAGATAGAAGTTACCAGTCACTTTGACAGGTAACCATTAGAGAGAGTTGAAACTGGCTTGAGATGAGGTCAGACAAACTGAATTTGACGGTGTGGTTTATTATTTTTTGGTCATCTCTCTATAGTGATTAGGGGGCGTTACCTATGCTAATAAACAATTGACTACACACCTCCAATTTCTGATCAAATAATGGGATTCATCATTCACCACACGGTAAAAGCAGATATGGAATAATTGGTGCGTGCTGCATGAAGTTCAATCTTTAGCCAATGTAGACTCAATTATTCAGTTAAGTTGTTTAAAGGGCCAGTTCACCTCTGGGACAACCAGATCTTATTTTATTGTTGTTTGGGACACGATCAACACAATCCTGAGTTATTTTACTAGTGATGCGTTTTGCTAGCCTGGCGGGGCCCGACGCTATATCTGTGTTCATTCCTTCCACAGTATAACGTCTGGACTTCCGTTGATTGGCAGCGAGTATACCGATTATTCTGTGATTTGGGCCAATCAGTGACTGCTTCCGCACTATGCTTCCGCACAACAAACGTAGTCTTCCTGACAACAAGTGAAAAGATTTCCCTGATTGGTCCATGTGTAGACGGTGACGTAGATGCATGCTGCAAGCTGCAGCATTTTCAAAACAACAATGGCTGCCCTCGCGATGCAAAAAGTGTAACAGTTAACGCTCTAACCATAAAACAACCAATAAGTGCAGTTATTTCAGAGTTGGAATCAATTACAACAATTAAAAAGCAACACGGAGGATGCGCTAGTGGAGTTTATCAGCCGAAAAGACGTGTTTGTTTGCCGTTCTTCCGACTGGCTGAGAGATGGTGATTGGTTAGAGGAGTCTGTCTGTCAAGGCAAGTACTCCCGCCCACTTTTCAAGCTGCCAATAGGCTAAAGGCCAGACGTTATACTGTGGAAGGAATGAACACAGATAACGTCGGGCCCCGCCAGGCTAGCGTTTTGCATCATATGATGCAAAATGCATCACTGATGATGCAAAATGCACCACTAGTCATGCTGAAATACTAAAATATCTCAAAACACAGATTGAAAACAAAAAATAACTTAGGATTGTGTTGATCGTGTCCCAAACAACAATAAAATAAGATCTGGTTGTCCCAGAGGTGAACTGGCCCTTTAACATTTTGAATGGCTACCGAGAAAATGTAAACATACGCAATACATTAGGTAAAATAGTCTATTTATGCTATATGGCTGAAGCTGTGAAATGATAATGCCATGTGGGTTGGAAGGACAGAGGGGCAGGGAGGCAGTATAGTGGAGGAAGAGGAGAAAATAAAGGAGAAGAGGAGAGGAGGAGTACCTTCAAATAGTTAACTGGCAGCTAGGAAACAGAAGAGTGAGATGCAGCTTAATGTCAAAGACAGGAGAGGAACAGTGTGTGTGTGTGAGAGAGGAGAGAGAGAGAGAGAGAGAGAGAGAGAAAGAGAGAGAGAGAGAGAGAGAGAGAGAAGTTAAGAGCATGAGAAAGAAATCGAACGAGAAAGTGTGCAAGCAAGAGAGAGAGAGAGCAAGCGAGGGACATAGTGTAAGGCAGGAGACAAGGGAGAGAGGGAAAGAGAGACAGGGAGACAAGGTAGACATGTTCACACAGAATGGCTGAACTACATTAAATCACTTCCTGTCCGGGTGTCTTCCTCAACAGAACTACTGCATCTAACTCTACTATGTTACTTCATTTTAGACTTACAAAAAGTTTCTGTAAAAAAAAAAACAACACACACACACACACACACTCTATTGGCTTCCCCATCGATGAGGTAGGCGGGTTTCTGAATCTGAACTGCCCACAGACCTCCTAAGACATACAGACCGAGTAGAAATGATTTATTTTATCTACTATTTGATCATGAACATTAGTGAGGACCAATGGTTGGGAAAGTGGTGAAGTCATCCTTTAAGATTGTGTGCATTTACTTTAAATACTGGATTTTAAATTGACTTTGAGTTGTGTTTGGTCCTGTAAATCATAGATATTGTCGGCCTATTTAACTAGACTTTTGAAGTGCCAACATGGGTACCACTGGGCAAGAATGTACACCATCCCAACACAGACAATAAATCTCATCATTCCATGCAAGCATAGGACGTAGCGTACTGATTGCCATCGGCTGCCGAGGTAAAGTTCAAGCGCAGTGAACTCAAATCTGGAGGTGAACAGACTAACTGCAAATAGGTACGGGAAGTCGGGAACATGAAAGGAGTCCACATGGAACAGGAACAACACACGACAGACAGTGCCTGGGAAAGGACTGGGAGCTTGAATGTTAGTTGGGACAATGGCGCAGCCTCCGGTATTCATTCAGAAAAAAAAAGCAACAAAAAGTTCCCTTCATGTTCCCTCCTCCATTCCTCTGTATGGCATTGAAGTGTGCCATTATTTTGTTATCCAAATAAAAGAATACCGATCCAACCTCCACTTTTGTTAAACAAAGATTGCCTCAAACTATGTCCATTGACCATTCTGCATTCAATGATTTTACAATTGTCCAAATTTCCATATAATAAAAAGGTCAAGGTGGATTCTGCTGGGGTTTTATGTTGCAATGAATGAAAACTGTTAGCAAATTTATCTAGTTACAGGATTGATATGCACACCATTCCTTGTGGTAGTGCCGCTGTGGGTTAAAGATCCACTCGCTCTGCCTTTTCTGCTCACTTCCGGCGCTTGCGACTGACGTCACACAATACGGCTGAAAACAGCAGACCTACAAGCTCACAACGCATAGCAAGCGCAACGCTTTGTGGGCTTGTAGATCAGCTGTTTTCGCCACCCAACACAGCCACCGGTGCCCAGTCGTTTTTAGAATACTACAGCTACATGGATTATTAATTCTTAATGAACACAGGAAAATAACACGTTTCTTAATAACTAGTAAATAGTTTCTTAATAAATATCAGCGGTGAGAGACACCCCGGTGGACGATCATCGCCGCTGACCCCCGCACATCTCACAGACCTCCGCTGGAGGTCCATGAGAGGTGCGGGGGTCAGTGGCTCCGTGGTCGGCGGCGAGAGACCCCCGCAGGGCGGCTACTCACGGCCACCGTGCGGGGATCCGTCGACCCTCCACCGGGAGACCACCACTCACGGTCAGTCACGGACCTCGCCCCGTGGTCGGCGGTGAGAAACCCCCGCAGGACGGCTGACTCACACTGAGGTCTCTCGCAGACCACCGGTCCTCAGGGGGGTAACTCAGTACTGTTATTTATTATTAAAAGTTACTTGGAATTTTCGGCAATAAGAATTAATGCAATACTGTTATTTATTATTAAAGGCAATAAGAATGAATGCAGTACTGTTATTTATTATTAAAAGTTACTTTGGGGGATGTTGTTAGTCCTTGTTCAATAAAGGTTTGAAGAGGAAAAGCAAATCACAACATCATATTGTGTGCCGTCAGTTGCAACCGCCGGATGTGCAGAGTACAAATGGCAGACGCGCCGATCTGGACCCGACACCGGCCCATGGATCCAACTGTCTAGCCTTCAAGAGACATCAATGTGGCCGCACACAGTTTTTAGTGCCAAAGTTTATTATGGACGCAGAGAATAAAAAACAATGTTTTGACAGATGCAACTGCCTTCTTCACATTATTGGCGGTTGCATCTGCCGAAACGTTGTTTTAGACCTTTTAGGTCTAAAGCTAAAAGAGTTGGGCTCTGTGCGAGTGTGCATAAAGTTAAGCCCAATAACGTATTTTCTTTAGTCTAATCATTTGACTTGGTGAGCACCTTCTTGCACTTCATTACTTCAAAACCGTTAGCATTTAGAACTCAGTCTCTTAAGGTTGAATATGTAATAGCTGCTCATATTACAACATTTCACCTATTCTATGACAAAGCGACTTCTCCAAAACACCACAGATGGTCAAAACAACACCAAGGGATCCTGATGTGGTCTGAAATCCCCAGTCTCTTCTACTATATCTTATTACTGCAACTAGGAAAAAGCCAGTCTAAAGCATGTTACACGTACATTAAATAGAATAAACCCAAATGAGCTGGTATGGTCAATAATTTTGATGAACTGAGAGAAATGGTGAGAAATGGTAGATTCTGAAATATGTTTTCCTCTTAAATTTAAACTAGAATCACAATTAAGTTGCTAAATCATACTGCACTAATCAAAACCATTTAATATGAAGGGCAACGTTATCTTGTCACTTTTACATATATTCATTCATTAACAACCATAATGAAAATTGGTTATTTTCATCAAGCAACACAGTCACGGGATGAAGTGTAAATTATAGACTTTCTAAGAAGCACATTGAGCTGACAGCCAGACAAACACAGCAGCTCACCATCATGGAGGCTTGCGCAAACTCCCGTAAAGGACAGAGCATGACCATTAACTGAATGACTTTATAATGGTCTGGAGTCTTCCAGGAGGTGTTAAAAGGTTAGTAGAGAGGGAGAGGTGGTGAGGCAGAGGTGGGGATGGGAAAAGGGATGATGAGAATCAAAAAGATGACAAAACAGTGAAGAGCCAAAAAGCCATGCAAGCAGAGCGATGAGTCCAGTACTCAGCTGAAAAGGCAAGCAGGTTGACCGATCGTAGAATACCTAATAAGCCTGATGTTATATATTTAGTAAATAGCCTCGTTCATATATTCAATGACATCCCCAAACAATGTTTCTCAAATATCACTTCATAGTAGCTATTAGTCAACTATAAATGTGTCAGTTGTTAGTATTCTTCTAAAAAATAAGGTACTGTACAATGAAGGAAATAAAGCATGCTTAGCTAGATTCTTTCAATGTTTGGGATACAGTTTATGGACAACTCAAAAGTCAATAAACAAGGTGTTAAACACTGGAAGCTGAAAGGTTGTTCTGTACAGTCAACTGGGGCCTCAAAAAATAAAAAATAAAAACGAGTAATACTTCAAATTATAATGAATGCACTGGAATAAATAAAAACTAAAACCTCTTCCCTCTACTGATCCAGTATCAACAAATAACTCCTCAGGTATCAATATAATTACGCGTAGTCCAGTGACAAAAGGCAGTCACTCCTCATAAACCTAATGATATAGTGATGTATTTCAACATCTGCCAGTGGAAACCTAACAAAAATCACACCCGTGTGAACTGAGCGGTGGTTTACCCACCAACCCCCCCCCCCCCCCCCCCCCCCCGTGTGTGTGTGTGTGTGTGTGTGTGTGTGTGTGTGTGTGTGTGTGAACAACAGCGCCCCTCCCTTAACATGTGTGGTCAGAAAAGGTACTGCCAGGCTACATACACGGCCGGACGGCCGGACGGACTGACGGACGCATACATACCCACACACACGGCCACGTATAGGAGACGGTGTGACCACCACTCAAAAAAGGGGTGTGTGGTGGCTGTGGGGCAGAGAGGATAAATCAAACGTACCTTCTTGTTGAAGGCCCAGATCTTGTCCCACTCCATGTTCACGACTGACCTGGATCCTCCCTGGACAGAGACAAAGTAAAACAATATCGATGACAATGTCTGTCAGTATATCCATCTATCCGTCCCTAGATGGACTCTTTCTATCCGTCCCTAGAATGGACTCTTCCATGGCTATAGGTAGAACTTTAACTGTATAACTGACCTGTACATTGCTATTGTTAGGGTATGCACTATGCCTAAAAATAAACCCTGTTACTGGATTCTGCAGTGTACTTGCGTGCAAACTGCAAAGGTGACGAGCAGACATACCTGAGCAGCGATAAACTGTTTGAGGCCCTCGACTGTCATTCCTCTCCTCAGCACTCCTCTGACGGTGGGGAAACGAGGGTCGTCCCTGGAGAGAGACGAGAGACAACATGGGAGCAGGAGGAAGACGAGGCGTTTAAAAAGGAGGACAGAGGAATTGGACAGTTCACCAATGCAAACACACACAGAACTCACCAGCCATCGACGTAGCCTTGGTCCACAAACCAGGTGAGCTTCCTCTTTGACAGCACAGTGTTATTGAGGTTGAGCCTGGCATACTCCCAGATATAGGGCTTCCTGAGGCGCAGGGCATCGATCACCCAGTAGAACTGGTCATCGCGGTCGTGGTACTCCGTCGTCCTCAGGGCGTGGGTCACCCCCTCTACACTGTCCACGATGGGACATGCAAAGTCGTACGTTGGGTACACACTAGGAGGAGGAGAAATACCAGTGAGTATATCTGCTCATTAAAACAACATCTAGTTATATATTTTTAGAGGATATAATACAAGTTTCAGATGTGTTAAGACAGCAGAATAAGAGACCGTGTTAGCCAAGTATTCTCAGCGGCCAACAATGAGAGTGTGTTTGTACCGGGCAGCTTCCAGTATCCAACATTAGAATACTGGGGTTATACTGGAAAAGCTCTAAGTAGCACAACTGTTGAATATTGGATTATACTGGACAGCTCCCCCAGTGTTGACTGTGAAATTATACACAAATCAATTGTGGTGAATGTCATACAGGTTAAGGCCATTGGGTTTAACATTATAAAGTGATATGTTGTTTGGAAGGAGCTTGCTTCCAGGGATGATTGGCTGGAGGATTACATGAACTTGCTGGACATGGAACAGGCAGCCTTCCAGTTAAAAGACTTTGACAAGTACCTGGATGGCTCTTGGGACACTGTCTACTAGGGGTGTAACGATACACTTTAACAGCAATACGATACATATCACGATACATGGTTGACTATATGATACATGCACGATATTGGTTAATTCATGGCAATACGATTCGATTCAATGATTTAAAATTGATACACAACTATTTCGCAAAAACAAATTATCTGTGTGAAACGTGTAGAGTGCAGGTTCTTTAAGGGAACAATGTATTATGGATATAAATAAGTAAACCCTGATTCTCGGGCAAATACATGGATATTGTATTTGGGACAAACCCACACCTTGACATGAGATTACACACATTCATCGATAAACCAAATGTAATGGAAAAGTATTAAACCCCCCTTTAAATGTTTTCTTCTTAAAAATGCTAAATACAATGCAAAAGTACTTTAAATCGATTATTTGCATTGCAAAACGATTCGATACGATTATTTGCATTGCAAAACAATTCGATACGATACAAAATCAAACGATTCTGCTGTTTGCATAACGATATAGTAGATTGTTGAAAATTAAAATCGATTCTTCGATGCAGTTACTATATCGTTATTTTTCTTCCTATCGCCAAAATAAAAGTCTGGGTTTCCGAGGCTACTATATTGTTAAACCTCTACTGTGTACGGGTTACTTGTTTGATCATGCTGAGAATCAGGCTTTTTGGCAACTTTGCTCTCAATCAGAAGGCGTACAGTACCCGATTATCAATAGTCAAAAATTGGATGAGGCCGTCTTGTTACTAGACGGTCTTATTTTTACGCTGACTTGCACAGCTGTAACTGCTTAAATGAATCATTAGAGGTGGAAGTACTTGTAAGTGCTGCCTGTGCGTGGATGGGGAGCGTTCTTGCAGCGGTAGAGCGTAGGGTCTCTCATGCAGCCGTTGTTGGAGGACATGTCGATCTTGGCTCTCATACAGCAGGTCTGACCACGCTCTGTACCTGCCTTCATCTCCTCCCACATCTTAAAGTTCTGCTCCACCGCTAGGGGGAGAGAGGGAGAGAGAGAAAGGATAGTGTATGGCAGGGCTACTCAACTTGAGATGGCTCAGGGGCCACTCAGCAAAATACCAAAAGTCCAAAGGGCCGCAAGCTAAAAATGACGGTCCTATTTTGGACGTTTACATTGATTTTGTAACACACTTCATGACAAGTCTAATAATTAAGGAAACGCACAGAAAACAGACACATTTCCATTTATATAAGCCAGGCCAAACCTCATTGAACCAAAAGATTGTCATGGATGGAATGATGAAATTGATGACATTTGAAATTTTTATCAAATTAGGCTTTATTCACAAAATGTTAAGTGAAATTGAACAGATCTGGTTCAATCTTTTTGTAACCCCCCGTGTCTGGGTATGCAAGGCTAGTGAACTTTGGCAATGTAAAGGTATTTTTTCTCATGAGTCATGCCACTAACACTCCTTTTCATTAATAGGACAATTTTAAATAAATAAACGTTTATACTTATTATTCAATCACTCAAACCGCAGCATACCTATTCTTGGGGGACATTTACCAAAAATAGCCGATCTACAAGCTCACCACAAGATGCATTGTGAGCTTGTAGATCGGCTATTTTTGGTGAAGAGTTATTGTATGGAAAAATAACTCAAGTACAGTTCAACTCAGCCTCAGATGCACTGTACTTGTAAAACAGTTTGATGCTTTGAGCTTTGTAAAACACAGCAGCTCGCTGGAGGAGATTTGTGGTAATAAGCATAGTTCCTTGGCTGCTGCGCGATCTGTTCATGCTTGCACTGTCTGTCCTGACTGGCGGAGTCGCGGAGGCAGAGACAAGCAGCGGAGGCAGAGACAAGCACAGACAAGGGTTACGTCTTCATTAGCCTGAAACATGACGATCGCGACCGTTCATATATCGCACGACCGTCATGCGTCTCCACTCCAGTGAGCCCGACTGTGGTTGTCTGCTGCAAAATCTCCGCAGATTTGTCTGTCTCGTTGTACTATATAGCTCTAGTGTAGCCGCCTGCATCTCCGCACTGCTGTGCTCTATGCATTGACTACATTCGCTTCCTGACTCTTATCCCTACCTACGGAGTGCACGGAGGCTCAAACATCACCGCGTTTTGCGTTACGCGTTAACTTTGACAGGCTTAGAAAAATCTTATTTTTATTGGCATGATCATGACGGGCCGCACAGACATGCGGAAAGGGCCGCATGCGGCCCGCGGGCCGCGGGTTGAGTAGCACTGGTGTATGGCAATGTTAGTGTGGTGAGAAAATATAAATAAATCGCAATTTATACTTTTCTAGACTTTTTTCCTGCACTTGCACCTGTAAACGATTAAGCATATATCTGCATTGGGGCCCTGGTCAAGCTCATTTAGCTTGAATAAGGGCGTGTTCACACCTGGTGTTTCTCCTTTGGTCCGGCTGGTGTGAACGTGCATGCGGACCATGGTCCGGACCAAACAAAGGGACCATGGTCCTCTTGAAAATGCAGGACTCGGTCCCCTTCCAAACGGACCATATTCCGACCATATTCCGGTTCTCTGCGGCCTCTACAAAGCATTCTGCATTGTGTGTTATTTATTGAAGAACAATATGGAAAATATAATAAACCACTACTCGTGAGGCTACGGTATATTGTAACTTCTACTACAAGACATTACACTCATCAATCTTTGCGTTTTGCAGTTGTGAAGCTGGATTAATAAGTTCTAAAAGCATGTATTTCTTACGGGAATCACTGTTGATTGATATGACCCGACCGTTGATATTTCTTCATGAGCTGCAGTAGGCTACACATTAATTTGATCATAGACTCTTTTCCCTGTGAGCCGGAGCTGCGGTGTCTTGTAGTCTACATGGAAACTGGTGACCCATTGTGTGCGGTGACTCCAGGGGTCGCTCTCCGAACAAGGTGATCAGTTTGTTTTGACACAAATACCGTCACAAATAAAAGTTTAACTCCATGGACTGGCAGAAAGAAAGTTTCAAGTGTAAAGATGTCAGCTAATGCGGCACAATTGTTGTCTCCTTTAACGCGTCTCGGTCTCCCACACGTCAAGTGCCAGGGTGAACCTCACAGCTATAAGGTCACCATCTTTTGATTAACACGGGAGGAGAAGGAGGCACGCTGTGCGCACAACTTCCATTGACACTACCAGGTCCACAACAACACAGAAATGTCAAACTTGGCTTTTCTTCCGAGGCATTATGATTTTCTCTTTTTTCGCTCTCTCGCTGTTCCCGAGGACAGGCGTGCACGAGTCAAACTCTTCACATTGTTGTTGGGACGGCAGTATGTCCATGTCATCGGGTGCGGACCGTACAGTGCGCAAAAATAACGGATTTAAACGCTTACAACACTGTCCGATGCACAACTGTTATGTTTCAGAGCTAAATGAATCCTGTGGTTAAAAAGAACAGATCTGCAAGCTAGCATCCTGTTACATTATGTTCTTTTTAAGCATGCGCCACCGCATATAAAGTTATGGCTCACACGCATATATGCTAGATTCAGCATTTGGGATTATACATTATTTTATTGTTTTATTTAGGTTATTTATTCATTTAGCTTCACATTCCAACCTGATATCATTATGGACCCGTTGCGCTTGTAAAGAAAGAAAGGGAGAGACAGAGAGTGATTATTTGATGTGGAAACAGTGACGCTTATTATGTTTTTATTTGGCCACGGGTTCTTGCGCTATTATTGTTAAATGAATCAAGAAGAAGGGCTTTATACTTAGCCTATATTTTTTTGAAAGAGAGAGAGAAAGAGAGAGATTCCTCCGTCCGTCCATCCATCACTAATTACTGCCTGAAATGTGTGAGTTTCGCTTCCAAAATTACCCCCATCACAAAATATGTTGTTCTAGGGACCCCAAGAAGCAAAGATTTGATTAAAATATGTTTTGCTTTAAATATATAGATTATATTCAAAGATTTGCTCAGTTTAAAAAAAATAGATGTAAATAAATAACAGGTATAAAAGCTCATAGCACGTCAAGTATATCTGCTATTTTTGAAAGTATAAAATGACAAGATGCTTTCCCTGGTTTTAACGGGTTAACATACAGTTGCTGCGGTTGTTGGACTCGACGCGCTGCTCTCTCTCCAGCTTCATCTGCTCTGGCGGCGTGTCGTCGATGTAGGCTTTGCCCTCAGTCAGCAGCTGCTCGGCCAGACGCTGGATGGTGGGGAAGTGGTCACTGGTGTAGGTGAACTGGTCTGGATGGATCTGCAGCATGGACACGTCCTCCAGGATCACCTGAGAACAGTGGATAGATAGAGACAGACAGCACGGGGAGAGACCGAGAGAGAAGACATGAGGACAATTGTAGAGTTGGGGTTTGATGGCAGGATCCATTGTGGAACTGGTTCTGAGTAAGCCAATTATAAGCTCACTGACTCACAGTCAAACGATCTGTTAACAATTCTTTTTGGTAGATGTGTGGAAGCTTTGTGTAGTGGAGGCTTTTTGTAGCTTTGTGTAGTATACAGCAAGCGTTGCCAACCAAGCTAACATTTGTGCTGCATTACTTTGCAATACAAGGACTATGATGACCATGGTGGTGATAATGTTGCATTAAAAACAGCCAGTAAAGTCATGGCGATCACATGAACAGAGGTTATTCTGCACTGCTAGTCCTTCAGAATGATGAGTTACGTTTTCCCCAGTGACATTGAGGCAGTTCATTAAGAAATGTGTGTAAAGTCATAACGCAAAATGTGCTAAATGAAAAATGGTGTATTCACAAGTGCTTATTGAACCGAATATGGCGCACCGTGAATAGTCACTGCCACAACCTCTTTTCACAAGACCAGTGTCTGGAACGCCTCACCTTCTCAAAGTCCTCCTTCTCCTTCTCAGGATTGGTGTCATCGAAGCGCATGATGAGCCTGCCTTTGAAGGTCACCTGGTAGTGCTGGTTGAGCAGGGCAGCTTTGGCGTGGCCAATGTGCAGGTACCTGGGCACAAGAAAAGAGAGAGAAGGTAAAGAGTTTGTAAGTGATTGTGATTCTAAATCATTAAAACCATGAAGACGCATCTGTGTTCTGTGACGCGTTAAACTTGAACCGCTTTAACCATTATTTTATGCTTTAACTATTGAAAAATTGCAGCTATACAAGCTCACAGCGCGGCACTGAGATCTTCTATTTTTGAAAAATCGCGAACATTTGTGCAAGTCTTTGAATATTATTGACTCAATTCTATAAATGTCTTCTAAAAGGTTTTTGAGAAACTCATATTTATGAAACTTTTTCATGTCAAGGACTCCCAAAATTATAGGTATTTGGCCGCGGACCCCCATCTCAAAATATGTTGTTCCAGGGACCCCCAGAAGCAGAGATTTGAGTTATAAAAGTTGACTTTGAAAGAAATATATATATTCAAAGATTTGCCAACATTCTCATTTTTCTTTCAAAAATAGCAGATCTACAAGCTCAAGCTTGAATATCTGCTATTTTTCTATAGCTAAAGTATAAAATAATTCCAGGTCTTGGGTTGGGTTAATGGGTTAATAAAGTATCCGGTGCTGGGAGAACACATTGAACTAGAACTGTGACAGGTCAGAAAGTGCCAAACCTCAGTGGTCACAATAACAACATTTTGTAGACCGACAAACTGACGGGCGCTAATTAATTCAAATTATATACAGGATTCACTATCCACATCCATTCAGACAGTAACTACATGTACACTACAGCGTGTTAATGGGAATATAGGAGCAAGATCAGTTAGTCAGGATAAATGTAACGCAGCTTATAGCTTATAGCAGTTTAGCTTGGCTAGGTCTGCCAGGCAAAAACCTTGTATGTTCAAAAACAGTTACTTTTCAAGAATTGTAACGGAATAAAGAACCGGTGTTCCTGTGACTTGTGTGACATAACAACACCTGCACACTCACAGCCTCATTACAATACTTTGGCACTCACTTCACACAAGTATTAACGCAATCATTTCACTAATAAGATAATCTGTGTTTTACCCGCTGGCCTCTGGAGGAAAGCGGACCACCACTTTGCCCATCTCAGCTCCTGGCAGCTCCACAAATTTGCCCACGTCCTGTTTTTTCTCCCTCTCCTCTGACTGTCACAAACATCACACAAACAAATTAAAATTACGATGAAACACACTAGATTAAAAAGCAATAAAATGTAGCACAAATAAATGCATAAATAGGTCAGCCATTCTACGTGGATATGAGACAGAATCTAGGGCTACAAACATCAATATCACGTGAGGCTTACGTTGGACTTTCGTGGGGGAGCTTTGCCCTTGGCCCACTTGCTGCCCACAGCAGTGAATGGCATCTGAGAGCCCAAGAAGTTGAACCATCGCTGGACATGGAGGAAGGATCCATCCTGGCCGGGCCACTCCACGTGACCTGTATGAAAGACATTTAAATCAGGTGATCCCATTGTCATTTAAACAAGTAAAGCTCTGGTGAAGGAAAGGTGATAGATAAACACATTCAACTTTCTGGTGCAAGATCGGTGGTCAGTGTGTCGTGGTGGCAGTGTGTGTGATGTGTTATTAAAAAGAGCTGATTCACATTGGATTCACGTGTGTAATAGGAAGATCATGCACATCATGTGCATGGGATAATATTCCAAATAATACATTAATTATTTTCACAATGGTGAACTCTATATAATTACCCAGCCCTACATGAACGTACACTACAACAATGTCCACAAGCAAGATAAACGCAATAATGACATAATATGATAATGGTCAGATAGAGAACAATCCACAAGAATACGTTGAAATACCTTTGATCACCATAACAAGACTACGGTTCTGATTTCGTGTTAAATTTTTTTTTTGGTAAAAGTCAAGAAATTAATAATCTGGCCCTGAATCCACTTCCTCACCCCGAAGAGTTGATTGACCAATGAGGGTATTGTACACAGGGTATTATTGGTCTGGTCTAACCAATTGTGTTCATATAAAAGTACCAGACTCATATCCACACGGTGATATACACGGGTTAAAGCCAAAACAAATCCCAAGACTGAAATGTATTTTCAGACCATGTCCCAATATGTGATTTTAGAAACATGGCGCACCAATACTTGGGGTGTCTCCCTGAAGTTCTGAACTGCCTTCACTGAATGTGTGTGTGCCAATCCATGCTTCCTTTTATAGAAGTATCTTCTCAAGTTCTGTTATATTCTATTGCTAGTCTGGTCAATTCAAATACTCATATCTTGAAATTATAACTGCTTTTTAGTTTGGAGATCACTTAACAAGCGTTTTGACGACTGTCATTCACCGCAGCCATCGCTACACCTCCCCCTTATTTATATATATTTTTTGGAGATCTGCACTGATCTCAGAAACGGCCCCTATGGAATACTCAAGACTGAAATCAGTCCCCAGGACTGAGAACTTTAACCCCTGGATATAGTCTGGCTAAGCGAGGCCAACACAAGGACCCAGGTTCACCTCTCTCTCTCTCTGCCCTTGGTATAAGTATAAAATAAATATTTGTAACGGCTTCAAAAATGAATATCTCTTGAGTGACCAACCTTTGAGAGCTGCCCAGACACAGAGGTCAGCCAGAGTGACAATATTCCCCACCAGGAAGGTTCTGAGGGACAGGGTCTTGTCCAGGTCCCCCAGGGCTCCTGTCAGCCCTGTCTGACCGCAGAGACGCCGGGCGCTGAACTCCAGCCAGTGGTCCACCTGGAGGAGCAAATCATTGGCAGACTTTTACATTTTTACAGGTTAATTAAACCCTTAGCACTACTGGAAAAATCAATGACCATACATGAAGCTAGTTAGCATTTGTTTTTAGGTTTTTAGAAACCTTTTTTTTTTACGGATTATATAGTTTTTTTTTTCTAGATATATATTCATTCACATTTGTTATATTGCTGTTGATGTACTGACACTTAATCTTGTTTATTATTGTGATGTTTATTTGCTTATTGTAAGTCGCTTTGGATTAAAAGCGTCTGCTAAATGCCTAAACTGTAACTGTAAACTGTAATTAGGGGGGTTGCTATAGGCAACACACTATTGTTCTCTGTCTGGGAACTTTTTGCCAGCAAAATGAACCTGTTTTTTGTAAGATATGTTTTTTTGTGCCTTTTTTGCCTTTATTGATAGGACAGTAGACTGACAGGAAATGGGGAGAAAGACACAGAGCAAAGTTGGTCGAGATCAGGAATCGAACCAGCGACACGCGCTGTTCAGGCTACACAGAGCCTATGTGGTATGCGCCTGGACCGGTAGGCCAGCGGGCTCCCCGAACCTGCTTTTGGTAAACTTTTGCACAAACGTAAAAGTGAAGCTTTTGTTCATGCTTCATCCACTGTTGTCACAATCCACTGTTGTCACAATATATAATATAAATGGTAAGACGGAATTCAGTTCACAGTTGATTCCTCCTCTCGAGTCAGTTCAACCACACCTTTCTAAGTTTAGCTTGAATTTGACCATTAATTACCACTGTATGCAAAGCATCATAGGTGTGGTGTTCTTAAGTCACTTTACCTCAGTCTGTTCCATCATGTTGGATCCGTAGAGGCCCAGGGCGGGGGCCACGCGAGCCAGGTAGCGTGCGATGGAGTTAACGTCAGTGAACTGCAGGGCACTGCAAGAAGGTGGTACGTACACATCCAGTGTACAACTCAAACATTGTTCAGAAAAGCAAATTACATTTTTCTATGAGCTGCTGCTATGTCATTGAAATTGAGCTCTGTTCCTTCTATTGTCCCAGGTCTGAATGAGACCATTGCTCATAGGACCAGAGGTTCAATGTAGCCTCTGCCCCGAACAGGCACTCCACTACAGTAGTTAGTTACATTTACTGTAGGGTCCCTGGAAGTGTAGTTTCAAGACAAGATATACAGTATGTATATTTATTCATTTTAATTTACCAGACAAAATATTTCCAAAATCACACGGATACTGTAAATGGAATGATACATTATGACCACGTATTAAAGTGAACTAGTGAATGTAAAATAAGTTCAGAAGAAAAGATTTTGGAGGTTATTAATGTCCACGGTCCATTTTTATTTCTTCAGCTGTTTGCGATGTGTAGTAAAGGAGTCATCATTGCAGCAGCCTACTCACTCTGAGATGCGGAGCCTGGTGTCTTTGCCCTCCTCCACAGAGAGCTTCACACTCCCCTTCACATGCTCTGCAGCCAGCAGTGCCCCTGGAGGAGAGGATGGGAATGACAGTGTTAGCTAACCAACAACCCCACCTGTCAGTACATGCAACAACATTCCTTTCCAGGGGCCAGGGTCAATTATAGAAACCCGTCTCTGTGTGTGTGTGTGTGTGTGTGTGTGTGTGTGTGTGTGTGTGTGTGTGTGTGTGTGTGTGTGTGTGTGTGTGTGTGTGTGTGTGTATCGTCATTTCTCTTGGGCAATGCCAATTAAGTGCTCCGCAACATTCCAGATTAAACAAAAGTCTCAAGGTGCACGGGCCAACAATTAAGCCTGTTACAATTATTACATAGTCGTCTAATCGCAATTATTTTACATAATCGCAATTATTTTGTCATAATAGTGACAGCGATGCGATGCATTGTGAGCTTGTAGAACGGCTATTTCCACTATCAATTTCTTTTTTAAGTATAAAGTTGTCAAATATTACAGTTGTTTCTTTGTATATGGTTATGTGTCATATCTGCCATGCGCAATTATTTGAGTGACATGATTAGTGTCGTGTAAAATGTCATAATCGTGACAGCCCAACCAACAATATCAGGAAACTGAGAAAACAGCCTGCACTCAATAAATGTCCTTTTTATTTACCTCACCCAGACAGAACAACAACCCAATGTGTCTTTCTCTCTCAATTTCATTATTGTGATAGATTGTTGTGACTATGTGGATGTGAGCGTGAACTATTTAGCCTCAGCCATGAAAAAAAGCTCCAAATATCTGAGTCAACTATCAAAATCTATTTTTCCATTAATCATCAAAAAGTTTGCATGTTCTTGAGAGATAGAACAGCATCCACAGCCAAGATAGCTGTGGGTTCATATTCCTGACAAAACCTGCCTAACTTGTCTGGTAGAAAAGCTGTCTTATAGGAGAACATGCTTTAAGGGTTACCTATGAGTGGTTTACACTAGGGGTGTGACAGTTCATAATTGGGCTGAACTTGAAACAACGTATTACTATTTGCATTCTCAATTCTTATCATTGTGATGCTGCCGATTATCCTTTGGCTATTTGGGGGTTGGCAAAAATTCCAAATGTCAACAATGCATTTCAATGAAGCGATGTTTGAGATTCAGCTGGCTTTACCTGTTCATACAGGGCAAGTGAATGAAAATTCATGGTGTCCATATTGTTGCTTTTTGCAATGTTACATGTGTTGCATGTTCATACAGATACTTATGAATATAGATTGGACACACGTCAGGCCATAATATAATTAATTGGCCAAAACAAAACTGTTTGGGCCGAAAGAGTGAAAAGAATAAATAATTAGACCAAAACACGATGTTGTTTATATGATGCAATGCATACTATAACGTTTTACCCTTATATACATATGTTAACAACACATTTGTGTTGAAATCATAGATGAACAACCACTCAATGGACAGGTGGGTCTGACTAACATTCATATTCATATCTTGCCATAAACAAATACCATTTCTTCCTTCTAGTGGAAAAATGGCCCTCTGTATGCTATAACGTCAAGGTTAAAGTTGTTTATGGACAATCTGCTTATGGATCCGATTAGTGTCTTGCTGCAGGTCAGGTCAGATAAGGATCCCTGAAGAACCACGCCACCTATATATTATCTGACCCTTTGAATATCCACTGCACCTCATGGTTGACCTTACTACTTGGACTCATGTGACGTTGTCTCATCCATATGCTATGTAGAATCGACCAATAAGATGTTTAAACTTTACATATGAAGTGTTTTTGTTTTGTCATGTATGCTATATAAACTAAATGTCAACTATTGTACATTTAGAACATTTTGACAGTAACTTGGTATGCTACCTCCATGAATGAATACAGAATTGGAATATTACACACTGGTCTCAGTAAATAAAGAAATCAACCTCACGTTATGTCAATCATGTTTGCATATATTTATTTAGAGACCCATTTTTATACCTGTATTAAGTGCATCACTTTCTAAGGTAGGACAATAGGGAGATGCGAGGAGAGACAGAGGAGAGATACAGACAAGTGGAATAAACACACAACAGAGAGTCGCAGTCATGGGGCGCCCGCTGGCCTACTGGTCCGGGCGCATACCACTTAGGCATTGCCACATAGGCATGGATGCCTGGCGGCGTCACCGGTTCGATTCCCGATCCGGACGACCTTTGCCGCATGTCACTCCCCGTCTCTCCCCCCATTTCCTGTCAGTCGCAGTCACGGCACAAACATCTAATCGAAGCTTAACTACCGTATATCCATTTGTCTTTTGAATTTTACTTAATCTTGATGTTGCAGCTGTTACCTGAATTTCCCTCTGAAATCAATAAAGGTTTGAGAGAATAGAAAATGTTGAGATAGAGAACGTGAAGGAGAGACAACAGGAAAGCTGGATGCAATGGAGACAGTGTAGAAGAGACAAGACAGTAGGAATTTAGGAAAGCTGAAATGGAGACAGTGTAGGAAAGTCAGACAGCAGGAAAGCTGAGAGTGAGACGGGACCGTACCTACAGTATGTTCCCCAGGTTCTATGTTCCCCACTTTCTTACCACCTAAACCTACCCCTAACCCAAAACCTCAGTAACCCCGCCATTCCGAAACACCGCCATTCCGAACATTGACTTCTAACCCCTAACCCTTACCCTAACCAACCCTACCCCTAACCCTAACCCTAACCCTGTTTCGGAATGGCGGTGTTTCGGAATGGCGGTCTGACACCGGTTAACCTGTGGGGAACATAGAACCTGGGGAACATAGGGTGGACCCCCTATGACAAACATTAGGGAACGCTTGCATCATCTGCTTTAACACAGAAACAACACAGGATGGCGTTGTTTGACCAATTCCAGTGAGTTGACTGTAATAGTCATTGTTTAGTTACAGTACAGTAGTACATAGTGTCAGTATTAACTAGCTTTACTCTGCACTTCAGTGAGCACGATGCAATGCCATACTAATAACTAATACTGTCCACACACGTGTCATAAACAAATAGTATTAACGGTCTTCCTCGGTATCAGAAGTCATCTAATCTGCAGACCCATCCTTCTAAACTAACTAGTGTTACCATGTTGTTGTTATCCATTCATATTTTCAAGCTGATGAACAAACGTTTGCTCAGTCACTCTGAGGTCACAATGACACGCCAATGAGCCTCCTTTACGAGGCACCCAACTGAATCTGTCCAATGAATCTAAACCACAAACTAAGAAAGTGTGAGTTAGAGCTATTTATTACTATCCAACTATGCCACGACGACAGGCTCGCAGTCTTCCAAACAACACACGTCTGAGGGCGTTATACTTATTTCTGTGACCTATCGAATTCTGAGGCAGAAAGTGTCACTGCATTTTTTTTAGCATGAAACTGAGAAACTCCCATCGAAATGTTTGGTCGTTATTGCGTCAGATTTAAATTGAGGATTCACGCTGATGAAAGACAAGCAATAGGCCTATCCACTATTTGGCAACGTTGTATGACTGGATAACATGTCACCAAGATCTCACACATGCTATATGCGACCCAAAAGCGACCACGTTTTCTGCATAGACCGGGTTTTCAGGCGACCGTAACGTTATTCCATAGGTCACCGGATGCAGTGTAACGTTAGTTAGCATTAGCCGGTGACAGTTGGCAGCGTCTCTCTCACACGGCTGGCTGTCATCATGGGTGCAAAACGTGCTTTCAAAATGTCTTCATGTATTAACCATTGTAACTCACCCAGGGGCGGGTTGCTGGAGTTAATGGTGAGGTTTAAGTCCATGCTCAACAGTCCCCGGTCCCAAACGTTGTGTTTTCCAACCGTTTCAACCTCTACAAAGTGTAGAGAGAGAGAGACTGATCCAGACGAGACCACACAGCACAGCGCACACGCAACTCTCTGTGCACGCCCGAAAAGGGAAAAGGTGGAAGTTTGTAATGGCACTCCACTGCCCCCTAGTGGAGAGTCCCAATCATAAGAACCACACTGACTCACCGAGATCTATGGAAGAAATCTTTTCTAGACAGCATATCAATTATGCAAAATATGATTTTATTATATATGTATGCTTTATCTATTTTGTTTATTGTGTTTAAGCTTTTTTTGAAAGGTACTGTATTATTATTATCATCATCATCATCATCATCATCATCATCATCATCATCATCATCATGTGAATTGTGAATAATGTTTTCCTATTGCAAAACTTCTAATAAATTCTTCAGTCAATATGAGACATTTATACTATCATTATCTGTGACTGTGATAAAGCAAAACTCGGTAAGCAAGATGGGCAAGAAAGGGTCAAGAGATGCAAAGGAATATGATCTCTTCTGTTGTAATTACATTTTTTGTCAATAAAGATTTGAAGCGTGGAGTCTCAACACTTTGCAGCACTGTTCCCTTCCTTTACGGCAGCAGCGGCATTCTCAACAAACAGCATGGCGACTGCAGCAGGTTTCTGTGGTGCTGAGGAGGGTTCTGGTGATGATGGACCTGGTGGACCTGGTGGACCTGGTGGACATGACGACATGCCCCCACTGGAACCACCTTCAGGAGATGCTGCCCAGAGGAAACCCGTGTGTCTGATAGTGCTGGGCATGGCGGGGTCGGGGAAAACTACTTTCGTGCAGGTAATGTAATGAGTCTGGTTTGATTGTCTTGGATCTGATGTCACCGCGGTTAATCAATCTATTTGACACTTTATAATGATAGTGCCAGTCAGCCAGTGGTGCACTGGTGACATAACAGCCAGTCTGTGCATTGAGTTGGGATGGATAATAGTGGTGGACGTCAGGCTACAAGAAAAGACACAGCTCCCATCATGTCCATTCAGGATTTGCTTACAAGCACTTGGGGACCTGGTTGCCCTATCTGCTGCTAGCCAGGATGTGGTGATTGTGGAATAAAAGCCCCTGCTGGGGTCTCAGACGTACAACGCAGTATTCTGTTTAAAACTAAATCATAATTGCAATGCTAATGAATGATTTCTGTTGCCAAGCTATTAACTGACAAGGTTTTGCTATGAAGCCATTTAAAGCCCAATTTATGTATTAGGAGCATACGTTCCACTGGTAAATGAATGGTATATTTTTAATCTGCTGTCCCAATTCTGTACCTGATTTGAACAATATTTGGAAATGAGCATTCTTTACAGGTATATCAGGGAAATGACTGAAAAGCTGCTAAAGGAAACCATGTTGTTCTGACTACCTTTTGTAAGCAGCAGTGAGCAGTAAACCTATACATTAGCCTGCCACTATACGGAAAAGGCCACAGCTAAAGAAGGTATTCATGGCTTGCATCCGTTTTGCAGAGGCTGACCGCTCATCTTCACACCAAGAAATCCCCGCCGTACGTCATCAACCTGGACCCTGCTGTGCATGAAGTACCGTTCCCTGCCAACATCGGTAAGGCTTTGCCACTGAATTTAGTTTAAACTCTTGTTTAGAGCAGGGCTCTTCAACGTTTTCAGGCCAAGGACCCCTTAGTTGAGAGCGAGATGAAGCACAACCTTTTCATAGATTCCATATAGTTTCATTGATTGACAGCACGATCATCTGTGTATTTTGGATTCATGTTAATGTGTGTTTTCAGATATTTAACCACTTGAACCGTCAATACTTAATAAACTTGACCTTTTACTCTGTACTTAGTCTGCTTTTTTCCCCCTCCAAAGCTCTTTTCCGAAAATAGCCAATCGCTGCGAGGCGTTGTGAGCTTGTAGATCTGCTATTTTTGGCTAAAGTTCTCAGAATATGGACTCTATATAGGGTTCAAGTGGTTAATATAAAAAAGGGGGGAAAAAAACAGTTTCTATCACACAAAGATTTGGAGGACCCCCTGTAATAACTCTTGAGGACCCCCCGTTGAAGACCCCTGGTTTAGAGTGAGCAATGAATCTGAAGTGTTGGTGCCATGATGTATCTAGGGATGGGACGATACAAACATGTCACGATTACTGTGACCAAAATAATCGCGATTTACAATATTATCGCGATAATCAAAATATGCCTAATACTCTTAAAATGACACTTTTATCAACCACTTGAACCCCTGCATCCATATTCGGGGGCAGAACGTTTGCCCCAAAATAGCAGGTCTACAAGCTCACAACGCGCAGTAACGCAACACGTTGTGAGCTTGTAGATCGGCTATTTTGGGGCAAAGAGATTTGATATAGTGGGAAAAAAGACTGTATCAAGTATGTTTACAGGTGTGTTTTACCAATCGTAGAGGGTTTAAGTGGATCGAAGGTGAATTGATCCCAGCATATGACGGACAATATGAGGACAATGTCACAATATATTAAAATCCTGTGATACGATTATTGTGAACGTTTTTTATCACGATAAATGATAATAACGAGTATCATCCCATCCCTAGATTTATCCTTGTAGAATAGCTCTGACACTGACCACAAATCCAAGAGAGGCAGAAAGAACAACATCACAGTATATTCCCATGGACCCTGATGATATAGCATTTTCTTTGCTTCTGTACCTGCATTTGGCTAATGAAATGACCAACCTTCTGTCATCAAGTCTTCTCTTACTCTTTCTTTGACCTCCTTATGGCAGATATCCGAGACACTGTCAACTACAAAGAAGTGATGAAGCAGTATGGTCTTGGGCCTAATGGTGGCATTGTGACCGCCCTCAATCTATTTGCAACTCGTTTTGATCAGGTAGAATTCCCTTTTGTAATACATTGTGGTATTGTGTATTGTCAGGCTCAAACCAGACTAAAAACATATAATCTTTGTATTGTTTCTCAAACATAGTGTGTGTGTGTTTGTTTAAACATTTTTTCAAAGATCTTCATAAAAAAATCTGACATTTTCCAAAATGTAAAAATAAAATAAAAATGTATAAATAGCAGATCTACCAGCTCACGTTGCGCGATGGGATCTTTAGATAATATCATTTTCATAAGATTGGGTCCCAGGGAGACTCCTTGAATTCCTAACTGAAACGGTTTGGGAACCCCTGGTGAAGGTGACAACACATGTTGTGGCCTCTGCTAGACTAAAGAGAAATTAATAAAAGTTACTACCGTGCCTGCTGCACTCAAGAAGACACAAATGACTGCTAGAGTACAGATAATGTATGTAGCCTCGTAAACCAGACTCCTCCTGCCTTCATTCGGGAGGAGTCAGTTTACTAGGCTACAGATAATGTTCACACTTCACAGGTCATCTCATGATGAATTGAGACGTTACATTATAGGACTGACTGTCACACATGGACTGGACTGATGAAATAATTCTCATCTGTCTCTCATTTCACTTTCAGGTGATGAAGTTTATTGAGAAGAAACAACACAATCATGAGTGAGTAGTGTTAATAAGTGTTTTATGTTTACTTCATTTTATTTTCCTTAATTCTAACCACTGACAAATAATATTAATGCTCATAAAGACACAGAGTGTTCATCCTTTGTAATCCCTCCCTTGACTTCCCCAGAGTTACACTATAGACATTTTTACTCTGGCTGGAACAGACAAACAGCTTCACATACATTTTCATTTGGGTTAAGGGCTTTGCGCACGGAAAAAACGGTTGAGTTCATTCTTTTAAAGAAAACAATGATTCTCTATGACCTCATGCACACCGGCTCCGAATGTGCCATGCGGCAGGTGGCTGCGGCATTGCGTTTTCTTTCCGATCGAACCCAGTTCGATTTGTGCGTCTTGTCGCATACGGTAAAACTCATTGACTCCTTTTATGACTCCTTTTCGGATCCGCAGTGTGGATTCCGCACAGCCTTGCACACCAAATCCAATGCGTTTTAATCATGCAGCAAACGGGAAAAACACAATGGTTGAAAATCGTGCCTGTGTGCAAAGCCCTTTATTGGAGAGTCATTTGTACCGTAGAAGCCTGGCGATAAGGACGCGAAACACACATTCAAGCAACTAACCTTTAACTCTTGTTACAGATATGTTTTGATCGACACACCAGGGCAGATCGAGGTGTTCACCTGGTCAGCATCTGGCACCATCATCACAGAGTCTCTGGTATGTCTCAAGTATTTGCTTGTTTTTTCTTTTTCACACACACACACACACACACACACACACACACACACACACACACACACACATTTTGTTTTTTTTACTTATCTGTCCGTCCACTGTATATTACAGGATACCACCAGAAAGGAGGGGATATTGGTTTGATAATGTGTATGTAATGCTCTAAGAACAGAAACCAAACTTCTTTCTATGACTCTACCGCATGTTTGTGTATACATATGATGTGTGTCTGTCTGTGCATGTGCGTGTGTATGCATACACATGTTGCGCGTGTGTGTGTGTGTGTGTGTATGTGTCTCTGCAGGCCTCCTCATTCCCCTGTGTGGTGGTGTACGTGATGGACACGTCACGCAGCGTCAACCCTGTCACTTTCATGTCCAACATGCTGTATGCATGCAGGTCAGTACTATATACTGTGCTGATATATTGTAGCTCTCCATTTTTATATGTATATCACTTACTGTAGCCATAACTACGGCAGTGGCTCAGGTGTAGAGAAACCACCATTAGAACACGGAGGGTTCCCGAAAGGCTCACAGCTGCATTTTTTTGGGTCTCCCTTTCAGCATTCTCTACAAGACCAAGCTGCCCTTCATTGTCGTCATGAATAAGGTAAGAAAGAAGTATTAATGCATAGACAATTTAACACATTCCGGAGCCCTCATATTACATCAACAAAACCAAAAGAATAAAAATGCAATCATACTTAACAGACCTTTCTAATCAAAGTCAGAAGCTTTCAGCTAGGGATGTGTGCAGCAGTGCGGGAAGTTGCTGTTTCAGAGCAACAGTGCATAGGGCTGTCACGATTATGACATGTTACATGACGATTAATTGTCGCTCAAACAATTGCAATTAACGATTTAATTGTGTTTTTGTCGCAGGCAATTACATTAATGTTTGGCTTGTAGGCTTTGAAGTTACACTTGGCAGATATGACACATAACCTAAATATACAATGAAATTAATTACATATTTGACAACTTTATACTTAAAAAAGAACATAGAAAGTGGAAATAGCCAATCTACAAGCTCACAACGCGTCGCACCGCAACACGTTGTGAGCTTGTAGATCTGCTATTTCCACTATTGTTTTTTAAATGTTTGAACATATATGAACCTTTTTCAACAACAATTATGTCAAATAATTGCGATTAGACGATTATGTAATAATTGTGACAGGCCTAACAGTGCACCAACCATTGATGTTTGTCTCTGTGTGTGCATGGTGCAGACGGACATCATAGACCACAGCTTCGCGGTGGAGTGGATGCAGGACTTTGAGGTGTTCCAGGACGCCCTGAACCAGGAGACCTCGTACGTCAGCAACCTGACGCGCTCCATGAGCCTGGTGCTGGACGAGTTCTACACCAACCTACGGGTACCAGACCCACTCCATGTACCATTAATGTCTACAACTTGCTTATCCTGATTAGAGCTGGAATGTTTTAACCACTTTAACCATCATTTTATACTTTGGCTTTTGAAAAATAGCAGATATACAAGCTCTTTATTATCATTATCTTCCCCTCAGCTTTCCTACTTTCTGTCTCTCCTACTCTTTCCCTCTCAGCTTTCCTACTCTCTGTCTCTCCTGTACTCTCTACCTCTCAGCTTCCCTACTGTCTGTCTCTCCCACAGTGAATGCCACCGGCATATCAGCAAATAAGTTGACATTCGCAGATGGCAATAGCCGATGTTTTTTCGGTTGTTGTGAAGTATCAATTCTGTGCTGGCTCTGTTGGTGTGTTGGTTATATGCAGCCTACCAAGCTACAGGATTTGAACAGTTATCCCTTTTTATATCACAATGCATTTTTTTCCTTGGCACAAAAGGGGAATAAATGTCAACAAAAACTAAATCGACAATTATCGGTTGCCCCGAATTTCCATATCGATGCATCCCTCAATGAAAAACATTAACAAGAGCTTGTGACTAAACAATAACTTGAGTTGATCCATTAAAATGTAGGTTCTTTTTTTCACAACACAATGTATAAATCAAGCATGGAAATACAATGTTTTTGCCCGTCAGATACCCTTCAGCATTGGTCGTCAAACCTGTTAACTCGATACTCAAAAGAGAAATTAGATGTTTGCTTTTCTTTGATTTCTTCATGAAAAAAACAAAATTACTGAAAAAATAAATACAAATAATGATAATTAAAAAACAAAATGTAGGAAACAAAAAATGAAGGGACCCACAAAAATGTGTCGGCGACCCCACAAATGGTGTCCTACTGTGTGTGTGTGTGTGTGTGTGTGTGTGTGTGTAGGTGGTTGGTGTATCTGCAGTGACTGGCAGTGGGTTGGATGAGTTCTTTGTCCAGGTGGCAGACGCAGCCAAGGAGTATGAGACGTGAGTACTAGAATTATATATTTATGTGTGTTTCATTCATTGTTACTGTGTGCCAGCATGCACACACACAAAAAACACTCTCACACACACACACACACACACACACACACACACACACACACACACACACACACACACACACACACACACACACACACACACACACACACACACACATTATTTATTTATAAATAGTCACAATACTGACCCATATCTTTCTCAGGGAATATCGGCCAGAGTATGAACGACTTCATAAAGAGCTGGTGAGTAATGTGGCATTTTTAATGAATGCACTAAACAGTCACTGTGTCTCTGCACATTTTTATCTTTATACCTGACACGAATGCAAACCAATGGCTTCTTTGAATATCTCAAATAAGTACAACTGTATTCTTTGGAAAGTAGTCGACGTGAAAGTCAAGTATTCAGTGACTCACAGTCAGTGCGCTGAACCTGCACTAGTTATTTAACCACTTCAAGGACAACTAGGGTTCATATTTTAGATTGTAATTAGAGAAAAGAAAAGATGTGTGTTAAAGGGATATTCCACTTTCAACAGGGAGCAGTGGTAGGGCCTCTCTCCACATACACACCCATTGTAACTTCAAACTCCATTTTAACCATGATAGATTCATTAAAAACACCCATTATTTTTTCTGGTGACTCATACTACCCTCTTAATACGTGAGCAGGCCGTGTTTTTTCGATAACTTTTTTCATTAATTTCTAATAATTATTTGGGAAAATGGAAAAAATGAAATACAACAAAATAATTATTAAAAATAAATGAAAAAAGTTATCGAAAAAACACGGCCTGCTCACATATTAGGAGGGTAGTATGAGTCACCAGAAAAAATAATGGGTGTTTTTAATGAATCTATCATGGTTAAAATGAAGTTTGAAGTTACAATGGGTGTGTGGGGAGAGGCCCTGGGCCTGGAGGGCCTGGTAACATTTACATCAAATATGTAAATATTCAATCAAGCTAATTAAAAACTGTTCAGGGTATTCATAAAAGCCTGATTAGAAGATAAAATTACCAAAAGTTTTTTTGAAAGTGAAATATCCCTTTAACATGTTTTTACTACCTTCTATTGTTTTAGTGATTTTGATTTCAGTGGGTCATGGCTAAATATGTATTTTTAGACACAATAAGCCAGCGATTTCTTTGTTACTATTTACAGTAACACTCCCCCCATAAGTCACATCTGCCCATGAAAAGGTTGCAGTGCATCTTGGGAATGGGCCTATTGTATATAAAAAAATACATAATTAGACACTTTTACGCATGCCCCACCCACTGAATTCAAAATCATTAAAATCGCAAAAATTATAGAAGCTGTAAGCCTAAATTAATACATTTTAACTATCATCTTTTCTTTTCTCTAATTATAATCTAAAATGTGAACTCTAGTTGTTAAAAACCAAAGTTTTCTTTAAACCCTACATATACGTATTTACGTAGGGCTACTATTATTTCCCTCTACACCATATTTCTCCACCAAAAACCTTTGAAAAATCTGTGCAAGTCTTTGAATATTTTTGACCCGATTCTATAAATGTCTTCTAAATCCTTCTTCTAAATCAGTGTTTCTCAAACTTTTTCATGTCAAGGACCCCGAAAATGACATGTATTTGGCCACGGACCCCCATCTCAAAATATGTTGTTCCAGGCACCCCCCAGAAGCAAACATTTGTGTTACAAATGTTCGCTTTTAAAAAGATACATTCAAAGACTTTTTCAAAAATTATAGCAGATCTACAAGCTCATACCGTGGCACTCGGCGCCGTGCTGCAAGCTTGTATATCTGCTACCTTTCAATAGCTAAAGCATTACATAATTCTAGGCCTGAATGGGATAAAGTGACTGCTGGGTTTGTTTCAGGATAAAGTAGCGGGGCAGTTAAGGATAACAATACTTCAGTTGTGGAAAGAAGCACCAAAATGTGACAGAGTGTACCTCTTGGGTCATTCTTTAGAAAAATCACATTAGACACTTAATTTTCAAAATGGCCGCCAGTTTTAAAGATGGCTGCCTTTTCGGATATGTTTTACAGTACGCCAGCCAGTTAATATTGAATTTTCATAATATTAGAGTTGTTTTGTAGGTTTTAAAACATCCTGAGTTCATTTATTACACTTTTAAAGCAGCCAGAATAACCTTTCTGACTTTTGATGGGGTCTTTCCTCACCTGGGACCCCCCAGACAGACCCCTGAGCCTATTTCAGTAATCGCTCTGCTCCTGCTCCAGAACAATTTTAAATTAGATCTGAATAAATATGCTCTGAAATAAAAAATGACTAGCAGCAAATAACAGGGGTCTTCCATGGGGGGTCCGGGACCCCTGGGGGGTCCTCAGAGCTACTACAGGGGGCCTGCCAAATCTCGATGAGATCTTTCTTCTTTTTTTTTCCATTTGAAACTTTGAATGTTTTTATGTATCCTGGTTTTATGTATTGTACTTTGATGGTTTATTAGTATTCACAGTATTATTTATAAAGTTGTTGTGTTAAACAGTTATGGTTGACAGCTGTTACTGCAGGGATTGCAATAGTGAAGGAATTGCAACTACTCACTGTGGGCGCGCAGAACAACATTTCCATTTATTTCACTCACTCACTCACTCACTCACTCACACACACACTCACACACTCACACACACACACACACACACACACACACACACACCTCTTTGTTATTGTCACCCCAAAACCCTCACCTTATCCTCTTATAGAGCCCATGGTCAATTACGCCCTAAGAGATTCACTAAAATACAGTAAGAATTATGTCTAGGGTACCAAGCCGAGGGCCACAACATTGCAGGGTGCGATGGCTGTGATCCCACTATACTCCAGTGACATTTCAGATATACTAGCGTTGTTGCTGCTCTTATGCCACCATTATTATAATTATTATGACAAATACACTCCTTAAAGTTGAAACAAAATAAGTTAAGAACCAATTAACCAGTCTGCTTGAAAAGTATGCATCTGTACTGTATAACAGCAGCTAGTTGACAGTGCAGACATACAGTAATTGCCTTCCTTTGATCAATTAACGAGGGGCTGTCAACTACTTAATGGCATCAGCTGGACACAGACACACACGCACCTTCCCTCTGCAGTGCTCTGTCTGTCACATTTCTCTCCAAAAGCCCTTGAATATGATTGAAAATGATTAAGGATTACTGTGATTAAGGTAAGCTTATGTTTCATATCGCACTCACCATACCTGTAACTTTCACTGGTCCCCCAAAATATTTGTTTCTTTTTTTTACTGGGGTTGGTGGGGGCCGGACAGAACCCCCCGCGGGCCTCAAATGGCCGGCGGGCCGCCTACCGGAGGCAAGGACTTGATAAGGAATCTTCACGTGTTTGCACTTCCTCAAAATCATGTCCCTTGATGAAGGTATCGTATTATGAAGCCTACTTTGTCATACCTGATAAATTGCCCTGAGCTTCCACCAATTGAAGAAAATAGATGAAATTCAGAGAGTGGAGGGTATAGGCCGGGAGCCAATTCTGAAATTGGCACAAATTGGTACCACCCAAGGTGACCGTACATTTTTTACATTTTTTACTTCCTACATGTCTCTAGTTTACATTTTGGTATGATAACCCTTTCTGAGACCCAGCTTAATTGATGTTATCAGCCGCTAGAGTCGGTCTCCCATCGACTTTCTATACAGGAGGAAAATACCCAGAAAAGTTTTTTTTTCTGGGTATTTAAGTGGGATGTGAGGGGTCTAACTAGGGGTTTGTCATGATGCTGAATCCATTGCAGGCATTTGTTTTGCACAAAAAACATTCCGTGGGCTAGAAATGGCCTCAGAAAACAATACACGTATGGGTGAGTATTCATGTTAGTCGGAGGCCTTAGGGTTTTTTTTCTCGTGCTAATCAGTCTAAAAGTGCAAAATTTTGCACAGATGTAGCTCATGGCATGCTCTAATGATTTAGCTAGGGCGCCCGAGTCTGCGACATTCGGGGTCACCACAGCGGCCAAATCAAGTTGGGCTCCCATCGACTTTAGTGATGAAAAGTGATGAGTCATCACTTTTCAGAGTTTTGTGGGTGCTGTGGTGACCCCGAAGGTCGCCGACTCGGGCGCCCTAGCTAAATCATTAGAGCATGCCCTGAGCTACATCTGTGCAAAACTTTGCACTTTTAGACTGATTGGCACGAGAAAAAAAACCCTAAGGCCTCCAACTAACATGAATACTCACCCATACGTGTATTGTTTTCTGAGGCCATTTCTAGCCCACGGAATGTTTTTCGTGCAAAACTAATGCTTGCAATGGATTCAGCATCATGACAAACCCCTAGTTAGACCCCTCACATCCTACTTAAATACCCAGAAAAAAAAAGTTTTCATGGTATTTTCCTCCTGTATAGAAAGTCGATGGGAGACCGACTCTAGCGGGTGATAACATCAATTAAGCTGGGTCTCAGAAAGGGTTATCATACCAAAATGTAAACTAGAGACATGTACGAAGACGAAAATGTAAAAAACGTACGGTCACCTTGGGTGGTACCAATTTGTGCCAATTTCAGAATTGGCTCCCGGCCTAGTATGTTCCAGTCAGGTTTCTTGCCCTCCCTGCTCTAAAGGCAGTACTTGAGCTCATCAAATGTGGCTGCAAAGCAGGTTACAAGGGACAGTGCAGCTGCTCAAACAATAACCTGCCTTGCACTCCTCCCTCCCTGCAAATGCTATAGTGGAAACTGCCAACACTATTAGGGAGGACATATATAGTAGTGAATTTCTTTGGGTACAATTGACCGTGAGCTCTTTAAGAGGATAGGGTGCGGGTTTTGGGGTGATGATAACAAAGAGGTGTGTGTGTGTTGTGTTGTCAGTGTGAGTGTAGAGCAATAAATGGACATGTTAGTCTGCGCGCCCAAAGTGAGAAGTTGCAATACCTTAATTCTTGCAATCCCTGCAGTAACAGCTGTGAACCTGTCTGTCTAACACAAAAAATGTTATCTCCCGATTAGGGAGTCTTACTGGTAAATAATACTGAGAATACTAATGAAAACTGTTTCAAATGTAAAAAAAAAAAAGAAAAGAAAAGTCCCCATCAAGATTCGGCAGGCCCCCTGTAGTAACTCTGAGGACCCCCGGGTCCCGGATGCCCCGTGGAAGACCCCTGGTATTTGCTACTACTAATTTTTGCTTTCAGAGCCCAGTTACAACAACTTTTATGCTTCATTTATGATCTAATTTAACATTGCTCTGGAGCAGGAGCAGAGCGATTACTGAAATAGGCTCAGGGGTCTGTTTGGGGGGTCCCAGGTGAGGAAAGACCCCAACCAAAAGTCAGAAAGGATATTCTGGCTGCTTTAAAAGTGTAATAAATGAACTCAGAATGTTTTAAAACATACAAAACAACTCTAATATTATGAAAATCGGACATTAACTGGCTGGCTTACTGTTCAGAGGCAGCCATCTTGGAAACATGGCAGCCATTTTGATTTTTCAGTGTCTAACGTGTTTTATCATAGGAACAACCCCTAAGGAGTACTTGTGAAAAGTTTTAGGTTTCTTTCCACTTGTGAAGTATTTTAGTGCAAAAATGCATTTATCTGCCCCGCTAAAGTGACTGCTGGGTTTGTTTCAGGCTGAGGCTCAGAGCAGGAAGCAGCAGCAGCAGATGGACAGACTGAGGAAGGACATGGGAGCTGTGAACATGAGCTCAGCAGCTACAGATACAGGTTAGCAGGAGCCGTGGGCAAAAACATTGTTTTGTCATATATATCGATATGCCACAAAATCAAATTGTAATGTTCATTCAAGATTATTTAAAATCTTTCCTTTTTCTTTTTTCTTTTTTTTTTCATGTCGGAAAGACTGACTGATGTAATCTGGCTGCATTGGGGTGTATGACTCAACTTTTCATGGTTTATATTGTTAATAATGGTTATAAAATGTAAATCCCCCCCCCAAAAAATAATAATTAAGAATCGCAATATAAATCGAATCTGCACCCAAGGTATCACCCTATGTATCAAAATCATATCGAATTGGGAGGTAAGTGAATCGTTCTAAGAAAAAATAACGCACATCCTCATCTTCGGTGCCGAGCTAAAACTGCCAACGCAGTAATACTAGGAACAAAGAAGGTAGCTCGCACTCACTTTCTGGTCGCTCCTTTTCTTTTTATTGACAAGCAGAAAAAAGAGTAGTTTATTGAACATTTTTAATTTTGATAAACTTTATCTCTTTTATAGGATTTTGGGAGATCTTTATAAAAGAAATAGAAAAATATGGAACCTTAATCATGTGTACCGATTTGTAAATAATCATGTATATTTTTAGAAAATCATGTATATTCAAAAAATGAATCATGTAACAAAATAATCATGTCACTTTTTGAATCATGTCCTTTTTAGATTATATTTCTGAATCATGTCTATAACTATGTATCACTGAAATTCGCTCCAGCTCACCAAGTGGGGCTAATAATTACCAGTGTTGAATTTGTATATAAAGACAATGATTTCCTGTTTCCGATTTATACTGAGGAAGACCGTAACTGGTCGAAACGTCTATTTTTGCTGCTTGTCAATAAAAAGAAAAGTTTGGAGCGACCAGGTAAGTGAATCGTCCCACACCTATTTGGCAGCAGGGCTGCACCATGGATCATATGAACTTGGCAAAGCGGCGTAGTAGGCAAAGCAATGAGCCAGTCATACGACCAAAGATAAACCAAATATGTGTTGTGAATGACTGTGAACTCGGTCACACTGAAATACTATGCACATCACCTCAAATCAGGGCTGCCAAGTCTCACGCTTTGAGCGTGAGAGTCACGCAATTTAACCTCTTCTCACGCCACACGCCACACATGCCATTTCTCACGCATTTTTACAGCTATCCCACAGACCTCTCCCGAAAGTTGCGGGGGTTTTCTCCCTCGGTAAAAGTCGCACGGAGAATTCTAAGCGCAGTGAATGCAGCTGCTCTGCTCCTCCACTCTCTCTCCCCTCTACACATACACACATGCAGGCGACGGACGGAGCGAGACAGAGAGCCCTACAGACGGCGGTTGCTGCGATGCTTTCTCGCTTTGATCTGCGTCGCCCCCGCGGTGGAGAAACACACTCGCTCCGCGAGTAAACGTCTGGCGATATTTCACAAAGATGACCACAATCCAGCTCTTGCCTCCCGCGAGCGCATGCACGAACGAGACCACGCGAAATAATTTCATGGGTTACTATATCCACTTGTCTTGAACCCTAATAGCCTGCCCTATCCCCTCCCCATATTCTGAGGAGGGCTTTAGAAGAGATAGCCTACGGCGGTTTGCACCAACACTACTACTCTACTAGAGGGAAGAATCCCAGTAGCCCAGTGGTTCTCAACTTGTGGGTCGGGACCCCCAGGGGGGTCCCCAAATTATGTTGTGGGGGTCGCCATGATTAACTTAATGTGCAACACTGTTTTCTCAGTCAACAGTAAACAAACCAACATAAAGTTTAAGCGTATAGAGGGTATCATTTCTAAAGTGACAATTTAAGGAGAGCTATTAAAAAGAATAGCTCTAAAATGACAAATTAAACATTGGCAAAATTGTCAAGTAGCCTATTAGAGGCAGACATTGTGAAAATAGCAGATCTACATGCTCACATGTATCTGCTATTTTCACAGTAGAACCGTGTTATACAAAATGTTGCCTGAACTCTTATAGGGTGGAGGGGTCCCCAGTTAAAATATGATTATTTTGGGCGCAGTCTGAAAAGGTTGAGAACCACTGAAGTAGCCTACTGATGAGACTTTTATGTTTGATAAATACACAGTGCTGTCAAACAAGTCTATGGAGCTATCTATGACATCTATTAAGATTTAATTTGCAACAGAATTTTGATACAATATGTAGTGGGGGTCCTGCTTCATCTCACTTTAGGTGAGGGGGTTCCTGACTTGAAAACATCTTCTTCTTGCCTGCAGTGCCTGCCTGGCAAACGGCCAGTAGCCACAAATCACAATATAAAAATAGAAATGATTGCCCAGGATATTTTATCAGCTGCTATAGTAACAACAACAACAATAATTATTATAATAATTATAATTAATAAAAAAGATGTTTAAAATGTGACTTTGGTTTGTCTGGAGCCCTGCAGCAGTGTTCACTGTTCAGCCTGTAGGTTAGCTGCACTTGATCAACCATTCCAGCCCAAGGACCGCAGGTAAAAATAAAAGAAACAAACCCATAGAAACCCGGGAAAAACATGGGAAAACCCGAAAAAAACCCGATTTCGCATGAGGGTACCCCCGAGGCCTCCCCCCCCCCCCCCCCCCCAAATGTCTCACTCCTAACTTTTTCTGAAACTTGGCAGCCCTGCCTCAAATACTATTGTAGGGTTTGAACAATCCTCCAAAAGGACAAAAAATTCCAAAGGACATAATAGTACTCTTATATTAGTTATATTAATGCAATATTTATTTTATTATTGCATGGCATATATTTATCAACCAAGTTAATCACTCATAAAATATTTTTCTATATTGTACAGCACTAGTACATCACTTATGATGTTGATTACATTTTAATCTGTTTACTGAATTTTATCATCTTTTTTCCTTTTGTCATATTAGTACATTTTGCGGTCCATTGGTTAGTGAGATTAACCCTGGACAGACAGAGAGACACTCACCCTCCATGTGTCAAGTTGTTATGACTGTCTGGAGTGTGTCTGTCTGTCTACATATCGTTGCCACCAGCAATGCACGGGTGAAATGGGCAAAAGGTACCTCAAGGCCAGGTCTATGAAGTGAGTCATCTATGTCATCAGAATATAGGTTATCCCTGTAATAATAATAGTAGTAGTATCGCGTGGCCAGACTGTTGACTCCTGCGATTTGCAAATGCTTCCGTCATACAGTCTGGGGAAATCCTATGGTGAGTCGGACAGAAAGACCTGCAAAAAAGTGAGTCCCGATTTGATATATGACCCAAGCCAAGTGCATGCCACCAAAACTGTCGGAGGAGTAGCGCAGCAAAATAAAGTTTATCTATAGGAGGGGATGGGAGATGGATGGAATAAAGTCGGACAAGTACTATAAATGAGCTTGTGGAGTTAGGAGGTTTTGACCGATTGGTTCAATATTATTTTAACCAACACACAGACGTAAAGGGTGTTCAATAGCCCTGATTTATGCCAAAAAAGCAAAAACCTCAAAAATGGAGTTAAGTCTGGTTGCCCTGCACTAACTAATGATGATGTCAGTGTAGATATCTGTATCTCTCCGTCCTTGTCCCTTTTGTGCTCGTATATGGAGATCCCTGATGTCATCAGTCCAGCCCATATGTGCCCCTTTTGTGGCCATATATGGAGCTGACTGATTTGTTAGCTAATGTCATGACAACACATTGAGGTTAGACAACACATTCCATATTTGGGCGTAGCTCTATTAGGAGCTCCTTATATGGTTATGGCTGAGTCATGGTGACATGAGCGTGACGTCAGAGGTCCGTCCACCATCCTTTAAAATGAACATAATAAACTAATTATTACGGGTACATTAGTAGAACTGAACTCACTACGCTGTTTGACGGTGGTGCTTTGTGAAATGTTTCGCTGGACATTACACCTGAGAGGAGAACCAAAGGACAGATATACTGCTGCTGTTGCAGTAGGACACAAGATTTACCACTTCAGAGGGAAATATGCCAGTGATTATATTAAAGTGGAAATCTTCAACACAGTGTCTTTGCGCTGGATGACGTTGCCCCCAGTGACGACTGGAAGAGGAGAACGTCCTGTTGAGCTTCCCTCCAGCCGCTGGGGCCACACGGCTGTGCTTATAGATCATATCGTCTACATCTGGGGAGGGTTTGACTACATCTGGGGAGGGTCTGACTGCAACCTTCTCTATGCCTTTGATGTCCACGCCCACAGATGGTTCAAGCCAGAGATTTCTGGAACCGTTCCAGAGGCGAGGGGGTGCCACTCAGCCTGTGTCTTGAGGAAGTTCATGTATATCTATGGAGGATACACTCTGTGGACTCTACGCACTAATGACATCTACAAGTTGGACACCACCACAATGGTCTGGTCTTTAATTGACAACAGTGGCTCTCTTTCAGCATATCACTCTGCCACCATCATTGGAACAAAGATGTTTGTATTGGGGGACAGAGGGCACCAGGACAACGTCGGAATGTTTGACACAGAGACCAACTGCTGGCTGAACACACTTTCTTCACAGATTCTTCCAAAAGGAAGCTGGGGTCATTTAGCCTTTGCCTACAATGGAGAGCTGTACATATTTCGTGGATATTTGAACATGACCAGTGGTCTGTGGAAATTCAACCCAGAGACCCTCTCCTGGAAGAAGGTTGAGCCCAAGGGGAACCACCCGTTTATCCCTGCTCAGAGTAGGATGTGCTGTTGCATGGTAGGAGATCGTATCGTCCTCACTGGAGGATACAAAGTCCTCTTTGGAGGACACAAAGATGAGAACGATCCCACTGGTGATCTGTTCATCTTAGATTTAAATCCAACACTGAAGACACTCTGCAAGCTAGCGGTTATTCAGTACGGTGTGGAGCAGTCTGAACTCCCACACAGCCTCAGGTGGGAACTGGCAGCCATGACTGAAGAACACTAGAAATGTTCACACGCTGCTGGAAGTGTGGCCAGTCTATAACACCTAAATCTAATACACAGATACAGTTTGTCATCTATGACATACCGTACTGTATCTGTGGATTACTCCATATTTGGCAAATGTTTCAGCCAGATTTGACAGACTAATGACCAATATTATGTTTAAAAAGAAACAGGATGAAAAAAGAATCCTCCCTTCTTTTTTATAGTGAACTAACAAATAAGCAAAAAACAAGCAAACAAACAAAGGTATTAGGGCTGTCTTCTAAACATCGACGAATCAACGAGTCGTTTTAAGCCCCGGGAATCGACGCCAATTGTTTGAGTCGAGGAGTCGAAAATATATATTTTTTATATCACCAGTTAGCCTACTACTGCGGTGCGCTGGACTGGTGTCATGTACTTCCAATTGAGAGAAGTAGCAATTGGCGAACAGTTATTTATTGTCTCGCACCAGCGCAGGGGTGAAAGTGAGACGGAACGGCCAACCGCCGCTCCGTTAAAACATTCGGAGCCGGGACGGTGTTCCGTTAAGAGGAGAAGCAAGCTGTCAAAATCCCATATTAAATAACCTGCCACAGCACAAACGCACATCCAAGTCCAAGAAGTAAACAATCTAGCCTACTAAAGTCAGATTAACATACACAAGTGTAGGCTACTAGTGACATGTTCTAATTAAGTGCTTCTGAAATGTTCCAGTGTATTCAATTAATCTTAATGTATTATTGTATGTTGACGTGGTTTAAAGCAACACTTGATTATTATTATTATTATTTTTCTTTTTACTCAAAGTATAAAACGATTCGTCGACGCGTCGGAATGAACCCCTTGACTCGAGTCGTCTTCAAAAATCCTGAGTCGAAGACAGCCCTAAAAGGTATCAAATTGTTCTTTGAGAGTCCTTGAAAAAAACAAAACAAAAAACAACAACAATTGAGCTGATCACTGAATGCTGGAACACCCAAACACCTTCAAATTAAAAAGGTTGATAATCACTGAACTTAACGGGACACCCAATCTACGGTACACTCACTGTTAAATCCCTCTGTGCTTATTTAACTGTGTACAAATAAAACCAAAAGTAGTGATAACCTGTGGTGGTGTTGATAGGTCCATTTTGTCAATACAAGTGGATCTTATCCAAAATAGCAGATATACACAAGCTCGTATATTTGCTATTTTTTGAATAGCTAAAGTATAAAATTATGGTTAAAGTGGTTCAAATCTAATGTGATGGCAGATGCTTTCCATTATTATTTCTCTTTTGGTGGCATTTCTACGTTTTGACCCATTAAGACCCAGAAGCTTCCGTGTTAACCACGTTAACCATTATTTAATGCTTAAACTATTAAAAAATAGCAGATATACAAGCTCACAGACGCACTGCAAGCTTGTAGATCTGCTATTCATGAACATTTGTGCATGTCTTTGAATATTTTTGACCCAACGAAAAAAATCGAGATTCTTCAAAAATAGCAGATAATACAAGCTCACATTGTTTCACTATATTTCAATAGTCGTGCATGGTTAAAGTGGTTCCAGGTGTTAATGGGTTAATCCACTCACTGTAGGTGAGTGAGACAGCAAACCGGGTGGGACTCGAACCCGGGTCCCATGCTCCTCCCAAGGAGCATCATAATGGTCTGTGTACTGCCTAAAAAGCTCATCATATGTTCACAGGACAACCAGAGGAGCTCCTGAAATGTAAACACAAAAGGGGAGCACACACTGGACGCGGGCGGCTGCGCAGCGTCGCATCGCGGTATCGACGCACGTGAAGTGCCGCACGGTAATCCCAACTGGATGCGGCGCTGCCACACAGCACATCCATTTCCACCGGTGGGAAGAACCATGGTAGAACATGTTCACCGCGCGGCAACGCTGGAAAAAGGCGAGGCGGAAGACCCGCGGCTGCACGCGTCTGACGCCGCTGGTGTGGGTTAGTTCATTGAAAATTATGGGGCCGTATGTTTTGACGCGCCGCTTCCGTGTGTGTTCCCCTTAACTAGAACTGCACTCTGTCGAGGTGACATCATTACCGGCATCACCAGGAATGCTGGTCCCTCATTGGCTGTTAATGATGACGTTGCCAGAAATGCTGGTCCCTGATTGGGCTGCTAAACAAACACAGACACTGACATATCTACATAGGTACATTATGTACATACATGTACGCAGCCGAACGCAGTACTTGCGTGCTCTGCTGTCGCACGTAATAATACTCATCGCTGACAGTGTGTGATGTCACTTCTTGTCCTCAGAGGAAGCCAACATTGCTGGCCCTAGTGATCTCATCTTCAATCGGGGTAACCCTGATGATGATGATGACGAAGAAGTGGACAGCGACACAGATGACATCGACCACAACGGTTAGTACAACATCCTGATCAAACAAACGGAATGATTTCATTTCACGTCATGCATTTTGGACCTGAACCAGATGCAAACCTCGGCACATCAGTACCACGTTGTAGAGTACTTAGTGCAGTACACATTACCAGAGTACCTGGAGGCAAGTCTATGATGTCAGTCATATGCACCAACTTGGGAGAGTTTGGGGATCTCCAATATGGGCAGAAGGGCAAAGGGGTGTTATAGGGATAATTCTGTCAAATAGAAAAACATCTTTAAATCGTAATTAAAGTTGTTTACCGAGAAATGTCCACTGTTGGCTTCTTAGCATTTTGTAGCAATGCTAATGGAAACAAAAGAGATCAACTAGCCAGTCTCTGATACTGTTGCCCTCTTACTCTCATTTGTACCTCTCTTCATCCCTCTCCTCCTCTTCCTCAGTGACCGAGGAGAGCAAAGAGAGCGATGCCTTCGGTAACTTCCTGAAAGAGAGGAAGGAAGTGGTTCAAGTCCGGAACAGGAAATCCATGCCGCCTGAGGGACCCTGAATCCTCCACGTCTCCCCTCAGACCACCTGACATGAATGTCTTAAAGAGGATGGACTTGGACAGGCACAGCAAGGTGCTATTTTCAACCTTTCTCAGTTGAAAATACACAATTTTCTTTTTTTGACACTGTTGACAGTCTTTCGATTATACAGTAAAACAAACTTTACAGTGCTAACATTTAACCACTTTCAACCTTGCGTCACTATTTGGGGCAAAAACGTTAATATTCCATAGTGTAAGGTGCATGGTGTGTGTCAGCCAATCAGTGGCGGTGCAGCATCAAAGCACAACGGAGCTCCCATCCTCCTTTTTTTTTTCTTTTTTTTTGGCAAACAAAAGTAAAGCATCTTGGTCTCGTTCAGATCACATGATTTCTGGCTACATTCTCCTTCAGTGCTGTTGGGATCACTCACAGACTGCAGACACAAATAAGGGACGACACATACTCTACTTTTGAACCGAATTTATTTTGGTTCGGTTCGAGTCACAAAATCTCGGTGGCACCGAACAGCCCAATTAACACATTGACCGCCATTTTAACATACCTCCGTACTCCCACCTGCCATTCGTCTCCATAGACTTCCATGTAATTGGGTGTGCACGGATCATGCACACCCATGCCTAGATAATGCACCACGTGTGTCCACATTGCTCACAGCTTTCAAACAAAAAAATCCGAATGGAAATCCGTTCAGGCATTCATGAGATAACAGCCACTATGTTTAACAAAGATGGCTGCCAAAATGGCTGCCATGCTTGAAAGATGGGGTTGATATGGGGGTTAAACATGCAATTTCGCGATTGCTATCATGCCTACTCCATTTTTGGGGGTCAAAAAAAAATTTGAAAAAAAATTTTTTTGAATTTTTTTTTTTTTTTTTTTTTTAATTCTCGGGACTTTTTTTTAATTCTCGGGACTATCGGGCCTGGCGGGGAAAGACATTGGAATAATCTCGGGACTATCGGGCCTGGCAGGGAATGAGTTAATGACAGTACCCGCCCCCGAACCTCTGAATGACGCCATATTGTAGTTTGGACAGAGCCGAACAGAAATAAATTCGGCTCTAAAAGTGGAGAATGAATCGTCCCTAAGGATTTGACAAGCGCTCGCCGTGGCAGTGTGGACGTCGCGTCAAATAGGCGTTAAAAGAGTTAACTGACAAACAAGCACAGTGAAGGTCATGATGCTTTGAGTTCTTTGTCATAAAGAGTTCTTTCACTTCAAACAGTTCAAGAGGCAGAATATAAATTATGTTATTTTTGTGTTTTAATCTGAGAGGATGGGATCATCTGCATGGCTTCCAGTGAACCTTTAGCGACAAGGGTTACTGAAAATGTTCACAGCTGACATCTGCACATAAGCATGAGGTCTAAAGTAAACACTGTGTTCTCATATCCTCTCCCTGAGCAATAGGAATGGCACATGGTTAAACAGATTTAGACAGATTTGTCTTGCACTTGGTTGACTGTATACATAGTTCATAGTTCTGTTGTTGGATCTACATGGGAAAAAAATATATAAGAACTGTTGGAATACTGCAGTTAAGTTGGTGAAGAAAGATATTTTCCCCAGTGAAGCTCTTTGTATATTTTTATAAAAGTTGTTTTGTGTTCCTTTTTAATGACAATATATATGTTTGTGAAAAATACTGAAAGTTTGTCTTTTATTATCATCCACAAAATAAAAGAGAAAATGAGTTTTGTTGTCCTGTACTTTATTACCTACCATATGTTTGTGTTAAGCTAAGGTCACTACTGGCAGGGCCCCTGCCTGTCACCAGAGGGCGCTACATGACTTAGTTTAGTTTTCATGAGCATTATGCCTGTGTCTGACTGCTCATCTATATGTCCTGTTCATTCTGTGTTTTATATTTAATTCCCTTGCTCGCTCTTGGAGTTTACTTTTTGAGTTTTTGGTGTCTATTTTATTTATGTTTGTGTCCTCTGAACTCAAACGCATAGAGTAGTACATTTATGGTTAATCGATCATAGATGCGTTAACCACTTCATGGAAATTAATACCACACAAAAGTTCATAACATGGAAAACACTGAGATAAGAGACAATACATGTGTAATTAAGACGATTACATGTCACTGCTATTTAGATTAAGCTGTCTCAAGGAATCATGGGTGAATTCCATCTTTCCACACTCACAAATGAGAGGTGGGAGGGAGGAAGGTGATCTGGCCAGAAGGCAGTGTGGCAAGCCTTTTTGCACCAGAAGGTCTGTAGGTAATAAGTGGTTTGCAATGGTCTGATAGCTGGACAGGGTTTGCTTGAAAACTCACTGCTTGGGCGGGGAGGTCGTTGAGGTACTGTAGACCACATTGGTTCCGATTGACCTTGGCCAGGACTCCTTCCATCGCTTAAAAGCAGCGGAGGCATTGCAGAGGCCAAAAGCTGTACAGCTGTATGGCCTCTTCATGGATAGCTTGTCATGAGGGCTGATGGGCATGCGCAGTTCGGTTTGTGACTCGCAATATACCTTTTTCCAGTTTTCTGGAAGGAGCTAAGCTCCGACACCTGGCTTTGTCCGGGACGCGAAGCGTGGCCTACATCTGGCCTACATCTTGGCACAAAGCGCTCAAAGTTTGTTGTACGCCCAGGGTCACATTGGCCAAGCTTCGCAGGACACTTAATTACATTAACTCATAAATCACACCGCTCACTTCACACTAGGCGTGATTTAAAAAAAAAAGAATCCTCATCCTGGCTGACAGTTGCTTCCTGCATGCCTTCATCTTCAGATGTAGGCCAGTCCAATCACCGTTCCAAAGCAGCCATGATGAGAGTGGTACAGCTCAACCATTCCGCTCGTAGGGCCTGTAGGAATTCTCAGATATCTTCCAGCTCTGCCATCCCACTTCTCACACCAATTTGACCTTTGGGTTGAAGGTCGTGGCAAGACAACAACTTTGTGTAGAAACAGGTTAATTGCAGTTAACTAATGCACAGCTGTGCACACAAAGGAATCAATCACTAGAACCCCATAATAACCCATTCCCTGCTCAATGCAACAAAACAATAAATGACAAGGTGCACTCAAGCTTTCAGAGTTAAGTTGCTCCATGCAAAGTCCACAAGACAAAGGATGTGGAGGAGGTGAGTTCTGCTTCTCTCTCCTACCAGCTCCTCTCTGTATCACTCAGTTAACAGTACAGTATAGCTGAAGCCAACGCCTCCAATCTGTCCTCCCTCCATCAATGACTCACCTCCGTTGTGGCATTTCAATAGAGCTGTTCCCTCGTCTGCCGTCTGTTCAAGCCGTGGGCAAGACATGTCTGTAGACATGCATGCCAAGGAAGAAAGAAAGAAAGAGAGAGGAGGAAATACAGGATCAAGGCGGTTTGTAGCTGTTAGGAATTGTCACGACGACGCCTACTTCCCACACTCGCAGCAAGCGGAGGTGAACATGCTGCGAGTGTCAAGAATCACAAACACATGCAAAGAAATAGCTTAATGAAAAGAGATGAAAGAACAAGTTTAGAGGGATGGATTCTTTCAATGGTGGAAATTTGTGAGAGCACTGTGGGCTTGAAGCAAGAAGGTCTTGGGGCCCTTTTGTGTGTACCGGTAGATTGCATGATCTGCACATGTTATGGGTTTCCTCCTCTGGATGCTACATGGTTTTCTCACACACCAAAAGACATGCACATTGACATACTCCAGTCCTTTGATTCTCTAAGTGGGGTCCGGGGGCCCCCAGGGTAGTTGGGGGGGGGGGGTTCCAGGGGGTCCCCAGCTAAAATGGTTAATACAGTAAAACTGTTTAACTACTTTATGTACTGTATAGCCTACAGTATATTGGCTATTTGAAAATAGCAGATATACTTAGTGATGCGACATTTTGTAAGCTTGAAATCTGCTTTAAAAGTAAAAAAAAAAACACATTTTGAATATATATTTGAAACATTTTAACAACACAAGTCTTCTATGAGCGTCCCTGGCACAAATATTTTCAGATAGGGGTTCACAGCCAAATACATATTAATTTGAGGGTCCTTGACATGAAAAGGTTTGAGAACCACTCTGCTTAAGCAATGGCATTGCTCTGCTGAGTGGCTCACTGCCCTTAATAGCTAGGATGGGTTAATAGTTGAGTAGGTACATGCAAAATTTAATTTGGCAAATAAATACAAATTGGTAAAATTAATAAAATAAATGTTTGTCCTTATGAAGGTCTAACGACCGAAACTTCGAATTAATAAATGTCCTCCTTTTTGCACGTTCTCCTCCTGAATCGGGAGTCCGGATTTTTGCCAGAAGGCAGCAGAGCAGATTGAACAGTCCATGATGTGGGTGGGTGGGTAGGGTCAGACATGATGTTATTGACCCTTGTTAGCCAGCGATTGTAGGCAATGTCCCTGATGGAGGGCAGTGAAGTCCCAATGATCTTCTCCGCTGTCCTCACAGTTTTCCAGTTTGATTCAGTGCAGATTCCAGACCAGACAGAGATGCAGTTGGTCAAGATGCTCTCTATGGTGCCCCTGTAAATCTTTGCATAGAGGGCCAGGCCTGTGGTCAGTGGTGGAAAGAAACAAAGTTTTACAGGCTCACAACGTGTTGCACAGCAACGCGTTGTGAGCTTGTAGATCAGCTTTTTTCAATTTTTTTGATTATTATTGTTTTTTATTTGTTTGTTTATTTGGAAATATTCTAAATTTCAACAAAGCAATGCATTAAAATAAAAATAAATAAAAAAAAAGCATTGCCTACTTTGTCCACCACTGTTCCCACATTAGAGACAGAGAATGCGGTCTGCAGGCTAACCGTGAGTGTCTAGGCTTTCTCCATGTATCTGGTCATTTCCACTCGCACACAGACTCTTTCAGTACCAGCTCTGGGTGACTCCCCCCAGCCTATCTTCTTTCAGATGAAAAACTGTTTAGCTCCTTATAGGGCTTTAACTTTTTTGATAATCATCTTAACTTTTTGAAATATTTAAGCTTAAGTGGCTGAGGGCTCTATTTTGATTGTCTTAAGTACCAGCTCTTATGCTTTAACTTAAAGGCCTGTCCATACTGTCTCCATCCACCAAACCTTTCGTCGGAAAGGTCCGGTTCAACTACAAAATTACGTCACTCACAACTTCTGAAAAACATTACCCCGAATTAGAGTTTGGAAAGCTGCACGTCGAAAAGACAAAAAGTTCTGTGGTCAGAGACAGTATTGACAGGCCTTTAAGTTAAGGCATAAGAGCTGGTACTTAAGACAATCAAAATACAGTCCAGAATCTCCAGCAAAAGGATGATGTCATAATGGTCTCCTTGGGATAACAGAGTGAAATGA